>NC_134272.1:88089276-88459276 GCF_031893055.1 Leptodactylus fuscus
TAATACAATCCTATTATACTGTATACATACAGCACTACAACCCCCAACATGGCCATAATACAATCCTATTACACTGTATACATACAGCACTACAACCCCCAACATGGCCATAATACAATCCTATTATACACTGTATACATACAGGACTACAACCCCCAACATGGCCATAATACAATCCTATTACACTGTATACATACAGCACTACAACCCCCAACATGGCCATAATACAATCCTATTATACTGTATACATACAGGACTACAACCCCCAACATGGCCATAATACAATCCTATTATACTGTATACATACAGCACTACAACCCCCAACATGGCCATAATACAATCCTATTATACTGTATACATACAGGACTACAACCCCCAACATGGCCATAATACAATCCTATTATACTGTATACATACAGCACTACAACCCCCAACATGGCCATAATACAATCCTATTATACACTGTATACATACAGCACTACAACCCCCAACATGGCCATAATACAATCCTATTATACTGTATACATACAGCACTACAACCCCCAACATGGCCATAATACAATCCTATTATACTGTATACATACAGCACTACAACCCCCAACATGGCCATAATACAATCCTATTATACTGTATACATACAGCACTACAACCCCCAACATGGCCATAATACAATCCTATTATACTGTATACATACAGCACTACAACCCCCAACATGGCCATAATACAATCCTATTATACTGTATACATACAGCACTACAACCCCCAACATGGCCATAATACAATCCTATTATACACTGTATACATACAGCACTACAACCCCCAACATGGCCATAATACAATCCTACTACACTGTATACATACAGGACTACAACCCCCAACATGGCCATAATACAATCCTATTATACACTGTATACATACAGGACTACAACCCCCAACATGGCCATAATACAATCCTATTACACTGTATACATACAGCACTACAACCCCCAACATGGCCATAATACAATCCTATTATACTGTATACATACAGCACTACAACCCCCAACATGGCCATAATACAATCCTATTATACTGTATGCATACAGGACTACAACCCCCAACATGGCCATAATACAATCCTATTACACTGTATACATACAGCACTACAACCCCCAACATGGCCATAATACAATCCTATTATACTGTATACATACAGCACTACAACCCCCAACATGGCCATAATACAATCCTATTACACTGTATACATACAGCACTACAACCCCCAACATGGCCATAATACAATCCTATTATACTGTATACATACAGCACTACAACCCCCAACATGGCCATAATACAATCCTATTATACTGTATACACACAGCACTACAACCCCCAACATGGCCATAATACAATCCTATTATACTGTATACACACAGCACTACAACCCCCAACATGGCCATAATACAATCCTATTATACTGTATACATACAGGACTACAACCCCCAACATGGCCATAATACAATCCTATTACACTGTATACATACAGCACTACAGCCCCCAACATGGCCATAATACAATCCTATTATACTGTATGCATACAGCACTACAACCCCCAACATGGCCATAATACAATCCTATTATACACTGTATACATACAGCACTACAACCCCCAACATGGCCATAATACAATCCTATTACACTGTATACATACAGGACTACAACCCCCAACATGGCCATAATACAATCCTATTATACTGTATGCATACAGCACTACAACCCCCAACATGGCCATAATACAATCCTATTACACTGTATACATACAGCACTACAACCCCCAACATGACCATAATACAATCCTATTACACTGTATACATACAGCACTACAACCCCCAACATGGCCATAATACAATCCTATTATACTGTATACACACAGGACTACAACCCCCAACATGGCCATAATACAATCCTATTATACTGTATACACACAGCACTACAACCCCCAACATGGCCATAATACAATCCTATTACACTGTATACATACAGCACTACAACCCCCAACATGGCCATAATACAATCCTATTATACTGTATACATACAGCACTACAACCCCCAACATGGCCATAATACAATCCTATTATACTGTATGCATACAGGACTACAACCCCCAACATGGCCATAATACAATCCTATTATACTGTATACATACAGGACTACAACCCCCAACATGGCCATAATACAATCCTATTACACTGTATACATACAGCACTACAACCCCCAACATGGCCATAATACAATCCTATTATACTGTATACATACAGCACTACAACCCCCAACATGGCCATAATACAATCCTATTATACTGTATACACACAGCACTACAACCCCCAACATGGCCATAATACAATCCTATTATACTGTATACACACAGCACTACAACCCCCAACATGGCCATAATACAATCCTATTATACTGTATACATACAGGACTACAACCCCCAACATGGCCATAATACAATCCTATTACACTGTATACATACAGCACTACAACCCCCAACATGGCCATAATACAATCCTATTATACACTGTATACATACAGCACTACAGCCCCCAACATGGCCATAATACAATCCTATTATACACTGTATACATACAGCACTACAACCCCCAACATGGCCATAATACAATCCTATTATACACTGTATACATACAGCACTACAACCCCCAACATGGCCATAATACAATCCTATTATACACTGTATACATACAGCACTACAACCCCCAACATGGCCATAATACAATCCTATTACACTGTATACATACAGGACTACAACCCCCAACATGGCCATAATACAATCCTATTATACTGTATGCATACAGCACTACAACCCCCAACATGGCCATAATACAATCCTATTACACTGTATACATACAGCACTACAACCCCCAACATGACCATAATACAATCCTATTACACTGTATACATACAGCACTACAACCCCCAACATGGCCATAATACAATCCTATTACACTGTATACATACAGCACTACAACCCCCAACATGGCCATAATACAATCCTATTATACTGTATACATACAGGACTACAACCCCCAACATGGCCATAATACAATCCTATTACACTGTATACATACAGCACTACAACCCCCAACATGGCCATAATACAATCCTATTATACTGTATACACACAGCACTACAACCCCCAACATGGCCATAATACAATCCTATTACACTGTATACATACAGCACTACAACCCCCAACATGGCCATAATACAATCCTATTATACTGTATACATACAGCACTACAACCCCCAACATGGCCATAATACAATCCTATTATACTGTATACATACAGCACTACAACCCCCAACATGGCCATAATACAATCCTATTATACTGTATACACACAGGACTACAACCCCCAACATGGCCATAATACAATCCTATTACACTGTATACATACAGCACTACAACCCCCAACATGGCCATAATACAATCCTATTACACTGTATACACACAACACTACAGCCCCCAACATGGCCATAATACAATCCTATTATACACTGTATACATACAGCACTACAACCCCCAACATGGCCATAATACAATCCTATTATACTGTATACATACAGGACTACAACCCCCAACATGGCCATAATACAATCCTATTACACTGTATACATACAGCACTACAACCCCCAACATGGCCATAATACAATCCTATTATACACTGTATACATACAGCACTACAACCCCCAACATGGCCATAATACAATCCTATTATACTGTATACATACAGGACTACAACCCCCCAACATGGCCATAATACAATCCTATTATACTGTATACACACAGCACTACAACCCCCAACATGGCCATAATACAATCCTATTACACTGTATACATACAGCACTACAACCCCCAACATGGCCATAATACAATCCTATTATACTGTATACATACAGCACTACAACCCCCAACATGGCCATAATACAATCCTATTATACTGTATACATACAGCACTACAACCCCCAACATGGCCATAATACAATCCTATTATACTGTATACACACAGCACTACAACCCCCAACATGGCCATAATACAATCCTATTATACTGTATACACACAGCACTACAACCCCCAACATGGCCATAATACAATCCTATTACACTGTATACATACAGCACTACAACCCCCAACATGGCCATAATACAATCCTATTATACTGTATACATACAGGACTACAACCCCCAACATGGCCATAATACAATCCTATTATACTGTATACATACAGGACTACAACTCCCAACATGGCCATAATACAATCCTATTATACACTGTATACATACAGCACTACAACCCCCAACATGGCCATAATACAATCCTATTATACTGTATACATACAGCACTACAACCCCCAACATGGCCATAATACAATCCTATTATACTGTATACATACAGCACTACAACCCCCAACATGGCCATAATACAATCCTATTATACACTGTATACATACAGCACTACAACCCCCAACATGGCCATAATACAATCCTATTACACTGTATACATACAGGACTACAACCCCCAACATGGCCATAATACAATCCTATTACACTGTATACATACAGCACTACAACCCCCAACATGGCCATAATACAATCCTATTATACTGTATACATACAGGACTACAACCCCCAACATGGCCATAATACAATCCTATTATACACTGTATACATACAGCACTACAACCCCCAACATGGCCATAATACAATCCTATTACACTGTATACATACAGCACTACAACCCCCAACATGGCCATAATACAATCCTATTATACACTGTATACACACAGCACTACAACCCCCAACATGGCCATAATACAATCCTATTACACTGTATACATAGAGAACTACAACCCCCAACATGGCCATAATACAATCCTATTATACTGTATACATACAGGACTACAACCCCCAACATGGCCATAATACAATCCTATTATACTGTATACATAGAGAACTACAACCCCCAACATGGCCATAATACAATCCTATTACACTGTATACATACAGCACTACAACCCCCAACATGATCAAACCACTTATATGATAAACTCATTGAGGTCTATGGGAGAGGTTTCTAGACATTCTCAGTGCAGGGAGGGGGAGGAGATAAGTGATGACATCATCTATGGTCAGTATTGATGTAATGATGGCCCAGTGGTGTTATCTATAGAGGTGTTATCTTCTATTGTAACCCTGTCTGTGATATAAATGAGGTGACTGCTGTATATAAGCCCATAGTCATAGTGGCTATAGTGAAAATTGCAACATGAAAAATGTAAAAATCCAAAAAAATCTTTAAAAAAATAAGTTTAACATAAAGACTTGGTTTATAAATGAGGTCATTTTTGGTTGCTCATTGCCCAGATGATTTTTGGCCGCAGCTCAGTAACAATTTCTGCTTTATGTGCACTTAAAGGAACCCTCCATATGAAGGGTCTTCTATCCCCTCCGGACTCCGGTTCTCCTCAGGATCCTCCGGGGGTGCAGATATTTCGCTTTTATTTCCCAACGGTCCTATAACATCTAGATTATGTTCTTGCTACATTAATACTGCCTTGAGCGCCCTCTAGTGGTCACTCATAGACATAACACACAAACACACATTACCTGGAAGAGAGTGCTGGTCTGCAGGACCCCTGAGGTGCAGCACATCTCCCTCACAGAGTGCATGGCCAGCTGCGGGGATCCCAAATCCAGAACCCTCAGTCCCAGCTTACTAGCCAGGATAGGGCCGATGGTGGTCCCGCACGGAACGTCATTCCTCACCATGAATTCCTAAGGATGGAAATTCCAATTAGCAAACAACATAAAGAGCTTTGAATTATTTCCAGATTTGGGTTTTTGGACTCTATTACCTGCAGCGGCACACCAACACGTCCGGCGATTTCCCGCAGGACGGCCTCGGTCACGGCGGTGGAGGCGTAGCGCTGGTTACTGTTCACCTTGATGACAGGCCCCTGATTGATAAATATACAGAAAGTTACATCGAGTGTCGCCCGTGTGTGCACAACTGGTGAGTAGGGTTGAGCCGATCTTGACTTTTCAGGATCAATTTTGAAATCTGATTTCCGATCATGTTTCATTCGACAAAATAGAAAAAATTATCGTCCGGCAATCAAATACTTAAAATGTAACTTTTACTTCATTGATATAAAAAACATAAACATGTTTCAGGAGCAAGAAAAAAAGAGGAACAGCTTACGCGTTTCAGGACATGGTGTTGAGTCCCTTAGTCATAGCATATGGTATGCTATGCTATGGTATGACTAAGGGACTCAACACCATGTCCTGAAACGCGTAAGCTGTTCCTCTTTTTTTCTTGCTCCTGAAACATGTTTATGTTTTTTATATCAATGAAGTAAAAGTTACATTTTAAGTATTTGATTGCCGGACGATAATTTTTTCTATTTTGTCTGTTGTTGGCCCTTACAGTCTGGGGTTGTCCGTTACAGTCATTGCATATATACATGCAGTCAGATGTAGCGGTTTTTCCTTTTGATTTTTCATGTTTCATTCGAACCCGATCTCGATCCCAATTCTGATCCCAATGAAAGTCAATGGGATTTTTTAAACTAAATCAGAGATCAGATATTAAAAGCAATCCTATTCACTTTACAGCATGGAATCTAACCATTGAATGCTTTAATTGTTAGAATCCACGCTGTGTAGTGATTTTTTTTTTTAATCACTAAGTAGCCAGAGGATTTTTTTTTAATCCTCTGGCTACTTAGTCCCCCCTGGTGTCCACTTACCTGCAGAGATGGCTGGTCCGGTGCCCGGTGTTCTCGTTCTTCTTCGCCTCGCTGTCCCCTGCCTCCCAGGTTAGGAGAGTGTGGGCGGGTACTGGGAGGGGAGACGTCGCGTCTCCCCGCCCTGTACCCGCCCACACTCTCCTAAGCCGCAAGCCCCGCCTTCTTCCTAGCTTTTTAACACTAACCTGGGAGGCGGGGGCAGCAAGGCAAAGAAGAACGAGAACACCGGGCACCGGACCAGCCATCTCTGCAGGTAAGTAGCTACTAGAGATGTTAGCTAGTCTCCCATTAAAGTGAATGGACGCAGCCGGCGCGCAGGGGGTTAAGGCTGTGTGTTGGCTGCTTCCATTCATTCCTACGGAACCGCAGTGGAGCCTTCACACTGAGTATATACTCCGCTCAGAATGAGTGGAACGTATACTCAGTGTGAAGGCTAACATTGTTAGCTTTTCCCACAATGCTTGGCCAGTAGCAAAGCATTGTGGGAAATAATCACCGATCTCGATCCCACCTAAAAAGATCGTGTTCGGAATTCCGATCGCAAAATTTTCTCGATCGCCGATCGGAATCTGATCTTTTCCGAACACGATCGATCAACCCTAGTGAAGACGCCAAAAGGTGACCTAAGATAGTGCGGATACAATGTAACAAGACAGCAAAATATAGGGAGCAGTAGGGACTCACCTTATGGAACAGGGGCCGGTGGTTCTCCTCGTGTTTGTCCCTATAGAAGAATTCACAACATTACCCAATGAAACAGAATCTTGTAGGAGTGATCTACCAGATCCCCAGGAATCCACCAGCCATTAGGATACAATGTGGGGGATCAACCCACAACATAACATGTACCTTAAAGAGGACCTTTCACCATATCCAGGCACAGGCAGTTCTATATACTGCCAGAAAGCTGACAGTGCGCTGAATTCAGCGCACTGTCGGCTTTCCCGATCTGTGCCCGGTGTGAAGAGCTTACGGCCCGGTACCGTAGCTCTTCTATGGTCAGAAGGGCGTTTCTGACCATTAGCCAGAGACATCCTTCTGCCTCGCGGCGCCAATTGCGCTGTGCTGTGGAGCGGGGAGGAATGCCCCCTCCCTCTGCTCACACAGCTTGTCCGTAGACTAGCACTATCAGGAGGGGAGGGGGCGTTCCTCCCCGCTCCACAGCACAGCGCGATTGGCGCCGCGAGGCAGAAGGACGTCTCTGGCTAATGGTCAGAAACGCCCTTCTGACTGTAAAGCGCTACGGTACCGGGACCGATAGCGCTTTACACCGGGCACAGATCGGGAAAGCCGACAGTGCGCTGAATTCAGCGCACTGTCAGCTTTCTGGCAGTATATAACACTGCCTGTGCCCAGATATGGTGAAAGGTCCTCTTTAAAGGGATTGTGTACTTTCCTTAGGATAGGTCAACAATATTAGATCTGTGAGGGTCTGGCAGCTGAGACCCTTGCAGATCAGCTGCTCAGGGGCAGTGCGGTTCCCAGGAATGTCAGGAGAGGAGAGACAATTCATAGTGGCAGGTTTTGGTACTGCAGCAGTGTCCTATTGAAGTCTATGAAGCATAGAATCTATTTTATGAAGCTTGTAAGCAGAGCTCTATGGAGAGGGGAGGAGGAGGAGGATGTTAATTGGTTTATTGCTTCATTCTGTGCAGTGGTAGAGTCATATCCTGAAGATACAGCAGTGCCATTAGCGCTTCCTGGCTCACAGTGTAGCAGAGTTGAGTAGCAAGTTATTTGTGTGTGTCTTTTCCAGCATCCTTCTCCTCTCCATAGACTTCTACATAAAAAGTGACTGCATGATAATTGGGACACATTTCATACATTAAAAAGTTTCTTATATTCAGCTGTGTGGTTCATTTATGAAATTTAAAGGGGTTTCGGGGATTTATACAGGGTGTATCCTTAGGATAAGTTATTAATACGTGATCGGTGGGGTTTTGACACCCTGGGCCCCACACAGATCAGCTGCTAGAAGAGGCCACAGCATAGTGCCACATATATTGTAGTGGCTGGGCTTCGCATTGATGTTCAGTCCCATTCACTTGAATGGGACTGAGATGCAACTATACAATGTGACTGGCGAATGTGAGGTCATTGCCAGCTGGTCAGCAGGGGTCCCTGGTTTTCCACACTCACCTATAACATATTGGTGACCTATCCTCCAACTCTCAGGGCACTGATCTGTCCCATGTAGTGTTATATAATTAGGTTTGACGCTCTTTGATGGCTACAATTCCTCATTTCCACAAAGGACTACAAGAATAAGCATGCCATTGGGCGTGCAGAGGACAGGGATTGGATGCTGACTAGTCATGGAGGCAGCGTGTTGCTGGTCATAGTGGGGTCTCTTACATGTAGTTTGGATGCACGGCATGGGCCATATCAGCGCTGATCATGAAGGATTTGGGCACTGACTCCTCGAAGGCGGTGAGATTCTGTGGGGTGCAGGAGATACGGCGCAGGATCAGCTCGGTCAGAAGAGACTCGGCACCGTGAGCACTCTCCGATCCAACCTGGAATAGATGGATACGGTATAAACTGCAGGAGATGTACACAAGAAAAAGAGATGATGTCCCCATAACATCCAACGTATCTCTTAATTGCCACCCAGCTTTCCCAGGGACAGATATAACTGGTTACAGTCTGATCAGTACATGCAGCATTGCCGGTCATTGTCTGTGGCTGCTGCGAGTAAAGGTCCCGTATTCCCCGGGGTCACTGCTCCTGCTCGTCCCCTTCCCGTATCCCCACATACAGGGCAGCGTATCTCAGCTCCCAGTGTCACATTAGATTTGTGGTCACGGTCTCACCCCATGGCCAGACATTCGTCACACTCCCAGCATGTCTCACCTCCTCATTGTCATACAGGGTGATCATCCTGACATTGGGGTCATTGGTGAGAGAGTTTGGAGAGTCACAGGAGCCAAGAAGAGCCTGCGGGGGAGAGAAAACAATGGAGGACAGATTAGTCAGGGGAGGGGGACACATATGATGAGCGACAATATCAGACATTATCCCGGGAGTGTATCCAATTATATCCGACCCTGGGAAAGTTGGGTGACAACATGGCTACCATTACCAGTGGCAATATTGAAAAAAGTAATGGTGGTCATATTGGATGTCAACATGGTTCCCAGGTATACGGGAGGGTCTGAGCGTCGGGGGTCAGACTGCAAGGACCCCTTATGTATTGTAGTGTTTAGGTAGTGACCATCCCATTGAGGATCACTACAGTCTGTCTCACTCATGGCTGATAACAGAGAGCAATAGACCATCAGCTGCTCAGCCATTAATATGGATATTAGGTTATCCGCCCCTTTAATCCGGACTTCTCCAATCAGGACGATGCACTCGTTCATACAAGATCGAGATTTACAAAAATCCAATCCGTCTCTTAAGCATCGGCACGAACTGCGCTATTCTTAGGACTTGTTATTCCCGATACGCTCGGGATCTGCTGACCTTTACGTTATCTCCCTTTAGGATATTGATGAAGGCGGCTGAGACAGATGACGCCACTATATGACCCTACAAACCCGGCTCCTAACACCTCATAGATCACAGCAAGGCAGGCCTAGCATATAAAGGGGCAGTACGATATTAGAAGGAACGTAACGGCGATTTTTATTTATTTGTCTTACTCAGATTATTTCACCTTTTTTATTCTATTTTCTGTCCATAGTTACATGATAAGCTGTGACATCATCTATTGTCAGCAGTGGTGTTATCTAACAGAGGTGTTATCTTCTATTGTAATCCTGCATGTGATGTAAGTGAAGTGAATGCTGCAAAGAAAACCTCAGATTTACATCCCTGCTCCCTCTTTCCAAAACACTAACGGGTCTGTTGAATTACAATCCAAGGAAAAAAAATGGCTAGCGAATAATAAAACTACAAAACTTTATTCCTATTAGCCCGCTAGTTGTTATATACAAAGTAACTGTTCAGGCTTAAATAGAGCGAACTCGAGACATCACATTTCCATGTCACAAATGTCCTGCATGTATCCCATCCCATGCTAAGAATAAACAACCGCAATGATACATTCATGGTTGTAGTACTAAAGCACCATTCATTAGGGATCAATAGAAGCTCGCTATATGGTAGCCATGTTACTGTAGTAGTTTGCCCTATGTATAGCTAGGCAATAACATGCTGCAAACAGGCCAGTGGATACGACCACTAATGCAGAAACTTTCTAAGGTCAGAAAATCAGCCATGATGTCCTTATTGTGGCCGGGATATCTTCTGATACTTGTAGTGTCCTCCTGATAACCAGCCATGATGTCCTTATTGTGGCCGGGATATCTTCTGATACATGTAGTGTCCCCTCCTGATAACCAGCCATGATGTCCTTATTGTGGCCGGGATATCTTCTGATACATGTAGTGTCCTCCTGATAACCAGCCATGATGTCCTTATTGTGGTCAGGTTATCTTCTCATACATGTAGTGTCCCCTCCTGATAACCAGCCATGATGTCCTTATTGTGGTCAGGTTATCTTCTCATACATGTAGTGTCCTCCTGATAACCAGCCATGATGTCCTTATTGTGGCCGGGATATCTTCTGATACTTGTAGTGTCCTCCTGATAACCAGCCATGATGTCCTTATTGTGGCCGGGATATCTTCTGATACATGTAGTGTCCCTGCCTGATAATCCAGCTACAATAAGAAGATCATAGCTGGGGTTCCTGACAAGTCCCAGACCATAGAAGGTTTCTGCATTAGTGGTCGTAATCATGGCAACTGATCAAGATAAAAGACTGTCACCACTAAGAAAGTTAAAGAAAATCTTTAAAACTTTGCAGAATTTTCAATTACTTATATTTGCAAAAATGTTTAACTTTTAATTATCTACAAATATAGATATTATGTACATGGGAACACCCCTTTAAGTAATGCCCATGCCGTCCTAGATTAGGCAGAGCCAACGTAACCTCTGAAAGTATGGGCTGCAACAAGATATAGCAGCCTCCTAAATGAGCTCTTGCCGTTCCATGAGGCAACGTAATGTAGACTCTCTACGCATTTCCCCTGCTGAGAAACATAACACATAACACCAGGTTCCTCAGGAGAGTTTAAAGGGATTCTACCATTAAAACATTTTTTTTTTTTGTAGATAAGATGTCGGAATAGTCTTTAGAAAGGCTATTCATCTCCTACCTTTAGATCTGATCTCCGCCGCTCCATTCCTTAGAAATACCGTGTTTTACCGATATGCAAATGAGTTCTCTGGCAGAGATGGGGGCGGGCCCCAGTGCTGGAAATGCGATGGGGGCGTCCCCACTGCTGCTCGAGAACAGGATCCTGCGACACCTCTATCTTCGGCTGGATCCTCCCCTTCTCTGTAGTCTTCCTCCTGCGTCACCTCCGACGCCTACGCATGCCGGCCAGCGGCCATTTTTGGGAGGCCACTCTTGCTCTTGTAGTTCAATGCAGGAGCGGCCTCCCAAAAATGGCCACCATCTTCCTCCTGGAGGTGACGCAGGAGGAAGACGACAGAGAAGGAGAGGATCCAGCTAAAGAAAGAGGCGTCACAGGATCGTGTTCTCGAGCTGCAGTAGGGCCCGCCCCCATTGCTGCGAGAGAACTTGTTTGCATACTGGTAAAAAACAGTATTTCTAAGGAACAGCGCGGCGGAGATCACATCTAAAGGTAAGAGACGAATAGACTTTCTAAAGGTTATTCCAACGTCTTATCCACAAAAAAAGAGGTTTTAATAGTAGAATCCCTTTAAGCCCTAAGAATGAATATTCAAAAGACCCCAAAATAAGAAAAGATGCGGTCCCTAGTGGTGGATGCCGATACAATGTATCATTGTGGTTGTGTATTCTTAGCATGGGATGGGATACATGCAGGACGTTTGTGACATGGTAATGTGATGTCTCGAGTTCAAGCCTGAACAGTTACTTTGTATGGATATACTCGTGGACTAATAGGATTGTTCTGGCTCCTCTTTATTTGACACATCCCGGTGCACAATATACCAGGAGTGTTATACATAGATAGACAGACCTTCCTGACAATATTCCCTAATTAAGATACTTCTCTCATTTCTACTTACACCTTAGTATATTAGGGTTGAAAATTGACCCGTATCTAGAGGTGGTAGAATTTTTTTCATCTGTTCTGCAAGAGGTGTCAGTCTTAACTGTATTTGTATCATTCTATTCAACATATAGAGTATTAATAAAAATAGCATTGGATCAGTTGCTACTACTTCAGGGGATCATGGAGGGTCACTGAAGGAAACCGTCAGCAATTATGTCAATGGTACAATATAAGTATCTGGATATAGCTGACAGTGGTAAGTGCCATTTTATAACTGGGGCACTGGGCAGGGGGGCAGAATTGTGGACTCCACGTACCAATGACCACAACTACAGCTAGGATTAACCCTAATCCTATGTACAGAGCAGAATTAACCACCCCAAGTTACCCAGGAGCATTATTAAACCATGTAACTCCATATATGACCCGCAGAGCACGCAATGAACAAGACTCACCTGAAGGGCACAATAGCAACTATGCAGATTATCCAGGCGTGGGCCGAAAATGAACTCGTCATAGGCGCCCCCTAAAGTCTGAAACAGAGAGGAGGCAACACGAGACAATGGTAACACACACAGATCTATGTGATACAATGTAACAAAGTGTCATGTGATCCCTATAATGCATCTGATTGGCTGTAAGGGCTACAACTAAACCAATCAGGAATGGACTGTCAGTCACAATGTACAACTCTGACTATATCCTGATCCGCTGGTTGTAGTCGGACTGTAGTCTGGACCGCCCCCTACAGGTTTTCCATTTTAATTTGCAAATTTAAAGCCCAAACTGCGCAATATCTCCCTGCAATCACACGGCTCTGCTGATATGTCTAGTACATAGCTTCCTAAAACTTACACTGTTCCTCTGTTACTCCTCCTGGAAAATGCAACTGACAACTGAGTGTTAGGTTTCCCCATCTCTATAGGGTAGGTCCCTCCCTGTTCGATCAGTGCTGCCATGCTATATAGGGACATGCGTTATTGTGTCACCCAGTCATCAAGTATTGTTTGTACATTTCCAGGAAGAATAACAGAAGGACGGTACAATGTAAAGTACTGTATAAAAGTGATACCCCAGAATTGGCAATTCATGGTTGGCTGATAACCTATAGCCGTACAAAGGGGACCTCAAACCTACACATTGGGACCTAGACTAGATTTCCCACCCTCTATTACACATCCTGGAAGAGAACCACAAAGAGCAAGTGTGAGACCTACCGCAGGTTGTGTGTCAGTCAGACAGAGCTCCAATTCCAAAATCTGTTCAGGTTTGACCCCCAGCCGGTCACAGAGCAAGCTGAGCAGGAGAGGATGATGTCTCTCAGTCTGGAGGGGGATTTAAAGAGACATACACCAAATCAGTGACCGCCAATCTGAGCCTGAAGACCAGCAGACGTCCGGTCAGCCCAGTCTACGGACACCAGTTATGAGCAGAGCCATGTTGTAGCCTCACCTGGTTTTGGCCTCCACCAGAGGAGTGACAGGATGACCCCGAATCCATGGATTCCTTCTCCAGACCTTCTTGTATAGATGAAGCAAGAATGGGAAGGCTGCAACGAGAAGACGTGAGACGTGAGAAGGAAGAATCCAGGAGCGGCAGGACAACGGAGATAGCACGTTACTAACACACTCACAGGTGCTGCTCCGTGTTGGGTCCGAAGCTCTCGTTGATGTTCCTCTGCAGGTGGATGGCCAGGTGAGGGATGCGCAGGATCGGGCGCTCCACGTAGACCAGGCGGTGCTGCAGGCGGTGACCCTCCTAAACGGTGGGGCGGGACATCATGGAGGAATCAGATCTAGTCTCTACTATAATGATATCTAGAATGGTTTATATTAACCACATCATTATTGCTGCATTCACATATTTTATTTTATTGTGGAATGGAAACCATCAGTATGTAGGCTCAGTTTTATTGATGGATCTTACTGACTATATTTTTTTTTTTTATTGTGACTAGGATTGTGAGTCCACAGCAGCTGGTTTATAAAAAAAAAACAAGTGAAGGTACCAAACAGCTATACATAGGATCCCTATAGCTCCATAACTGGGCACTGTAGGGACTATAGGGACTGTGCTGCTGTGCAGGATCGAAGCCCAAAAATGACCTGGTGTTAATAAAGTGATATTCCAAAGTGAATATATCAACTAGACCCATCATAAACAACATTATACACACACACAAGAGTTATGTAGATCTGTCAACAGCAGCTTGTTGACGGTTTCCAGTATCAACTATATGCAACAATAACAATAAATGGGGTGCTAGATGTTACTAAATTGTTAATATATCAATCAGATCATAGAAAAAAAACACTATAGGCACTCTTATACTAAATAGAAACATACAGGAATAATAGATTCAGCAACAGCAACTTGCTGATGGTGTCCATTAGCAAATTTTTGCAAAGAAAAAAACCAAAAAACCAAAACAAAACTGGTATAAAGATGCGAACTCAATTAGATCCATAGCAAAAATCATCATACACACTGGTATACTGAATATAAACACATTAGCATAATAGATCTGTTAATAGTAGCTTGCTGATTGTTTCCAATAGCAAATTTTTACAAAAAAAAAAAAAAGAGGTGGCAGGTGCTATTAAAATGTCAGTGCGATCCATTCTAAAAAAAATATATATACACATACTTATACTGAAGGTAAATACACAAGTATCACAGATCTGTCAGCAGCAGCTTGTTGACTGTTTCCAGTAGCAAATTTTTCAAAACGAAAAATGATTTTACATTACAGTGTTCACCACTAGGGGGCTCCAGGTTATAACATCCAGATCAAGTGGTTTACCAAGGAAATGACGGTACCTAAAGAGCGGCGCACAGATACAACGATTGTATAACGCCGGCTCATTGGTTACGTTTCACGTATCAGAAGTTTCCTCACCTTCACGATCACTCGACCAGCTACAGTCAGATCTCGGTCAAACCAGGTGCTCCAGATCCCTCCACCATAGCACTCGACTCCGACCTGCAGGTAACCGGCCTGACCGCGACAAGACCTGCGCTTCACCTGCGAGAACAAGACGCATGGCTTAGAGAAAACAGGAGGGAAACGTGATCATCCTCATAGAATTTAGGGTCCGCGCCTTACCCGGAGACACGGGCTGTCCGTATGGGCGCCAACGATTGTAAATCCATTTCCTTGCTGGTAATGGCCGCCCACTGCAAACGCCACCAAGGTCGAGTAATTGCGGGTCACGAAGTACTACAAAGAGATGGGACGGTGAATAAGTCGCCCTCAGATACTCTGCACATGCTGAGGGTCCGGCGCTGAGCCCTCACCTTATGGTTGGGTTTGATGTCCCAGTGATCGGCCTCCTTCAGCTCCTGGAATCCGGCTTGTAAGAGGCGGCTCTTGCACTCCTCCACCACTAGGGGGACAAAGAAGAAGTCTTAAAGGGGATGTTCAAAGTTCTCCCATCACCTGCCCATAGCTTAAATCTGTTATTGCAGAATAGAGACGAGCTGCAATAGCATGTACAACCTGCAGACAGGTGTGGCGCTGTTTCATGTCATGCTACCTGAGACATCGTATTGCAGAGGACATGTGCAGACCTCATGTGCAACCATCCAGGTCTAGGTACGTTGCTTTGTCATGAGCATTACCCCTGGCAGATGGGGCCATTGATTTTTAGACACCAGCTCCACAGCACCACCTGGTGGCAGTATAAAGAAGAGCCTTTTGGGCCAGGTTTATATAGAGCACTTCTTTTAAAAGAACAGGAGTGTGTCCTAAAGGGTCCATTCTAGCAGCTGAAAAAGAAGAATCTGCAAAGTGTGAACCGAGCCTTCAACTTGGTCCAGGTTTCTATTGGATTTTATGACTTATGGCTGCAGTTCTCGGCACAGCCAGGTGGTCAGGGGCGCTGCTGTGCAGGATAAACATTCTCAGGGTCATATGATCATCATCATTTTACAACATAGGAATATCACTTTAAGATTTCCGTCCGTTCAGTGCGGTCACCTACAAAGTTCCAGTCCATACATTATCTGGATTTCCTGGCCAGATCTGTACCTATAACACTAGGAGTCCTTGCATGTCCTATACTGTACATAGTGCACACACCTACAAGGACACAGGAGTCCCTGCATCACAGATCACCAGGATATCAGGCTAATATATGGACCGGATTCTACTGTGTGTATGGGGCCCTAGATCTCACTGAATTGTTGCATTAGGTATTTTTGGTTACAATACTGTCTGATGTTCCCGATTCCCCATCTTATGGGCTCTATCTTCACCCAGCGATGTAACACAAGTGATCGGAGAAGCTGAGGCCAGCACTTTCCTCTTATCGTGCACTTCTCCATGTATCATGGGGCAAAGGCCAGGTTCTGCTTATTATCATTATTATATATATTATCTGCACATAATCTACTTGCACAATGTTCGGCTTTTTATGCTACTACAGCAAAACCACAACACTCCAGCTCTTGTGAAACTACAACTCCCAGCATGCTCCATGTCCCTCTATGGGAGTTCCAAGAGCAGCAGAGAAGGTGTGCATGCTGGGAGTTGTAGTGTCACAACAGCTGAAGGTTGCTGATCCCCGCCATAGGTTCTCTTACCATGATAGGGAGAAACTCCACGATTCAGAAACTTCAGAAACTCCTTGGCTGCCGCCTGAGCCGCTTCCCGGGTTCCCTTCATGGCCGCAACCTGTTATTAGAATGAAAGTAATGATCAAACCTGAGGTTCATGTGTGAACTACACCTGTACGCTGCTTGTAGGGCTATGACAATGTTCTGGCAGCTGCTACACATAATCCCTCAATGACTGATAAGACATGGAGGTCATAACTAAGACGTGCAGTGATGTGTGGATAATCTAATGCAAGATTAAGAAAGCATGGCCGCATCATCCAGCGGCCCTCTTGTCAAGGGACTGTGATAGGACTGAGCTGCAATACCAGATACAGCCTATGGATAAGGGGGGTGCTGTTTCTGTAAGAAAGTATCCAGGGACGATTCATCAAGACTGGTATGCTATATGCTGGTCTTGATGATGTCTGCAACGGCAGAGAATTTGCCAGATTCATGATGGGGTGCAGATGAATCAGGGGCATTTACTACCAGGATATGTACCTCAATAGAAATCTCTGCCAGCTCCTAGTCATAAAAGACAATGAATGGGACACACACACACACACCCTGCACACTTTTTGCAACGTGGCAGAATAACACCGGGTGTGACTATTAGAATAATATTTAAATAATAAATGAAGTTATTAAGTAGAGAGAAAAGTGATGCTTAAATGGGGAACAGAATCCCCAGGCGGAGAGGGGGGCATAGGTGTGAACCTAGCCATAGAGGTGTTATCACTTCATGACAAACTTTACCTCCTTCTCCAACCCCCCCCCCCACTCCGTAAAAAAAGGATGCAGTAATTTGCAAAAATGATATAAAGTTGTAGAACTACAACTCGCAGCATGTCCTTACTGCAGTGTAAAGATCACTTGAGCACAGTGTAAACATTAAACAACAATGTATCTAATGCACATGACTCCGATACATTGTATCCAGTGACAGGAACACTGCATCTAATAAACTTGACTCAGGTACAATGCATCTAATCCACATGATTCAGATATATTGTAACTAATGCACATGACTGATACAATGTATCTACTGCACATACCGGATACATTGTATCTAATGCACATTACTCAGATACATTGTATCTAATGCAAATGACTCTGATGCATTGTATCTAATGCACATGACTCTGATACAATGAATCAAATCCACATTACTCAGATACATTATATCTAATGCACATGACTCTGATACAGTGTTCCTGTCACTTTATACAATGCATCTAATAATCTTGCCTCAGATACATTGTATCTAATCCACATGACTCAGATATATTGTAACTAATCCACATGACTCGGATACAGTGTAACTTCCTGTCACTGGATACAATGTTGCTCTGCAGTTTGCATACACTCCTCTGATTCCTGCACAGTTTGGCGTAAAGTTCTCCCTGTGTTTGCAGATCTGCAGCACTAACCTGCATAGTGCATGGAGTGTGAACTGTGCCTGGGCTGCAGCTGCTCTGGGTGTATATACTTACAGTCACTTCCTATAATCCTACACACAAGAGGAGCTGCTGCACATTGCACAAATAGTTATTAGGGACCCCTGGGGGATGGGAGGTTACACTGCAGTCTTTGCACCAGAAAATGATTCTGACAGCTCTGACAGCTTCACTGCATGTACAGACTGTGTCAGGGTGTAACACTGTAACAGCACTGCAGCACATGCTCTATAGAGAATGTACAGTAACAGGAGAGGCGGGGGGGGGGGGGGGCTCTGAACTGTCTTGGTCCTGCCTTTTTCCCATGACTGTGCTATGACCACGACTTTTGTTCCAAAAATTTGATCATTGCTCAATTTCTTTAATACTAGAAGGGACCGCCTGCAATGACGGGACGGCTTCCTATATATTTCTGATATCTTTTGTACCATTTTTAGCTTTGGCTCAAAAAAAGCAGCAAAAACTGCAACAAAAAAAAGTTGCATTTCCACAATGTGGGGCCTCCGTCTTAATCTCTTTGATAAATTGAATCTAAATATCTCTAAAATTGGATTTAGATTAATTTCATTCTACAGGACCATGCAAAAGTTTTAGACAGGTGTGAAGAATTCTATAAAAGTAATAACATTTTCAAAGAAATAGAAGTGTTAATATTTTATTCTTTTTTTAAATAAGAAAATGAAGTGAATGAGCAAAGGAGAAATTTAAATCAATCAATATCTGGATATTTGCAATTTTCCATGCCTAAGTAAAACTTTTGCACATTACTTTATAGTAGTCAGAGCTTCACGATACCTAAATAATGTAAAATACTAATATTTTATCCACCACTAGGGGGAGCTCACTGCATGTTGATTTCTTTCTACAGATTTTTTTTTTTTTTTTAGATAGAACCTGATAATAAGCTCCCCCTAGTGGTGGCCACTTCTACACTCCCTCCTACACTGATCAATTACATTGACTGATAACATTTGTTGATTTAAAGTTATATGCTTCCAATAGAAGTCTATGGAGAGAAGAATATGAGAAGGGATCAGATGCAGAGACACACATGTTGGTTCTTTAAGTATTTTCAACCTCCCTTCAGAGCAGGATTTATATCTGCGCTGCTCAGTACTGTTATATACTGTCCTCCTTGTTGCTACTGCTTCTCTGTGTGTGTGATAGAGTTATGGGAGCAGGATTTCTTTTACACTATATGTACAGGATGTGGCAGTGGGGAGCAGGATCTCCTCTTCTCTGTTTCTATAATATAGGGGAGCAGGATCTCAGGTTTTCTATATGGGCAGTGTATGGATCTCCTCTTCTGCCTGTGTGTGATAGAAATAAGGAAGCATGATCTCCTCTTCCCTGTGTGTATGATATATGGGAGCAGATTCTCTTATTCTGTGTGGGTGATAGAGATAGGTGAGCAGGATCTCCTCTTCCCTGTGTGCATGATATAGGGGAGCAGGATCTCCTCTTCTGTATGTGTGCAGGTTATGGCAGTAAGGGAGAAGGATCTCCTTTTCTCTATGTGTATGATATAGGGGAGCAGGATCTCCTCTTCTCTATATGTACAGGCTATAGCAATAGGGGAGCAGGATCTCCTCCTCTGTATGTGTGCAGGTTATGGCAGTAGGGGAGCAGGATCTCCTTTTCTCTATGTGTATGATATAGGGGAGCAGGATCTCCTCTTCTCTATATATGCAGGATATAGCAATAGGGGAGCAAGATCTCTTCTTCCCTGTGTGTATGATGTAGAGGAGCAGGATCTTGTCTTCTCTATATGTGCAGGACATGGCAGTAGGGGAGCAGGATTTCCTTTTCTCTATGTGTATGATATAGGAGAGCAGGATCTCTTCTTCTCTATGTGTATGATATAGGAGAGCAGGATCTCCTCTTCTCTATGTGTATGATATAGGGGAGAAGGATCTCCTCTTCTCTATATGTGCAGGATATAGCAATAGGGGAGCAGGATCTCTTTTTCCCTGTGTGTATGACGCTGGGGAGCAGGATCTCCTCTTCACTATATGTGCAGGATATGGCAGTAGAGGAGCAGGATCTCCTCTTCTCTATGTGTATGATATAGGGGAGCAGGATCTCCTCTTCTCTATGTGTATGATATAGCGGAGCAGGAGCTTGTCTTCTGTATGTGTGCCGGTTATGGCAGTAGGGGAGCAGGATCTCCTTTTCTCTATGTGTATGATGTAGGGGAGCAGGATCTCCTCTTCACTATATGTGCAGGATATGGCAGTAGGGGAGCAGGATCTCCTCTTCTCTATGTGTATGATATAGGGGAGCAGGATCTCTTCTCCTTAGTGCAGTATAAGGGAGACCTCCTAGCAGCAGACTATTCCCAGTCTAACAACTAGAGATGGAGCCAATAGAGGGTAAGACGGGTGACAAATGCTGTATACAAGTCATATAATGGGCAGATACAGCGTTACTCCTCCTGTATACTCCTCTCCTGTTCTAAGACTGAAGATTTGCTCCCGTTGTCTCCAGTCTAGACAATTCTTTGTGATTAGCGTTAGGATGGATACAATCCCTTCGCACAGATACATTGTAGTAACAAGACAAGAGGAAGATTGCTTTGGTAACAAACCCTCAGCTGTGAGTAACATCAGATCTGGACAAGATGTAACAACATTGTAGACATAAAGCAGAGACTTAGAAAATGATGAATTTAATCCTAATTTCTATTAGAATTTTCCATTCATTGATGCAATTTTTGAGACTCTTTGGTTCTTGGTTGATATTGGAAACATTTTGTCAGAATCGGTTTATAAATTTAGGGAAAAATTTCCCAAACCTTCTGAATATCACAAGGCACACGGGTTATTATTAATACGTAGGCATAAAGGTGGCCATAAATAATACAGCTCCGTCATGTAAGGCTTCTTATGGGAATTGGCACAGTCTGTGCGTTTCGCGCCCTGCTACCCCTCCGCCCGCCACCCTCCATTTGCCCTCCACTCCATCTATTTTAGAAAAAGACATGGGCTCTGGATTCTTCATCCTTACCTTGGCTGACCTGTCTCCCAGTGTCGCTCCCCCTCCCCCTCGCGCCCCCGGTTCCCATTTTGCGGCTACAGCGCTCTCCCAGCCAATCACCATGGCGTATACATATTTTATTATCCCTTATCCCCCAGCCCCGTGTACATCCACCCCTTACATAACACCTCGCTCCCGCCATAGTAATTCCTTATTCTGCTTAGTGCTGACCTACATATTCCAGAGAGTGACGTGCGGCACGGTCGCAGCCTTAGCCTGGCCGGCTCAAACGCCACCCACGCCTCCTTGTTCTGTGCCTCAAATAGCATCCATGACGGGCATCACGGTTATACAACCTGGCACCATCCAGGACCCCCAAACACGTCTGCACCCACCAAAACCTTTCCGCCTCCTCGCTAACACTACATTTCTACCGCTACAATCGGTAACAACCGTGAGAATAAAATCTGCCCCAATCGCGGATCATTTTTGGTTGATTTCAATTAAAAATAATTGGAGGCAACAGCCCGATCGCTCTGACTGATGGGTCGGGTGAAGCCCCAAGTGACCCAGAAAAATTGGGGGTCAACACTTATGACATTATATGGGGTCTTTGCATTACATACTTCCAATTGCGATGTACAGATGTAGCAGAGCCGATCGCTTTATGATGGAGTCAATGGCGCATCTTACAATAGTTTTTCTTGCGGTAAACCGCACACGACACATATGGTTGTCATCATGATCTGCGTCCAATGAATTCGGCTCTGCTACATCTGTCTCCAAAAATTTTTTTTTTCTTTCGGATTATCATAGAGGATAACTGTACAGAGTTATTGGGAAGGGACAAGAAGAGAGCAGAGGTGCCCGTACCTGGATGTCAGAGTAGTCGCCACCTTCCCAGCATCTCTTGCCCAGGCGAAGCAGTTTGAGGTTGCTACCAGCTGCCATCTCCGCTCAGTACTCACCCTCTCAGAGTCCGTGCAGAATGTGTGCCGGGGTATGTGCGTGTCACTGTGTGTGTGTGCATGCATGCGTGTGTAAATGTGTGCTCCACATAGAGGCGGGGGCTGTACATGAGAGAAAGGGGGGGCTACAAGGATTAGTGAGGTGCGGCCAGTGATAAAGGAGAACACGCTGAGGCAAGCAGTACTGGGCAAACTTTTAACCTAATTGTATGTAGAAAGAAAGGCGGCCAATGCAAATATCTATAGGGGAAGCGAAATCCGCCAGCTCAGCAGACCCCTGAATAGGCTCATCCAGGACCGCTAATACGGAGGCATCATACATGTAACATGTCAAAGTCGTCATTCACATGGGACTGTATGACAGATTCCCATCTAACCCACTAGATTGGGATGAATGGAAATCTGCACCAATTCCAGGCGGCAAATAGATGGACTTGGCTAACTTTGTTTTACCAATTACTTTTGTACACACAGTGATGTCAGAGTACAGGATAATACACACAGTGATGTCACAGTACAGGATAATACACACAGTGATGTCAGAGTACAGGATAATACACACAGTGATGTCACAGTACAGGATAATACACACAGTGATGTCACAGTACAGAGATAATACACACAGTGATGTCACAGTACAGGATAATACACACAGTGATGTCACAGTACAGGATAATACACACAGTGATGTCACAGTACAGGATAATACACACAGTGATGTCACAGTACAGGATAATACACACAGTGATGTCACAGTACAGAGATAATACACACAGTGATGTCACAGTACAGGGATAATACACACAGTGATGTCACAGTACAGGATAATACACACAGTGATGTCACAGTACAGGGATAATACACACAGTGACGTCACAGTACAGAGATAATACACACAGTGATGTCACAGTACAGGATAATACACACAGTGATGTCACAGTACAGGATAATACACACAGTGATGTCACAGTACAGGATAATACACACAGTGATGTCACAGTACAGAGATAATACACACAGTGATGTCACAGTACAGGATAATACACACAGTGATGTCACAGTACAGGATAATACACACAGTGATGTCACAGTACAGGATAATATACACAGTGATGTCACAGTACAGGGATAATACACACAGTGATGTCACAGTACAGAGATAATACACACAGTGATGTCACAGTACAGGATAATACACACAGTGATGTCACAGTACAGGGATAATACACACAGTGATGTCACAGTACAGAGATAATACACACAGTGATGTCACAGTACAGGATAATACACACAGTGATGTCACAGTACAGGGATAATACACACAGTGATGTCACAGTACAGGGATAATACACACAGTGATGTCACAGTACAGGATAATACACACAGTGATGTCACAGTACAGGGATAATACACACAGTGATGTCACAGTACAGAGATAATACACACAGTGATGTCACAGTACAGAGATAATACACACAGTGATGTCACAGTACAGGATAATACACACAGTGATGTCACAGTACAGAGATAATACACACAGTGATGTCACAGTACAGAGATAATACACACAGTGATGTCACAGTACAGGGATAATACACACAGTGATGTCACAGTACAGGATAATACACACAGTGATGTCACAGTACAGGATAATACACACAGTGATGTCACAGTACAGGATAATACACACAGTGATGTCACAGTACAGGATAATACACACAGTGATGTCACAGTACAGAGATAATACACACAGTGATGTCACAGTACAGGATAATACACACAGTGATGTCACAGTACAGGATAATACACACAGTGATGTCACAGTACAGGGATAATACACACAGTGATGTCACAGTACAGAGATAATACACACAGTGATGTCACAGTACAGGATAATACACACAGTGATGTCACAGTACAGAGATAATACACACAGTGATGTCACAGTACAGAGATAATACACACAGTGATGTCACAGTACAGGGATAATACACACAGTGATGTCACAGTACAGGATAATACATACAGTGATGTCACAGTACAGAGATAATACACACAGTGATGTCACAGTACAGGATAATACACACAGTGATGTCACAGTACAGAGATAATACACACAGTGATGTCACAGTACAGAGATAATACACACAGTGATGTCACAGTACAGGATAATACACACAGTGATGTCACAGTACAGAGATAATACACACAGTGATGTCACAGTACAGAGATAATACACACAGTGATGTCACAGTACAGAGATAATACACACAGTGATGTCACAGTACAGGGATAATACACACAGTGATGTCACAGTACAGAGATAATACACATAGTGATGTCACAGTACAGGGATAATACACACAGTGATGTCACAGTACAGGATAATACACACAGTGATGTCACAGTACAGAGATAATACACACAGTGATGTCACAGTACAGAGATAATACACACAGTGATGTCACAGTACAGGATAATACACACAGTGATGTCACAGTACAGGATAATACACACAGTGATGTCACAGTACAGGATAATACACACAGTGATGTCACAGTACAGGATAATACACACAGTGATGTCACAGTACAGGATAATACACACAGTGATGTCACAGTACAGGATAACACACACAGTGATGTCACAGTACAGGATAACACACACAGTGATGTCACAGTACAGAGATAATACACACAGTGATGTCACAGTACAGAGATAATACACACAGTGATGTCACAGTACAGAGATAATACACACAGTGATGTCACAGTACAGGGATAATACACACAGTGATGTCACAGTACAGAGATAATACACATGTTGATTTCTTTCTACAGATTTTTTTTTTAGATAGAACCTGATAATAAGCTCCCCCTAGTGGTGGCCACTTCTACACTTCCTCCTACACTGATCAATTACATTGACTGATAACATTTGTTAATTTAAAGTTATATGCTTCCCAGAGAAGTCTATGGAGAGAAGAGTAGAAGAAGGGATCAGCTGCAGAGTCAGAGACACATATAGAGATGTTGGTTCTATAAGTATTTTCAACCTTCCTTCAGAGTAGGATTAATATCTGCGCTGCTCAGTACTGCTATATATTGTCCTCCATGCTGCTACTGCTTCTCTGTGTGTGTGATAGAGATAGAGGAGCAGGATCTCCTCTTCACTATATGTGCAGGATATGGCAGTGGGGGAGCAGGATCTCCTCTTCTCTGTTTCTATAATATAGGGGAGCAGGATCTCATTTTTTCTATATGGGCAGTGTATGGATCTACTCTTCTGCCTCTGTGTGATAGAAATTGGGAAGCATGATCTCCTCTTCTCTATATGTGCAGTATATGGCAGTTGGGGAGCAGGACCTTCTCTTCCCTGTGTGTAAGATATATGGGAGCAGATTCTCTTATTCTGTGTGGGTGATAGAGATAGGTGAGCAGGATCTCCTCTTCCCTTTGTGCATGATATAGGGGAGCAGGATCTCCTCTTCTCTATGTGTGCAGGTTATGGCAGTAGGGGAGCAGGATCTCCTTTTCTCTATGTGTATGATATAGGGGAGCAGGATCTCCTCTTCTCTATATGTGCAGGATATAGCAATAGGGGAGCAGGATCTCTACGGATAGTACGGGGTGACACTTGTACCCTCAGACTGCAGGGCAGCTTGGACTTGTTTGGATGTTAGTCGAGGTTCTTTATCCGCCATCCGCACAATCTTGCAGTGAAATCTCTCGCCAATGTTTCTTTTGCGTCCACATCTAGGGAGGTTAGCCACAGTGCCATGGGCTTTACACTTCTTGATGACACTGCGCACGGTAGACACAGGAACATTCAGGTGTTTGGAGATGGACTTGTAGCCTTGAGATTGCTCAGGCTTCCTCACAATTTTGCTTCTCAAGTCCTCAGACAGTTCTTTGGTCTTCTTTCTTTTCTCCATGCTCAATGTGGTCACACAAGGACACAGGACAGAGGTGGAGTCAACTTTAATCCATTTCAACTGGCTGCAAGTGTGATTTAGTTATTGCCACCACCTGTTAGGTGCCTCAGGTAAGTAACAGGTGCTGATAATTACACAAATTAGAGAAGCATCACATGATTTTTCAAACAGTGCCAATACTTTTGTCCACCCCCTTTTTATGTTTGGTGTGGAATTATATCCAATTTGGCTTTTTGACAATTCTTTTTGTGGTTTTCCATTGAAGATAAATTAAATGAAGATAATACCAAAGAATTTGTGACTGCAATCATTATCTGGAAGAACACGAGTATTATCTGACAGAATTGCAGGGGTGCCAATACTTTTGGCCAACACTGTAGGAGATAGATAGATAGATAGATAGATAGATAGATAGGAGATAGATTAGATAGATAGATAGATAGATAGATAGATAGATAGATAGATAGATAGATAGGAGATAGATAGGAGATAGATTAGATAGATAGGAGATAGATAGATAGATAGATAGATGTTCATTCATTCTATATTCACCAAACATATTAATGCGGAAAATAACAAATGTAAAATATGACATAGGATCCAAAAATAGCCCATATAATCCTTAGGCTAAAATACCCTGTTGTCAGATCACAGAAAGGATCCCAGTGTAGAAGTGACGCGCTGCTGTACATGAATGCTGGCGGTATTTGAATTCAGCTGTATATGTATGCTGGCAGTATATGAATGTTGTCTGTATATGTATGCTGGCTGTATGTATGAGGCGGTATATGAATGAGGCTATATATGTACGCTGGCAGTATATGAATGCTGACGGTATATGAATGAGGCAGTATATGTACGCTAGCTGTATAGTATCTGACTGTACTGCTGTATAATGTATCAGGATATAATCCTACTTATAATGTGCACAGTATGTCACATATATAATCACACACTATTATTACTCAGACCTGTTTGGAATGAATCAGATTCTCCCTGTGTTTTCCTAAAGTTTCATGTTTGTTTGAACACAAAACTTTTGGGTTTCGTCACCCATGGTCAGTGACATTATTATACTCTGGGGTGTCTTCAGACGTCAGTATATAATAGGTGGAGGCCCAGGGGGGTGTAAAAAGTAACCACCATTTATTAAGTCCCTCTCCTGGTGCCCCAGTTTAAACATGAAACTGGATCAGCTGGAGGGGGACATTAGCAATGGGGGTAGCTGGAGGAGGCAATAAATAAATGGCAGATGAAGTGGGACATTAAACACAGGGCAACTAGAAGCAGACATTAAACCATAGGGGTAGCTGGAGGGTGACATTAAACTGGGGGCAACTAGAGGCAGACAGGTCCCCCTCCAGCTCCTCCCACGGTTTAATGCCCTCTCCAATTGTCTCCCAGTTTAAGTGCCCCCTTTATCTGCTCCATTTCATGTCGCCTCCTCCATCTCTGCCCCCGGTTTCATCTCCCCCCCTCCATTTCTCCCTCAGTTTCATATTCCCTTTCATCTGCCCCCAGTTTCATGTCCCCCCTCCATCTCTGCCCCCAGTATGATGACACACACAGACACTCTCTCTCTCTCTCTCCATCCTGCATCTCACATCCCCCCTCCCTTCTCAGTACCTTACACGGATCTCTTCTCTCTTCAATGCATGGGACACTGACACGCCCACCTAGTCACATGACCGTGTGATGTTACACAAGGTCCTTGAACCATAGTAATGCGTTCCTCCGATCACTGCAGCCTTTTATCTGTTATTAGAGCAGGTGGTGATCGGAGGAATGATTGATTAGTAAATTATTAAAGGGACATGTAGGGAGCTGCGTGGGATGGCGGGACCGGGGTAGGAAAGCGTGAGTGTCCCGCGGAAATCGGGACGGTTGGGTGGTATGCAGTTCTATCTAAACAAGTTTGGTTCAAGAGGAACCTGAAAGCCAAGTTGTCTGAACCCAAGACCAAACAAATCTTCAGAGGTTTTCTTCTCAGAGCTATTAAGTCAGGTCTGACTCTAGAAGACCATAGTACAAGGTGACCCTCACACGTTCTCCTCCCATGGGCCTGTGAAGGGCGCTGCAGCTGCAGACAGTGGTGTGACTGTAATTGGGATCACAGTGATCATAACCAGACCCAGAAGCCACTGGGGCCACTGGTCACCCTCACCACACAAGGGCTGCTTAAACCTCTTTGATCACCCTTCTAGCTTCCTTTGATGGCACAGTCTGTATATAATAAATGTATTCCCCCTGCCCTGCGGTGCACTGGAGTGAGAAGATTTACGGTACACAGCCTGCCACTGTCAGAAAGGAGAACATGAACCACTTACACCACCAGGACCATAGGCAATAACTCCTTCACTATCCTAGGCCACCAGGAATACAGACATTAGCCCACCAGAACAATTGATAGTAACCCCATTGCTGTCCTAGACCACAAGGGATGTATCTATTAACCCTTTCACTGACTGCCCTAGCTGCCAGGGACTACTCTAAACCTCCAGGGATATTGACAAGATTCCTTCCATCACCTTCGCACACACCAGATTTGCAGACGTGAACCCCTTCATGTAGATGTACGTGTTGTATGTTCTGCATACATGTAGATGTACGTGTTGTATGTTCTGCATACATGTCGATGTCCGTGTTGTATGTTCTGCATACATGCAGCCTGTGAGCTCAGGACATGAGAGGTTGTGGTCTTGTGAGACGTGTGAAGCAGCTGCTCCGGGCCAGGCAGCAGATTGCTGAGCTTTCACAAAAACTTAAGTCTGCTTGGCTGCAGATGGGCTGAGAATCCTCGGTTGTGCCCGGGGCGCCCGCCTCTTCTGCCATCCCAGGTGCAATGCGATGTGATTATTGAACTTACGCCTTGTTAGCTGCCTGGAACGGAGAACGCAGATCCTCCCTGATCGGCCAATAGTCAACACACCCTAATCCCCCCACATTCTTCTGATTCTCAGCCCTTTCCCACAATGACACCGGGCCCGCGTCTACCTGCAGCCCAACAGTTACCATGTAAAATGTCCAATAACGAAAATCTCTACAATTACGGCGCTGCCAGCAATAATCTATGGGCTCCATCTGGGCAACTCTTTACAATATATATATATATTTACTTAGTATACATAGTTCCAGCAGGGATAGTCACTCTCCAGACTGTGCTCCAAATTCAGACCAGTCATGCTAGATGTCTTGGTTTCACCATGCATCATAAGAGGGCAGCGTATCCCACAACAGAGTATGGTCTGGATTTGGAATAGCTTGTAATGAAGTGCGCCCCATGTGCAGAATGTTGCATCTGTATGCAGAGTGTTGCATCTATCTCAATAACCGTTTAAATGGGAAAATCTTATCACAAACCATCCAGCCGAATCTGGCGCCTTACATACAGTTCATGCCCCTCTACATCCAATATAGGGGTTTCACGGTTACTTAACATCTAATGTGCTCACATACAGAAGTCAGTGTATAGAGAGAATTATGTAAATCTTAAGCAATTCCATTGTATAAGTCTATTCAGCTTGCCTGAGTTATTTCCTCGCTCTTCCTTCTGGCAGATATTGTATATTGCAGATCATTAAGTAATTCTGTGATAAGAACAATGACAGGGGGTTAGGGATCGCTGGATTTAGGGTATTTTACTGCATTTACAATCTGCATTCATTTTTTATTGTAATTGTTGTTATGAATTTCATCCTGTGCTGTAATGACTGCTGAACAGTAGATGGCGATGTGGTACACGATGTGCAGGAATACGCTACAAAATCTGTGAGCAGTGCACCTGTCTGTGCACCAAACACATTACACAGTGCACTATACTGGTGTCAGTAGTCCAGCAGGTAACAGCCGATATTCTCTTACCTATACCCACTTCTGCCTACAGACGTCTCCACTTTGGCCTCCAGGAGGCACAGCACATTTCCAATGTACAGAAGACACATCAGCTTTAGGATGTAATATGCAGCAACAGGCTGGAGCCAAAGCAGTGGAGGCCAGGGGGCAGGAGGGGGGCGACTAAATGAGTATTGGCGGTTACCTGCTGAAGTAATCCAATAGACAGGAGCCGAAAGTCACTCTGTGGGGGCCAATAAAGGGGGCAGATATCAGTCAGAGCCACTACATGTATAAGAAGATAATCTGACCACAATAAGGAGACATACCTCCCAACCGTCCCGATTTCCGCGGGACAGTCACGATTTTGGTGACATGTCCCGCGGTCCCGGTTGGAGGGAGGTATGTCCCGATTTCAACTCAGATCTGCGTTGAACCAGAGGACGCAGATCTGAGTTGAACACATACGCGGCTGAAGCAAGGAGCTGACACAGGTCAGCTCCTCGCTTCCCCGCTGCCCGCCTCTCTCCCTGACACATGCGGCTGAAGCTGCTCGCGTGCTCGCTTCGCCGCTGCGTCTCTCTCTCGCTGACACATGTGGCTGAAGCGAGGAGCTGACCTGTGTCAGCTCCTCGCTTCCCCGCTGCCGCCGGCTCCTGGCTTGTAGACGCGATGTATAAGCCAGGAGCCGGCGGCAGCAGCGAAGCGAGAGAGAGACACAGCGGCGAAGCGAGGAGCTGACCTGTGTCAGCTCCTTGCTTCAGCCCCATGTGTCAGCGAGAGAGGCGGGCAGAGAGCGGCGAGGGAGCGGAGGAGAAGGTAAGTTTAATGTGGAGGTGGAACGTGAATCTGGGGGCAGATGAAGGAGAGGATGGCATGACACTGGGGGCAGAAATAGAGAGGACATGAATCTGGGGGCAGAGATGGAGGGACAGCAATCTCGGGGGCAGAGATGTGGGACATGAATCTGGGGGCAGAGATGTGGGACATGAATCTGGGGGAAGAGATGGAGGGACATGAATCTGGGGGCAGAGATGGATTGGACATGAAACTGGGGGCAGAGATGTGGGGACATGAATCTGGGGGCAGAGATGGAGGGACATGAATCTGGGGGCAGAGATGGAGTGGACATGAAACTGGGGGCAGAGATGGGGGACATGAATCTGGGGGCAGAGATGGGCGACATGAATCTGGGGGCAGAGATGGGCGACATGAATCTGGGGGCAGAGATGGAGAGGACATGAATCTGGGGGCAGAGATGGAGGGACATGAATCTGGGGGCAGAGATGGAGGGACATGAATCTGGGGGCAGAGATGGAGGGACATGAATCTGGGGGCAGAGATGTGGGACATGAATCTGGGGGCAGAGATGTGGGGACATGAATCTGGGGGCAGAGATGGAGGGACATGAATCTGGGGGCAGAGATGGAGGGACATGAATCTGGGGGCAGAGATGGGGGACATGAATCTGGGGGCAGAGATGGAGGGACATGAATCTGGGGGCAGAGATGGAAGAGGGACATGAAATTGTGGGCAGATGAAGGGTGTATATGAAACTGGGGGAGAGATAAAGGGGGGACATATAATTTACGGGTGACTGTAGGAGGATTATACTGTGTGCGGGCACATGAAAAATTAACGAGTGGGTGGGGCCAACACAAAAGTGGGCGGGGCTAAATTTGCCACAGCGCGCTATGCGTGCCGCACATTTTGTCCCTCTTTCGGTTCTTCAAAAGTTGGGAGGTATGAAGGAGATCATGGCTGGTTATCAGGAGGACACTGCATTTATGAGAAGATAACCTGACCACAATAAGGACATCATGGCTGGTTATCAGGAAAACACTACATGTATGAGAAGATAACCCGACCACAATAAGGACATCATGGCTGGTTATCAGGAGGACACTACATGTATGAGAAGATAAGCGGACCATAATAAGGACATCATGACTGGTTATCAGGAGGACACTACATGTATGAGAAGATAACCTGACCACAATAAGGACATCATGGCTGGTTATCAGGAGGGGACACTACATGTATGAGAAGATAACCGGACCACAATAAGGACATCATGGCTGGTTATCAGGAGGACACTACATGTATGAGAAGATAACCTGACCACAATAAGGATATCATGGCTGGTTATCAGGAGGGGACACTACATGTATGAGAAGATAAACTGACCACAATAAGGACATCATGGCTGGTTATCAGGAGGACACTACATGTATGAGAAGATAACCCGACCACAATAAGGACATCATGGCTGGTTATCAGGAGGGGACACTACATGTATGAGAAGATAACCCGACCACAATAAGGACATCATGGCTGGCTATCAGGAGGACACTACATGTATGAGAAGATAACCTGACCACAATAAGGACATCATGGCTGGTTATCAGGAGGACACTACATGTATGAGAAGATAACCCGACCACAATAAGGACATCATGGCTGGCTATCAGGAGGACACTACATGTATGAGAAGCTAACCTGACCACAATAAGGATATCATGGCTGGTTATCAGGAGGACACTACATGTATGAGAAGATAACCTGACCACAATAAGGACATCATGGCTGGTTATCAGGAGGACACTACATGTATGAGAAGATAACCTGACCACAATAAGGACATCATGGCTGGTTATCAGGAGGACACTACATGTATGAGAAGATAACCTGACCACAATAAGGACATCATGGCTGGATATCAGGAGGACACTACATGTATGAGAAGATAACCTGACCACAATAAGGACATCATGGCTGGTTATCAGGAGGACACTACATGTATGAGAAGATAACCTGACCACAATAAGGACATCATGGTTGGTTATCAGGAGGACACTACATGTATGAGAAGATAACTCGACCACAATAAGGACATCATGGCTGGTTATCAGGACGACACTACATGTATGAGAAGATAACCCGACCACAATAAGGACATCATGGCTGGTTATCAGGAGGACACTACATGTATGAGAAGATAACCCGACCACAATAAGGACATCATGGCTGGTTATCTGGAGGACACTACATGTATGAGAAGATAACCTGACCACAATAAGGACATCATGGCTGGTTATCAGGAGGACACTACATGTATGAGAAGATAACCTGACCACAATAAGGACATCATGGCTGGTTATCAGGAGGACACTACATGTATGAGAAGATAACCTGGCCACAATAAGGACATCATGGCTGGTTATCAGCAGGGCACTACATGTATGAGAAGATAACCCGACCACAATAAGGACATCATGGCTGGTTATCAGGAGGACACTACATGTATGAGAAGATAACCCGACCACAATAAGGACATCATGGCTGGTTATCAGGAGAGGACACTACATGTATGAGAAGATAACCTGACCACAATAAGGACATCATGGCTGGTTATCAGGAGGACAATACATGTATTAGAAGATAACCTGACCACAATAAGGACATCATGGCTGGTTATCAGGAGGACACTACATGTATGAGAAGATAACCTGAGCACAATAAGGACATCATGGCTGGTTATCTGGAGGACACTACATGTATGAGAAGATAACCTGACCACAATAAGGACATCATGGCTGGTTATCAGGAGGACACTACATGTAAATGCTAAATACTTTTATATCTTTCTTGCTAACTTTCCTGGAATATCTGGGAGGCTCCTGAAAAATGGATGACCTCTTGGACTTCTGGAAGAGCTGACAAATCTCCTGGACCTGGTGGATAAATCAGTCATGTCATAAGTGACTAGGTTTACTCTAGCATTGCCTCTCCATTGTTCTGATCCATTGAGGACCAGGAAAATGGAAAGGTGCAACGCTAAAGAGAGTTTACATACAGAGTCTGACGGACCCCATTGATTATAATTGGGTCTGTTGGGTGTCTGTGGTTCTCCGTGCAGGACATTTTCTCTCGCCACTCTTCAGGTAGACAATGCAAGTGACCATCGGATCGTTCGGGGTGCAAATGAGGATTTTTGCTTTACATTGATGGTTGAACCTTCCTCAGATAGATAAGAAATGTTTCATTAATTTTGATACATGTTCATAAGGGTTAAAATGAGAAGACTCAAAAGGTGACATATACAGTAGTAGAGAACTACAGGTGGGGTGTTAGTGCCCCTATAAAACAGAAGCCTCTAGACTGGGGTCCTGTGTGTCTAAGTGGATTTCCTGTCTTCCATTCCAATGTAGTGACTGTAACAGTCGTTGTATTTACCCAGCAAGATGCCCGGGCGGTGAATTCACATCTCGCTGCAAAGTAAGACGTGTTATTCTGGGGTTTCCCTTACATATAAAAATAGTCCAGTAAAGATACATGTCACTTTGAACTTCAAAACCCGACATCTCAGCTGAAAAGAGGCGCAGACGTGGCGGCAGCTGATAGGACCCGGCGGCAGGTAGTAGAATGTTCCCGGCGCTCATCCCCCTGTTTGTTTGTTAGAGGTTGCTGGGTTTTCTATGATGACTTTCTGGGACGGGAGCCAACGTGGTACACTGAAGAGACGGGGCATCGGGAATAATGTCTGTATATGGAGAGAGGAGAGAGAGCGAAGGAAGATAAGAGCAGAAAGATAAGACACCCCGAAAAGAAAGCAACACGGCTAAAGACAAAGACACTTCTGTATTCACCTGCTCTGTCTCCAGATATATATCTGCATTGTCTAAACTAAAGACAATTAGAAAAAAATAAAAGGATGTAAAATAAATATAAAGGACCATAGGAGGTAGTATTATAGTAGTTATATTCTTATACATAGGAGTAGTATTATAGTAGTTATATTCTTGTACATTGGAGCAGTATTATAGTAGTTATATTCTTGTACATAGGAGCAGTATTATAGTAGTTATATTCTTGTACATAGGAGCAGTATTATAGTAGTTATATTCTTGTACATTGGAGCAGTATTATAGTAGTTATATTCTTGTACATAGGAGCAGTATTATAGTAGTTATATTCTTGTACATTGGAGCAGTATTATAGTAGTTATATTCTTGCACATAGGACGTAGTATTATAGTAGTTATATTCTTGTACATAGGAGTAGTATTATAGTAGTTATATTCTTGTACACAGGAGCAGTATTATAGTAGTTATATTCTTGTACATAGGAGTAGTATTATAGTAGTTATTTTCTTGTACATAGGAGTAGTATTATAGTAGTTATATTCTTGTACACAGGAGCAGTATTATAGTAGTTATATTCTTGTACACAGGAGCAGTATTATAGTAGTTATATTCTTGTACATAGGAGCAGTATTATAGTAGTTATATTCTTGTACATAGGAGGCAGTATTATAGTAGTTATATTCTTGTACATAGGAGCAGTATTATAGTAGTTATATTCTTGTACATAGGAGTAGTATTATAGTAGTTATATTCTTGTACATAGGAGCAGTATTATAGTAGTTATATTCTTGTACATTGGAGCAGTATTATAGTAGTTATATTCTTGTACATTGGAGCAGTATTATAGTAGTTATATTCTTGCACATAGGACGTAGTATTATAGTAGTTATATTCTTGTACATAGGAGTAGTATTATAGTAGTTATATTCTTGTACACAGGAGCAGTATTATAGTAGTTATATTCTTGTACATAGGAGTAGTATTATAGTAGTTATATTCTTGTACATAGGAGTAGTATTATAGTAGTTATATTCTTGTACACAGGAGCAGTATTATAGTAGTTATATTCTTGTACATAGGAGCAGTATTATAGTAGTTATATTCTTGTACATAGGAGTAGTATTATAGTAGTTATATTCTTGTACATAGGAGCAGTATTATAGTAGTTATATTCTTGTACATAGGAGGTAGTATTATAGTAGTTATATTCTAGTACATAGGAGGTAGTATTATAGTAGTTATATTCTTGTACATAGGAGCAGTATTATAGTAGTTATATTCTTGTACATAGGAGGTAGTATTATAGTAGTTATATTCTTGTACATAGGAGGTAGTATTATAGTAGTTATATTCTTGTACATAGGAGGTAGTATTATAGTAGTTATATTCTTGTACATAGGAGCAGTATTATAGTAGTTATATTCTTGTACATAGGAGGTAGTATTATAGTAGTTATATTCTTGTACATAGGAGTAGTATTATAGTAGTTATATTCTTGTACATAGGAGTAGTATTATAGTAGTTATATTCTTGTACATAGGAGTAGTACTATAGTAGTTATATTCTTGTACATAGGAGGTAGTATTATATTAGTTATATTCTTGTACATAGGAGCAGTATTATAGTAGTTATATTCTTGTACATAGGAGGTAGTATTATAGTAGTTATATTCTTGTACATAGGAGTAGTATTATAGTAGTTATATTCTTGTACATAGGAGCAGTATTATAGTAGTTATATTCTTGTACATAGGAGCAGTATTATAGTAGTTATATTCTTGTACATAGGAGGTAGTATTATAGTAGTTATATTCTTGTACATAGGAGGTAGTATTATAGTAGTTATATTCTAGTACATAGGAGGTAGTATTATAGTAGTTATATTCTTGTACATAGGAGCAGTATTATAGTAGTTATATTCTTGTACATAGGGGTAGTATTATAGTAGTTATATTCTTGTACATAGGAGTAGTATTATAGTAGCTATATTCTTGTACATAGGAGGTAGTATTATAGTAGTTATATTCTAGTACATAGGAGGTAGTATTATAGTAGTTATGTTCTTGTACATAGGCGCAGTATTATAGTAGTTATATTCTTGTACATAGGGGTAGTATTGTAGTTATATTCTTGTACATAGGGGTAGTATTATAGTAGTTATATTCTTGTACATAGGAGGTAGTATTATAGTAGTTATATTCTTGTACATAGGAGGTAGTATTATAGTAGTTATATTCTTGTACATAGGAGCAGTATTATAGTAGTTATATTCTTGTACATAGGAGGTAGTATTATAGTAGTTATATTCTTGTACATAGGAGGTAGTATTATAGTAGTTATATTCTAGTACATAGGAGGTAGTATTATAGTAGTTATGTTCTTGTACATAGGCGCAGTATTATAGTAGTTATATTCTTGTACATAGGAGCAGTATTATAGTAGTTATATTCTTGTACATAGGAGGTAGTATTATAGTAGTTATATTCTTGTACATAGGAGGTAGTATTATAGTAGTTATATTCTAGTACATAGGAGGTAGTATTATAGTAGTTATATTCTTGTACATAGGGGTAGTATTATAGTAGTTATATTCTTGTACATAGGAGCAGTATTATAGTAGTTATATTCTTGTACATAGGAGTAGTATTATAGTAGTTATATTCTTGTACATAGGGGTAGTATTATAGTAGTTATATTCTTGTACATAGGAGCAGTATTATCCTATTAATATTATAAATGTGAAAGTTTGTGAGTTTGTGGGTTTGTGGGTTTGTGGGTTTGGATATTTGCATGTTCGGATGTTTGTTCCTCAATCACGGAAAAACCGCTCCACCGATTTGGCTGAAATTTTCCACAAACATAGTTAATACACCCGATTAAACAATAGGCTACTTTTTGTCACAATAGCGCACATACGTTTTTCCCAGGACCCCCACAAAACCCAAACTCACACCACTATCTCTGCAATCTCACACACTTTGGACCCCGATTTGGCTGAAATTTTCCACAAACATAGTCCCTACACTCGATTGCGCAATAGGCTACTTTTCGTCACAATAGCTCACATACGTTTTTCCCAGGACCCTTTGGATGTTCGGATGTTTGGCGGTCAATCACGCAAAAACCGCTCCACCGATTTGGCTGAAATTTTCCACAAACATAGTTATTACACTCGATTAAACAATAGGCTACTTTTCGTCACAATAGCGCACATACGTTTGTGCCAGGACCCCCACAAAACCCAAACTCACACCACCATCTCTGCAATCTCACACACTTTGGACCATAGCAAGCCACAAAATTCCTATTGCCCCCTACAGCCTCGCCCCTGACCCCACACAATCACATATACATAGACTTTACCACTTTGCCCCTCACCTTAACGATTCTCTAGGAGGCACTCTTTAACGCTCCGGAGCAGCCATGTTTGCCCCCACCACTCTGACAATCCGCGACACCGCCCACCCATGTCAATACCCCTAGGCGGTCTAATAAATGCAAAAAAAAAAGTTTAAAAAAAGTAAAAAAAATATAAAAAAAATAAATAAAAAGGATTAAAAATTCAAATCACCCCCCTTTCCCTAGAACACATATAAAAGTAGTTAAAAACTGTGAAATACATACATGTTAGGTATCTGCGTGTCCTAAATCGCCCGCTCTACAAAGTTATACAAATATTTTTCCTGTTCGGTAAACGCCGTAGCGGGAAAAATGGTCAAAAGTGCCAAACTGCCATTTTTTCACTGTTTTGATTCTGCTAAAAATTTGAATAAAAAGTGATCAAAGCAATAACATTTCCCAAAAATGGTAGAACTACAAAGTACACCCGTTCCCGCAAAAAAAGACGCCCTATACATCCCCGTACACGCACGTATAAAAAAGTTACGGCTGTCGGAATATGGCGACTTTTCAAAAAATAATTTTTTAACACAGTTTTGGATTTTTTTTAATGGGTCAAAATGTAAATAAAACCATATAAATTTGGTATCCCCGGAATCGTAACGAAGCACAGAATACAGGGGACAGGTCATTGTGGCTGCACAGTGAACGCCGTAAAACCAAAGCCCGTAAGAAAGTCGCAGAAATGCATTTTTTCTTCAAATCCACCCCATTCTGAATTTTTTCCCTGCTTCCCAGTACATTATATAGAATAATTAATGGTGGCATCATGAAGAAAAATTTGCCCCAGGAAAAATTAAGACCTCATATGACTCTGGGAGCGGAGAAATAAAAAAGTTATGGAGTTTAGAAGGAGGGGAGTCAAAAACGAAAAACAAAAAATGCCATCGGCGGGAAAGGGTTAACTTCAAATACTTCTGTCCCAAAGTCACTATGTAAAGTTTCTCACAACACCGTATATATAGCAGCTCAAATACAAAGTAACTGCAACACAAAAGTCTCACGGATTCTCTGAATTACAGCAAAAACAAGATACAAAGTTACATTTCATATCCCATACCTTATACACAGTACCAAAACCTTCCCCGCGCCTGTATATACCCACTGCTACAATCACCGCAGGCGAAGTCGCGGGTACCAGCTAGTAGTAGTTATATTCTTGTACATAGGAGCAGTATTATAGTAGTTATATTCTTGTACATAGGAGGTAGTATTATAGTAGTTATATTCTTGTACATAGGAGTAGTATTATAGTAGTAATATTCTTGTACATAGGAGTAGTATTATAGTAGTTATATTCTTGTACATAGGAGTAGTATTATAGTAGTTATATTCTTGTACATAGGAGTAGTATTATAGTAGTTATATTCTTGTACATAGGAGCAGTATTATAGTAGTTATATTCTTGTACATAAGAGTAGTATTATAGTAGTTATATTCTTGTACATAGGAGCAGTATTATAGTAGTTATATTCTTGTACATAGGAGGTAGTATTATAGTAGTTATATTCTTGTACATAGGAGCAGTATTATAGTAGTTATATTCTTGTACATAGGAGCAGTATTATAGTAGTTATATTCTTGTACATAGGAGGTAGTATTATAGTAGTTATATTCTTGTACATAGGAGCAGTATTATAGTAGTTATATTCTTGTACATAGGAGCAGTATTATAGTAGTTATATTCTTGTACATAGGAGTAGTATTATAGTAGTTATATTCTTGTACATAGGAGCAGTATTATAGTAGTTATATTCTTGTACATAGGAGGTAGTATTATAGTAGTTATATTCTTGTAGATAGGAGTAGTATTATAGTAGTTATATTCTTGTACATAGGAGTAGTATTATAGTAGTTATATTCTTGTACATAGGAGCAGTATTATAGTAGTTATATTCTTGTACATAGGAGCAGTATTATAGTAGTTATATTCTTGTACATAGGAGCAGTATTATAGTAGTTATATTCTTGTACATAGGAGCAGTATTATAGTAGTTATATTCTTGTATATAGGAGCAGTATTATAGTAGTAATATTCTTGTACATAGGAGGTAGTATTATAGTAGTTATATTCTTGTAGATAGGAGTAGTATTATAGTAGTTATATTCTTGTACATAGGAGTAGTATTATAGTAGTTATATTCTTGTAGATAGGAGTAGTATTATAGTAGTTATATTCTTGTACATAGGAGGTAGTATTATAGTAGTTATATTCTTATACATAGGAGTAGTATTATAGTAGTTATATTCTTGTAGATAGGAGTAGTATTATAGTAGTTATATTCTTGTACATAGGAGTAGTATTATAGTAGTTATATTCTTGTACATAGGAGGTAGTATTATAGTAGTTATATTCTTGTACATAGGAGTAGTATTATAGTAGTAATATTCTTGTACATAGGAGTAGTATTATAGTAGTTATATTCTTGTACATAGGAGGTAGTATTATAGTAGTTATATTCTTGTACATAGGAGTAGTATTATAGTAGTTATATTCTTGTACATAGGAGCAGTATTATAGTAGTTATATTCTTGTACATAGGAGTAGTATTATAGTAGTTATATTCTTGTACATAGGAGTAGTATTATAGTAGTTATATTCTTGTACATAGGAGTAGTATTATAGTAGTTATATTCTTGTACATAGGAGTAGTATTATAGTAGTTATATTCTTGTACATAGGAGTAGTATTATAGTAGTTATATTCTTGTACATAGGAGTAGTATTATAGTAGTTATATTCTTGTACATAGGAGCAGTATTATAGTAGTTATAGTCTTGTACATAGGAGCAGTATTATAGTAGTTATATTCTTGTACATAGGAGGCAGTGTTATAGTAGTTATATTATTTTGTACACAGGGGGCAGTATTATACAGGTAATATGATTATAATTTTTTTTTATTTCACTTGTACTTAGTCTAGATCCAAGATGTTAGGCTTTGCTCAGGTTTTCTCGTCACTATGTTTCCCTTATGAGATTACTTTTCCACATAGCATGATGGACTTTATAGTAATGCATCTTCGCCATTAGCAGGACCACCCATAGTCAGTTTGGTTTACGCTCCTATAGGAGAAGGCAGGACGCTGATGCATTAGCTTATATCCTTGGTATGTTTAGGCCTTGTATAATAAAATGTCGTCTGCTCTGTAAATCTATACCTTCCCCTCTGAAACTGTACAGGCGTTTTATTACACAAAATTCCTTTCCATGTAAAGTTATATTCACACGCTCACTAATGTGATACAGCCAATGAGGAAGCATGAAATAATATATAGATTTAATACTTTTGGTATGCGAATGTCATGCAGGAAAGGTATTGCTATGCATGACGCCAGCAGAAGTATATCTGTAATATCTTTTTATCTCTATTCTGGGATATAGAACTTGTAGGGGCAGATTATTTTATCAGTTTACACCAAATATCTTGCATAAAAAAGTCACAGACTTTGGGACACATTGACTACAGATTTGCAGTGATGGAACAGTAGTGATGTATCTATAGAGGCCTATAGGTGATCGCCGCCATGACTCTTGTCTGTTGTGGTCGGTCTGACTTTTTACCCTTCCCCATATTATAGATATTTCTCCCCCCTCTCTGCACACACATGTCCGACTGGACTAGAGTTACAGCAATAAAACTGATGGTTATTTTCTGCCATTCCATGACTGAAAGGTAACAGTGAAAGATCCTGACAACTGCCGGCCGGCCGTGTCCTCTGCTGTCTGTAAGGAGACATATGAGCATTCCCCCCTATACAAAAAAATCCCTAAAAAGCAGTATGACCTTTCTTATCGCATTGTCAGTGCCAAATATGCCCTGAGACTGGAGGGTGACCACATACACCCCATTAAATCATAAGGACACATGTCGGCCCCCAACAGTATCAGTTGCTAGACCGTGGCCCGACCTCGCATCTCTGACACAGATTCTGCAGATGATTTTTCTGACTGTAAGTTTTTACATGGCGTATTACATTGTGTATATTGGTGCTAAAATACTGAAGTCCAGGGAAAATAAATCGGCAAAGTGTGAAGGACTTTTCTCTCTACCAATTTTTGGTGGTTTCTGCAATGGAGACTCTGGCGCAGCCTTTGAAGCACCAGTCACTGTAACTGCGGTGGCAACGCTTTGCGTTTCTTTTCACAGAGGCTTCCTTGCCGGACTTTCTGCTTCCATTATACCTATAGCATACCTCCCAACCGTCCCGATTTCCGCGGGACATTCACGATTTCGGTGACGTGTCCCGTAGTTCTGGTTGGAGGGAGGTATGTCCTCTGGACGCAGATCTGAGTTGAACACATACGCGGCTAAAGCAAGGAGCTGTCACAGCTCAGCTCCTTGCTTCGCCGCTGCACGCCGCCTACTGGCTGTGTAGGCGCAATGTGATGATGTCACATCGAGTCTACAACTGTGTGCGAGAGATAGAGAGACAGAGGCGCGGAGAGAGAGGCGGGGGAGCGAGGAGAAGGTAAGTTTAATGTGTACACTGAGGTGGAACGTGAAACTAGGGGCAGATGAAGGAGAGGACGGCATGACACTGGGGGCAGAAATGGAGGGACATGAATCTGGGGCAGAGATGGGGGGGCATGAATCTGGGGCAGAGATGGAGGGGACATGAATCTGGGGCAGAGATAGGGGGGGCATGAATCTGGGGGCAGAGATGGGGTGACTTGAAACTGGGGCAGAGATGGGGGACATGAAACTGTGGGCAGAAATGGGGGCCATGAATCTGGGGCAGAGATGGAGAGGACGGCATGACACTGTGGGCAGAGATGTGGGGACATGAATCTGGGGGCAGAGATGGAAGGGGGACATGAAACTGGGGGAGAGATAGAGGGGGGACATATAATTTACGGGTGACTGTAGGAGGATTATACTGTGTGCGGGCACATGAAAAATTAATGAGAATGGGTGGAGTCAACATAAAAGTGGGCGTGGCTAAATTTGCCATGGCGCGCCGCACATTTTGTCCCTCTTTCGGTTCTTCAAAAGTTGGGAGGTATGCCTATAGGGAAGCCGCCAGTGTTTCTATAGGTATAGTCGACATGCTGCAATTTCCAAAACTGCAACCAAAACAGATTTATCAAACTGAAACGCAAAACAGTCTTACGCTGGGTTCACACCTGCGTCTGGGGTCTCCGTTCTATGGTTTCCGTCTTCTGCATGCCAGAAGACGGAAACCATAGACCGGGTCCGGCCGTGCGCGGCGGTGAGCGTTTTATGCTCTCCGCCGCGAAACCGGATTTTTTTATCCGGACACAGAGTACTGCATGTCCGACTCTGTGTCCGGATTATAAAACCCGGTTTCGCGGCGGAGAGCGCAAAACGCTCACTGCCGCGCACGGCCGGACAGCTTTCTCACCCATTCAAATGAATGGGTGAGAGAGACTCCTGCAGGTTTCCGTCTCCTGCCTGTGTTTTAGGCAGGAAACGGAAACCTCAAGTACGGAGAGGGCGACGCAGATGTGAACGAGCCCTTAGCTGCCCAACGTTACAGTGTGAAGATGATCTAAATTAAAAACTGTCTTTGGTGCCCATAGTAACCAATCACTGAGCAGCTTTCATTTTTCAGTAGTAGAATATAAAATGAAAGCTGCACCGTGATTGGATACTATGGGCAACAAAGATTTTCTAATGGACAGTATTGGTAGTTCAAGATAGCATTGCTGAATCCATAAACTAGACAATATGACTGCGTCCTGATGTGACATTCTATATATTTAAGTATAGGATTGGGAGGCAGCGTTCATGTGTCAGTGGCGCCCCCTTTAGTGTAGATACAGCTTGTGCACCCCTAAAGCCCACCTTGCTTTTCCACAAAGTAGGCAGGTTAGCCATTAAGGATTTGAAGAAAGATGGCTGACAATGCATGACAGATTATATTGGTTGTCACCCAGCTTTTCTATAAATAGATAGAACTAAGAAGTTAATTTCTTTTATGTTTTTTTGGGGCGGATGTTCTCTAGCAGAAGGTGAAATGTGTGACTGTGGTTGGTGACGGCCTTGGGGACTTTTGTCCTTTCCGCCACCCTGACACCCCCCCTCCGCGGCTCCAGCTGAATCCTGTCAAAAAACTGGAGAACCAAACAGTGAGGACTGGAGATAAACAGAGAGCAGCTGCCTGCAGACACCATGACCCAGCGCCGGCGACCACACACACTTAACTGCTTCACTGCCATGAGAACGAAGAAAGGACATCTGAGAACGAGAGATGAGAAATAGCACAACTTATATTAACACATGAATCGCATACAACGCCCTAACGTGACATTTAGACTCCACATACGTGACCCTGTGCTTTATCATCCATTCAATTCTTTGGTCACATACACACAGCTTTGTATTATTACAGGCCTGTATATGCAGCCATGTGTATGTTCGATTTTTTTTTATGTACGCCTGACAGGTCTGGTTACAGTGTTACAGCATGCACAATATTCTGTAAACTAAAACAGGGTGAGAAAAGTCTGACTAGAAAAGGTGCAAATATCATGGTGGGGACTGATATGGTGCAAACAATGATTGTATATTAGACAACGTCAAATACCGTCAAAGTATGTGCCAGGGAAGTTCCTACCGTATATAATGAACGTATTCACAGGAAATCGTCACCTAGCATATGTATATAGAGTGTTCTTTGGACATACGCTGGTCTTATATGTGTCAGCAGAGGGATATAGTGGGATTAAAAGATATCCCTTGTCAATAATGGTAGCATTTAGTGATGTATCCCACCATATTGCCTTCCTTTAGAGGTACACGTCATTATATCCTCCCTACAGAAGGCTGAAGTGCAATGTGAACAGGGCCTTAGTCTTTACCCAGCTCCCACCCACGACACATACCCTGTTGCTTGGAAGGTGATCTGATAGGGTCCTGTGCTAGTCATAGCCTATAAATAAAGCCTCTGAAAGTAGATATTAGTATTCTTTTCTGGCCCAGGAATCCAGGGGTGGAGAGCTGTCAGGTGACTTCTAGGAAGGTGACACTGAAACGTACATTGACTCATTCAGACACTGGACGCCGGGGCTGTAATATACACAAAGTGGGCTAGTTATATACACCGGGGTGACTCAGCACCACTGGCTATATTTACAGGCCACATATTATTGGGATATACTAATATACTGGATGTCATCTGTCAAGCAATGGTTATATCCAAAGGCGGGGCAGCATCATGGTAGCTTAGATGGTAGTGGTGTCAGAGGCCCGAACTCACCTGTAGGTTGTCTCCAACCCTTTACCCACCAGTGGATGTCTGGGAAATACAAAGTTTCACCTAGAAAATGAAAAGTCACAATTTAATAAGCAACGATGGGCAAACCTGGTTCTAATAGGAAGTTTTTAATTTCATATGACAGCAAATGAACAGATCCCAATTTGCATTTAGTCCCTCTGCCTGTCAACCCACAAAATATAGGTTTCTTACCTCTCATTCACATCCGTGTTTGTATTCCGTTCAGAGAAATCCGCAAACTGAATACCCAACGCAATTGTAAGTGGTGTGCAGTAAAAGCACATGGATCCCCATAGACTATAATGAGGTCCGTGTGCTTGCCGCGTGCTGGCTGCACAAATCATGCGGATAGGAACGTAGATTGTGAACTACTTTGTGCGAAGATCTGGCGGCAAGCACACGGACCCCATTATAGTCTATAGGGATCCGTGTGCTTTTTCTGCACACCACTTTCAATTGCGTTTGGTATTCTGTTTGGGGAGTCCCCATGCGGACTTCTCCGAACCGAATACAAATGCAGATGTGAATGAGGGGTTACTTTTGCACTACACCATACCGTAACCACATGAAGAGGAATAAGACCCCCATAAACATGGGCAGATTACAGAAATGTCTTATGAATTGGACAAAGTGCTCTATGACATTTTCCAGTTACTTGAGATGGAAGGGGGTCTTCTCCATGAACCAATGTGCAGAGATTTAGCTATCTGTTAAGAGGTTCTGGAAGGCAGAGGGGCGAGGGGAGGGAGGGCGTTAATTTTCGCTAATTTGGAAAATGTGAAGGCCGCTCACTAACTATAGGCTGAGATGAAAATCCTGTTTTGCTGATCAGTGGGGGCCAGTGCCTTCAGTTTATACAGGGAATTGCAAGACCCCTATCTTGTTCCTGACATTTACAATCTCTTTCAATTACAAGCTTAGGCGTGTGTCCTCCAGATTTTTGCTGCGTTCAGTTTTTGTGGTATTGCCAACCATAATAGCCCCTATGCTGGCATGTAATACCAGATATACCCAGCAGAATAAGCCTGTATGCTGTGGTCCTGGGAGCCCCTCCACCGATCAGCCGGTCACCGCAGCAGCTCCTCTCTTCTTACTACTACTTGCCAAAAATCATCTGAGAAACAAAAAGAAGACATGCGAGAGACCTTCTGTATGGGATTCCCAATTCTTTTCTGCCCAAAACAGCACAGATTAAATATAGAATGGGCTTAAAACCAGTGCGGCCATCTGTGCCAGCTGCTGTATGGGGAGGCCGTATATTTACATGGCACCTGTCCCCGTCTGTCCTTCTACAAAGTCTAATTTTGAGGTATTTCCTAATAGTGGTGGACATGGTCAGGGCTGACTCACAACACAAGTTTCAAGTTAGACTTTAGCACATGCATATTTTTCCTCCAGTATAACAGTCCCATATCCCAACCAGGGGTCTTAGCCATATTGTCAGTACCATAGGCTGTTAGTCTGGGTCATTCGTCCCCTAGTCGGGCTGACGGCTGAAAGTGACCTTATAAATGATGGGAACAACTAAAATATTACATCAGCATTGGATGAGGCTGCACCAGCCTGCTGCCTTTCTGGTGAGTACTTGATTACAGTGCCACCATCAGGGCAGTAATGGAAGTACTACCATAACCATAATACTGTGTAGGGGGACACTGGGGGCCATTACTATGTATGGGACCCACAGAGGACTATTATACGGTGTAGGGGCCATTGTGGAACATTATACAGAAGGCCACTAGGGCTATTGTACAGTGTAGGGGCTGCTGTGGAGCTTGTTCTCATAACAGTAGCCAATCTGAATAAGCAGAGCTGCAGCACAGAATGTGGAGGATATCGCACATGATGAGACAGAAGGAGGAGTTCAGACCACTCTGGATGCCAGTAGACAAGGCAGCGAAGGAGAAATCCCTGGTCAGAGCTGTGGAGATGGAGTGATATTAACAATGAACTCTATGGCCACCAGTACCAGACCTCTATGGCCACCAGTATTAGACTTCTATGGCCACCACTATCAGACCTCTATGGCCACCACTATCAGACCTCTGTGGCCACCAGTATTAGACTTCTATGGCCACCACTATCAGACCTCTATGGCCACCAATATCAGACCTCTATGGCCACCACTATCAGACCTCTGTGGCCACCAGTATTAGACTTCTATGGCCACCACTATCAGACCTCTATGGCCACCACTATCAGACCTCTATGGCCACCACTATCAGACCTCTGTGGCCACCAGTATCAGACTTCTATGGCCACCAGTAAAAGACCTCTGTGACCACCAGTATCAGACCTCTGTGGCCACCAGTATCAGACCTCTGTGGCCACCAGTATCAGACTTCTATGGCCACCAGTATCAGACCTCTATGGCCACCACTATCAGACCTCTATGGCCACCACTATCAGACCTCTATGGCCACCACTGTCAGACCTCTATGGCCACCACTATCAGACCTCTATGGCCACCACTATCAGACCTCTATGGCCACCAGTATCCGTGTCATCTTCTGCTTCTCAGCTCCGACTCCACTTTCTGGAGAACTCTTGCTTCCTTCCCAGAACGGTTCCTCACATCTTCAACCTCAAGTGTCTGTTCTCTTGTCCTTGTCTTAACCAGTAGATTCTTCCCATGAACTTCATGTAATGTCGCCAAACAGGAAACCCTGCCCTCCACCTCCAAGTCACGGTACGAAAAATCAGCTTAAAGGAGAAGTAGCAGGAAATTATCAATAAAGTCTGCAAAAAAAAAAGTGTCATCTAAATGTTTCATCCCTGCGCTGAGTTATCAGAGACTGAAGTAAGTTGATTGTCAGAAAATCCTGACACCTCTATATCTTATCTTATACCCCTATGACAACACCTCCTGATCATGTTGGCATACCTAGGGATGGATATGGACGATACTGTTCAATAAAACGATATACATATGGGTGACATACACCTTTATATACGGTATACACATCAGAAAATACTCCATATGTATAGTGACGTGCAAACGTTTTAGAGAACTGATGGAGGGCAAAGGTCACACCAAATATTGATGGAATTTCTCTTAGGTTAATTGACAATATAAACTTTTAACCCTTCTATTTCTGAAAGCATTCTTACTTTGATGAATTTTTTTCACGCCTGCCTAAAACTTTTGCACATTACTGTTTACCTTGTGAACGGAGCCGTACCCTTTACTCAGCTCCCACGCAGGACACCTATACTGCCGCTTGGATGGAGATCTGATAGGCTCCTATTCTGGTGGGTGGCAGCCTATAAATACAGTAGATATGTGTATTCTTTTCCCGGCTCCGGAATACATGAGGGGCGAGCTGTCCGGTGACATCTAGACCGGTCACACTGAAATGTACATTGACTCATTCAGACCCTGGATACCAGACCAGGGGTGTAATGTACATAAAATGGGCTTAAGTCAGTGCTATCATTGGGGCCCTGGGTCTAGGAGAACAGCGGGCTGCATGGATACTGTGTCCCAGGAACACATGTAGATAGGCTGAGAATAGTAATTAAATAAGCAATTATATATTCATTTCTATTAGCCACAAAGCCATTAAAATATGCAAATTTAGGGTTTGTAACTAATTTGTTAATAAAAATATACATTGTATATCATGTATGTACCATAGACTGAATATCCCTGCTGCACCTCTAGATCATGTACACATGTAGCAGAGCTATATTTATCATGGATATAACACCTTTGGGTCTGATTGATAATTCTAGATGATTCTGATGATTCGGTGGCCACCAATGACCCATTAAGACGCCATCTTGAGTCGATGACAAATTCATCTCTGCTACATCTGCTGAGTACAATCCTGTTCATTGTAAGTAGCAGAGAATACCATTTGCTACGTTTCATACAGACAAATACATTGTAACAGACTGTAGCAACTTTGGTTTCCCCTGTTAACCCTTTCCAGACCTACGCTGAACCGGAGAACTAGACGTTCATAAAGTTTTCAAGAATGAGACTTCCAGAAAGTTTGGAAAAGCTGAAGTTAGTTTTAGATGTTGACGAATATTGCTTCATGAGACCATCAGATGTCCCAGGCATGGGAAGACGTTGCAGCTGTTCATAAGACAATTGGAAGTGATCTTTACTTACTGTGTGGGATGGAATAGAAGGGTGGGTGGGTGTTATGGGAAGAGGTGGGCGCACTGGAGAGAGAGGAGGTATCTGGTGTCACTGGTCAGGGACGTACAGTACAAATAGACAAGGACCTCTACTTTCGCTCTTGACAATTCACCCCACTTCCATTGAGAGCCCTATCTCCAGGCTCACCGCTTCCAAGCCAAAAGCAAGACCACCGCAAGCATGAGCCAGTCATACTCCTCCACCCAACGGGCATCTTCCTACCGCCGCACCTTCGGAGGTGCATCTCCATCATTCTCTAGATCCTCTTTTGGATCCAAAGCAGGATCCTCCAGCTCCTTGTCCTCCAGGGTCTACCAGGTGTCTCGCTCCTCCGCCGTCCCAAGCCTTTCCAGCTTCAAGTCCACAAGGCTTGCCCCGGTAAGAGCCAGCTATGACGTCCTGGACTTCAGCCTCGCCGATGCGATGAACCAGGAGTTCCTCCACACCAGAACCAATGAGAAGGTTGAGTTGCAGGAACTGAACGACAGGTTCGCCAACTACATTGAGAAGGTACGCTACCTGGAACAGCAGAACGCCATCCTGGTGGCCGAAGTCAACCGAATCAAGGGCAAGGAGCCAACCAGAATCAGCGAGCTGTACGAGGAGGAGATGAGGGAGCTGAGACGCCAAGTGGACATCCTCACAAACCAGAGGTCACGAGTGGAGGTGGAAAGGGACAACCTAGCCGATGACCTGCAGAAACTAAAACAGAGGTGAGTGCACTATATCAGTCCAGGACGGAGATGTTGTAGTGCTTGGCTCTGTAACCAGAGCTGTAATAAGGTGGCAGGCAATAGGCAGCAAAGACAGGCAAAGGTGACAGAAGGGGAAAGAAGAAATTTTAAATAGTATTTTATTGTAATGGTATATTTGTAATGACACATAAAACATGACAATAACAATATAGCGATGGAAAATCGAGCAGGATATTACAGGTGTAGCAGAGCTGAATGTGTCACAGCCCATAATTGAGTGATATCTAAGGTTTCATATAGCGGACACGACTGCATTAACTTTACTCATAGGGTTATCACGATGACCATGTACCCCAGGAGTGACAAACTCAGCTCTGCTACATATGTATCAAACCATTTGAATGTCATCAGTTAGTAAAGGGTTAACATTACCTGTTCGCTGTGACATATGCCATTCCCACCATTCGGATCCCTCTGTCTGTGTATCCCACCAGCTCCTTGCTCCCCCCTACAGTCCTTATCTCTATAGTCTCCATATAAGGTCCTTCCCCTTGCAGGAATGTGGGAGCGGATACAGGAATACAGGCATCAATGTCACTGACTTCCTCCATAACTTCATCGTGTTCTTCAGCAGTGGCCGGGACAGAGGGGTTGTACAGGGTTTACAAAACATGGCTGCTTGCTTCCTGGAACAGCGCCATCTGTCCAGGGGCGTGATATTACAGCTCGTCCTCCTTAAAGTGAATGGAGCTGAGCTGCAATACCACACACATCCTATGGACAGGTGTAGGGCTGTTTTTAGAAGAAATCAGCCATGTTTACTAATCCTGGACAACCCCTTTAAATGTCATTTTCAACAAAATTTGCGTAAATTAATCCTGGCAGGTAATTGTAAGAAACTTTGTAATATAAGAGAGAAATGCAGGTCACTATAGAAGTCTATGGAGAGGGGAGGGGGTGAGCAGGAAGTTTAGGGGATAATAGAAGAGGTTACATGCACACGACTGTGTGCCCTTTACAGATCCATGAAAAATTAAATGTGTCAGCCATGTTTCCTATGGATCCATACATTTTATTGGATGAGCCTGGACTGCAGAATAGAACATGTCCTGAGTCTTGTGTCTAGGCTCAAGGCCTGAAGATGGACTCATGAACAACACGGTCATGCGTTTGGGGTCATAGACTATTGTTGAAGTTGGGTGGAAGTCTTTCTATTGCAACCAAAGCAGTTTATTTGGATCCGTACAGGTCATTACTTCTCTCTCTATATATTCTGCCTATATAGAGAGTGGAATGTATATGGTTTTAGAGCAGGTTCTCCTCTACTTACTGTGGGCAGTGTATGGCAGCCAGTTAATGCTGTTATTAATAATTAGATATTTATAACAAGATCCCAGTTCCCCATGAGTGTATACTCAGTAACTAGTCTAAGCAAGTGGAGCTGCAGTGTAAAGCATGGTGGAGAGCAGCCAATAGAAAGCATTGGTTGTCTGTGAACTTCAAAGACTCTTCTCTGATTGGTCTTGAGGAATCACATGATTTATTTACCAACTTCATTGCAAGAAACATGTTGGTAAGAAGGTCAGGTCCTTTCAATTATAGAGTCTTGGGCTATTTTGGTACAATGTGAATTTCATGTTGAACCCCCATCTGCATGCAGGTATAGTGTGAATGAAGACATGGCCATGCACGTGCCCGGTTCACTCCACTGAAATCTGAGCTGCCCACATGTCTAACTATTGCCTGCCTTTATCTATCTACAATAATGTGGATGGGCCCTACTACCTTGTTTGGGTGCTGGAGGTATCGGGCAGCCTCCTACCCCCACTATAGACCCATCATATATAGTAATTAGAGCCAAAAGTGCTTGCTCTTGATGAATAATGGTCATATATGTCACTATGAAACAAGTATGGCCCCCAAACACAAAAAAAAAACAAAGACCCCATTCATGGCCAGAAATGGACAACCCATCCTATTTTTCAGTTCTCAGATGAAGTTGTATTGTTACTAGCAGCATTAATATCCCTAAACGAGATAAAGTGCACAAACAATGCCATACAATTAGTTGTTTAATTACTATTAAAAGACATTGACAAACAGCTCTGCTACGTATGACAGGCTCAACACTGCTGCGTCAGTCACGGGCCGGACAATTGCTATGCGTCAAATGCCACCACGTGTCGGACCCAGCAACAGCTGTTCATTCTAACCAAGAGGCGACTATTTATACCGAGGAGCAGAACCTGGCGCCGTATTTCATCATATGTCACCCCCAAGGACACATATACAGCGCTGCACTAGTGAAAGGGCAGGGGACATATATACACCTCGGGTGACCTTTAAGGCTGAATTGTTGGCATTTTCTCCTAAAATCACAAATTAACAGCGCCATGGGCTATATATAGGACTAGGGTCTTCTTATGTAGAGGGGGCGTCAGGCACCAGGGCCCGAAGATGAATGGAAACTCTGCAAGCCCTGTAGGGTGGGGGTTCCCTCTATGAGGCATGTATAAAGAAGGGCTCGGACATGCATGTATCCCCTATCAACAGGATAAGGGGTAAGGGTCAGATTGCTGGTGGTCCGAGCAGTGATCTCCCATAGAAGTGAATGGAGCAATGGCCACACATTACATACACTAGAGCAGAGCTCCCCAATCTGTTTTCCGCCAGGGACCCGTTTCAGCAAGACAATTTTTCTATGGCCCAGCGGGGGCGGGAAGGGGTGTGGATGGGGGTGGGGAAGGGGTGTGGTTAGGGGCAGGGTTAAGCATGGGGGTGTAGATTACTGATGACGGACACTGCGGGTTATGAAGATGGCTACTGATGACAGATATCACTCCTAATGCTGCTATTAACTTCACTACAGCCTCACTACAGGGACAAGTGACGTGTAATGTAGTTGCCCAAAGTTTGGTAGGCGAGTGCGGGGTGGAGCCAAGACTCGCTGCATGTCCTGCACAGTACTAGAATCCCGGACATACAGCAGGTCCCGGCTCAACCCCACACTTTGCTCACCTTATCCCGATGAGCAACAACCAAGTGTCAGTGCTGCTGACTCCTTGCCGCCGGTACGCAGATCGGTGCAACATGCCCCCATGGCCCGGTATTGGTCCGCGGACCGGCGGTTGGGGACCCCTGCACTAGAGGACCACCTGGAGCATTCAGTTCTTGAATCGCCTTGTTAATGTCACTTACTTTGTTGTCAGCTAACTTTTTCAGATTTCTATATGGGAAATCTAACTTCATGAAAATTTTGTGAGAATTCCTTAGCTAGGCCTGGTTCACATTTGCGTTCGGTATTCCATTCAGGGAGTCTGCATGGGGACCCCCCGAACAGAATACCGAGCGCATTAAAAAGCGGTGAGCAGTGAAAGCACAAGGACCCCATTGACTATAATGGGGTCCGTGTGTTTTCTTCTGTTTTTTGTTCGCACGAATCATGAGGAGTGAAAAGTGCTGCATGAACTACTTTCCTCTCTGCATGATTCGTCTAGACACCGTGCAGAAAACACACGGACACCATTATAGTTTTATTGCTCACTACTTTTTTTTTCAATTCAAATTTTTACTGCAAATTTTAATATCTATCTATCTGCAATGCTGGGGTGATATGCTGGTTCTGGTGACACTAACCTATCTATCTGCAGGGCTGGGGTGATATGCTGGGTCTGGTGACAGTAACCTATCTATCTGCAGGGCTGGGGTGATATGCTGGGTCTGGTGACACTAACCTATCTATCTGCAGGTCTGGGGTGATATGCTGGTTCTGGTGACAGTAACCTATCTATCTGCAGGGCTGGGGTGATATGCTGGGTCTGGTGACAGTAACCTATCTATCTGCAGGGCTGGGGTGATATGCTGGTACTGGTGACATTAACCTATCTATCTGCAGGGCTGGGGTGATATGCTGGTTCTGGTGACACTAACCTATCTATCTGCAGGGCTAGGGTGATATGCTGGTTCTGGTGACATTAACCTATCTATCTGCAGGGCTGGGGTGATATGCTGGTTCTGGTGACAGTAACCTATCTATCTGCAGGGCTGGGGTGATATGCTGGTTCTGGTGACAGTAACCTATCTATCTGCAGGGCTGGGGTGATATGCTGGTTCTGGTGACAGTAACCTATCTATCTGCAGGGCTGGGGTGATATGCTGGTTCCGGTGACAGTAACCTATCTATCTGCAGGGCTGGGGTGATATGCTGGTTCTGGGTACAGTAACCTATCTATCTGCAGGACTGGGGTGATATGCTGGTACTGGTGACAGTAACCTATCTATCTGCAGGGCTGGGGTGATATGCTGGTACTGGTGACAGTAACCTATCTATCTGCAGGGCTGGGGTGATATGCTGGGTCTGGTGACAGTAACCTATCTATCTGCAGGGCTGGGGTGATATGCTGGTTCTGGTGACAGTAACCTATCTATCTGCAGGGCTGGGGTGATATGCTGGTTCTGGTGACAGTAACCTATCTATCTGCAGGGCTGGGGTGATATGCTGGTACTGGTGACAGTAACCTATCTATCTGCAGGGCTGGGGTGATATGCTGGGTCTGGTGACAGTAAACTATCTATCTGCAGGGCTGGGGTCATATGGTGGTTCTGGTGACAGTAACCTATCTATCTGCAGGACTGGATGATATGCTGGGTCTGGTGACAGTAACCTATCTATCTGCAGGGCTGGGGTGATATGCTGGTTCTGGGTACAGTAACCTATCTATCTGCAGGACTGGGGTGATATGCTGGTACTGGTGACAGTAACCTATCTATCTGCAGGACTGGGGTGATATGCTGGGTCTGGTGACAGTAACCTATCTATCTGCAGGACTGGGTGATATGCTGGTTCTGGGTACAGTAACCTATCTATCTGCAGGGCTGGGGTGATATGCTGGTTCTGGTGATACTAAGGGCGGGTTCACACCTATGCCCAGTATCCACTTTGTGGGTTTCTGTCTTCTGCCTGAGAAACTGAACAGGAGATGTAATCCTGGCAGTCAGTGTCCACCCATGAGCTTCTTGTGCCTCTCCGCGGCAAAACCAGTTTTTTGTATCTGGACACAGTCCTGCATGTCCGACTTTGTATGCAGTTAAAAATAAACGGTTTTACCGTGGACAAGCACAAGACGCTCACGGGCGGTCACTTTGTAAATCCATTCAAGTGAAAGGGTTTGAAAACTGTTTGCCAGTTTCCGTCTTTTGTCCAGTTTCTCGGGCAGAAGACGGAAACCTGCAAAGCGCAGAATTTGAAACATTCTTCTGCTTTTTTTACTCCCCACTTGATACATTTTGGGACCAGTCTTTGCTTTTTGGGTGTTTCTTGATATTTTTTTTAAATTTCCTTGCACCACATTGAGTATTTCAGGACTGCGCTATATTCTGTCCTGTTATTGGCCTGAACATTGCACTTGGCCTGCTATGGCCTCATATACGACTAGATATACATACGCTGAAGGATATTTTTAGGCAGCACTGGGGGCAATTAATAATATATAGGAACATGTGATATTTATGTGGAGTTCCTAAGTTACAATAGGGATATTTACATATAAAGGGAAGAGAATTGGACAAGATGAATTGGCTTTAATAATGGAGGCGGAAACTGCGGACTATAAATATACAGGATCTCCAGCTCTCCTGTCCTGAGAGAGATATCGGGAGTCACTGACCACTTGTTCATAGAGACAGCTGACACATAAGTCACACAAGACAGCCAGTTAAAGAGACAGTAACTGTAAGTGAGTGAGGACATATAAGCTGCTGAATTTAGGTGTACTGTGTCTTTAAATAAGTGGCAAGATGACCCCCCACCCACATAGGACACTAATACTGTCAGGACCCTGAAGAAGAGCAGATAGTAGAAGCCTCCTGTGTGTGCTCCCTATATGGTGAGATGGGCGATAATTTCCCATAAGGAATATAAAACAAGCTATAGCGTGAGGTCATGGCCATTCCTAAAAAGGGGGAGGGGGCAACACAACGGCCTTAATAGGAGAGGAACAGTGAAAATCGTCTTCTGTCTCTTCTCCATTCATCACATTAATAGTATTCTCATCCGGGGATCAGAGGTCCCTATTATATCACACTTACATGTACTATGAAGGTTAGCACTGGAGTGTCCTCCAACTGTATAACACCCATAGTATAGCACCCATACTAAAGCATTCATACTCATTCATTACAAGTCCTGAAAGTTCTATCTATCTATCTATCTATCTATCTATCTATCTATCTATCTATCTCCTATCTATCTATCTATCTATCTATCTATCTATCTCCTATCTATCTATCTATCTATCTATCTATCTCCTATCTATCTATCTATCTATCTCCTATCTATCTATCTATCTATCTATCTATCTCCTATCTATCTATCTATCTATCTATCTATCTATCTATCTATCTCCTATCTATCATCTATCTATCTATCTATCTATCTATCTATCTATCTCCTATCTATCTATCTATCTATCTATCTCCTATCTATCTATCTATCTATCTATCTATCTATCTATCTCCTATCTATCTATCTATCTATCTATCTATCTATCTATCTCCTATCTATCTATCTATCTATCTATCTATCTATCTATCTCCTATCTATCATCTATCTATCTATCTATCTATCTATCTATCTATCTATCTCCTATCTATCTATCTATCTATCTATCAAAAAAAAGTAAAACAAGCAGTTGTATATTCCCCGGACCCCGCTCCAAACGTTCCAATAATACAATAAATAATGGTCAGCTCATTAAATGTAGCAATAAGCTGTCAGGGTAACTTATTGTATGTGCCATGTAATAAAGTATCCATCATCTTCTTGCTACATCCGTACACCATTTCTCGGTGCAGTCTTTTTATACCGTACTAGCAGGCATCAGACGGTATGTGCTATGACTTACTCTCCTTTCCTGAATTATACATTTCCTTGCGGCCCCGCTCCACATGTTACCCTATTACTAGTATGAAGAATAAGCTGAATGATTTATCATCTGAGTAACTAGTGCTGACTGGTCTGTGTCTCTCCAGGCTGCAAGAGGAGATCCAGCTTAAGGAAGATGCCGAAAATAACCTGTCCGCCTTCAGAGCTGTAAGTTGTATTAACAGGGACTAAAACCCCCAGTGGATCTATTCTATGTAACATGACCTTAGATAACGCACTTCCCTATCTCTAATCCCTATGTTCTTCCATGTAAACCTTCTTATTAACTCTCTTTCCATCTCTTCAGGATGTTGATGCTGCCACCCTGGCCAGGATTGATCTGGAGAGGAGGATCGAATCTCTGCAGGAAGAGATTGCTTTCCTCAAGAAGATACACGAGGAGGTAAGAATGGCCACCAAGATGTAATTTCCAACACTTCAAGATGTCTTAGTTCCTTTTTCGATAACATAGATTACATGTTCTCCAGCGATTGAGAAGGTTTTTTGTGTTTCCGTAGGAAATTCGTGAACTCCAGGCACAGCTACAGGAACAACATGTGCAGGTAGAGTTGGACGTGTCCAAACCAGACTTGACCGCAGCCCTCAGAGATATCCGGGCTCAGTATGAGACTATCGCAGCCAAGAACGTGGCAGAAGCTGAGGATTGGTACAAATCCAAGGTAATTACCAGACTTGGTCCATAATGTTCCACCAGTGGGTTCTAGATAGTACCGTCACTATCTATAACTTATGTCCTTCAGGTGTCTGACCTCAACCAAGCTCAACAGAAGAACAACGAGGCTCTTCGCCAGTCCAAACAGGAGCTGATGGAATACCGTCACCAGATCCAGTCCTACACCTGCGAGATTGATGCTCTCAAGGGAACAGTAAGTATCAGATTGTCAAAATTTGCATGTAACTATTTGCAACTCGATCATCTATGATCCTTGAAGAATGCCAAATTCTTGCATACATGAACTATACTAGTAGCCTTCTCATGAGCTGGCCTAGAAGATCGGCATCTCAAGAATGAACTATACCTTATACCAATGACTCCATTTTTTTTCAGAATGATTCCCTGATGCGCCAGATGCGGGACCTAGAGGAAAGATTTGCCGGAGAGGCAGCTGGGTACCAAGAAACCATTGGCCGGCTAGAAGAAGAAATCCGTAACTTGAAAGATGAGATGGCGAGACATCTCCGCGAATATCAGGATCTGTTGAATGTCAAGATGGCGTTGGATGTTGAGATTGCCACATACCGTAAACTGCTGGAAGGAGAGGAGAGCAGGTAATGCCTAAGTCATGATGAGCACATGTGTTGTGTACAGCGGCGGGTTGGGACTTTTTGGGCCCACAAGGGAAAATAATTCTGGGACCCATCCTACAACAGAACACTTAGAACTGTGCAATAATCTTTGGTGCACACATACTGTTATTTGGGAATTAACCCATAAGGAGAAGACCCAAAATTCTAAAGGTATTTCTAAATTGGGTTGTCGTCTGCTGAACCCTTGGGGTCCTGGAGGATCCTCTGGTGTAACAGTCCGAAAACTTAATGTACCAATGACATGGCATGGCTTTCTTCCAACTGACCCAACTTTGGCAAGATCTGGAGATCTTTATATCCAAATTTAGAGACCACCTAAGAATCTTTAGACACCCAGTGTTGTATCAGAGTATATCTAGAATAGTACGCAACTCTTCTGCCATATTGGAATTCTATTAAAGTGAGAAATCCAGCCTAAAAATAAGCATTCAATACTTCAGATCTTTCAGTCTTCGAGGCAGAATCTAAGGACGATCTGTTGTAAATAATCTGTACTAATCATATGATCTTTGTACATTTTAGGATCACTCTCCCTATCCAGACATATTCAGCGCTGAGCTTCAGAGGTAAGATTACTATCGTTCATCAATCTTACTTATTTGTATGAAGATAAGACAAGTCTCTCTGTCCAGCGATTCCTCACATTGCCTTTGTCTATGTCTTCTGCAGAGACCAGCCCCGAGCAGAGATCATCCGCATCTGAAGTTCACACCAAGAAAACAGTCATGATCAAAACTATTGAGACCCGAGACGGAGAGGTGAGAAACATAACATGGATGTAGAAGATCAGCCAGTAGTCTTAGTATGGATAGGAACTGAATGTCATCTGCTTTCAAGGGAACCCATATGTTGTGTGCACGGACACCCCAAGATATACAGGCAGTTCAAAGATAGGAACTAGTGGCTAGTCTACTATATACTGAACCTTTATACCCTATTCACCCCCTCCCTAATGTGCAGAACCGTCCAGAGGATATCTTGTGCAAATGTCCTTACACGAAAGCGAACTTAACCCTTTCCAATACTCACCATAAATGGTGATCAGAAAATCTCCCCCAGCATAAAACTGCCCTATGAGTAAATATCACTATACACCTGTTCCTACTGCAAAACTACCCGTCATACTGTATTACAGAAAAACTACCCCCTCATACTGTGATGTTGTGAAATTTCCCCACTGTACGCTGCCATCTGACACCAATACCGTTCCCATCATACAATACGCTCCTTTTAAGAAATTCCTCCCACTTGCAGACCCTATAACACAAATCTTCTCCCTTTTCCCCGCACTTCACCGATATTTTATAGCATTTTGTCCTGAGCATTAATTTCTTTTTTCCTAAACGACTTTTGGAAACTTGGCAGTAACTCCATCTGTAAATCCTGACGCTCAGCCAAGAAAGGAATGGAATGGGAGTTGCGTGCCGGCAATCTAGACTCTGCATTCATGAAAGTATCTGCAAAGTCTTTGTCATGAAGATCAGGGCGAGGGTCAGGCTGATGGGACCTGAAGCCTTCAGTATATATTACACTGCTGGTATAGTTGAGCTTCAGTGCGGCCGTACCTGCCCCTATAATCCCCTCACATAGTAACTAGTCAAGAAGGATGGGATGGAAATCCTAAAAAGCCCTAATGGGGTTATTTTGTGGGTTTTCTACAAAAAACCCTATAGGTAGTCTTTCTCTAATCTCCCCTCCACACCCGTATTCTGCTGCCCCATTTGCTATTATATGACCCCGCCACTTAGATATTTCCCGCTTTACACCCACAATTCTTGCTTCGATCCGAAGCTGTAGGTTTTCCGGACCTTCTGTTGAGTCACTCATGTCGGCTCAGTTACATGGCCTCATCCTGCTTTTTATAGTGAGTGCTGAATATACACCGGGACACGCACAGGACTCCGCACACACCAACACAACGCCCACTGACATGGAGAGAATACAACAGCTGTTCCCTAAGAGTTTCTAAAAGTAAAGGCACAACAGCTGCAATCTAGTAAAAGATGGACAGTTATAACAGGGGATGAAATGCTCAATGTCCGTCCGTCTCCGAAAGAGTCAGGTTGCCACATTACATCATACAAAAAGGCACACAGCTAAAAGGGCAACCGTCAATATTAATATCTAAGGGACCGCCATGGGGTTAGGATAAACCCCACTTCTAATTTGCTCCTTATGTTTGCAGGCTTTGTCCCCACAGTCACAGTAATGGATCATTTCTGATATTTAGGTCCCTGCTTAATATACTGACTACATACTACTCATCTGTATATAGAGCACATCCATATTGGATCTGTATATCTTTATATTTGATGCTTATGGTCCATGCACACAATGAATTACCCCTTGTATGGTGGCACATGGAGTCCTGTTATGGACACTCTTTGTGCCACCATTTGGTAATTCCTCCATAATATGGCATGTAGGCTTGTATTGAATACTGCAATTTATTTTCTATAGGGTCATACAGAATATAGGAGAAACAAACTTTATATGTCACTGTATAAAAGAGGACAAACATGGGGTACAGAATTACCCCACATCATGCTATGTGCAGTATATTACCCATAACTACAGCAGGGATCTCTAAGACGGCTTATGGAGAAGACTCTGGTTTGACTCAAGTTGTAAAGGGCTGTTGAAGGGGTTTTCCAGGCCTATTAATTGATGACCTATCCTTAGGAGATTGATGGAGCCCTGGATGTTCCAGAAAACTCTTCTATAGGGTCAGACTTTCACATGTGGAATAGTTATCTTATAGAGGCAGCATTTTTCCTACAACAGCTGGTGGTGTCCAAAAGGAGGACTATGGAGTATAGAGTAGATTTATAGAGTAGATTTTTCACTGTCTACATCTTTGCTCTTGATCGGACTTCGAATTGGTGGTGCAATGAGTAAGTTATGAGAAGTTCTCTCTGTCTACTATCTCTGTAGACATATTAGTAACACACACACATACTTCTCATTGCCCCAGCAGATCTGAGCACCTTCTATTCCTCTGGAGCACTGGTAAGTCACCTTTGGGCACTTTCCTCTTGTTGCCTTCACTTCTATGACCACATCACTCTTCCAGGGTTAACTCAATAGCAGTTCTTTTGCTCTTTCCAGTACCTTTCACCATGTATGCCCCACCATGTTGTTATACCGCACTTCTCTGTGCATCACCATCCCTAACCCTACCACAATGCATTGCTCCTTTATGGCCTATGTTCTATAGTATTTGTTCACATCTTCACGCTGAGGCTGGAGCTGGATGATGACGATGGTCCGATGATGTGTGAGGCTTGGGGCGTGGTACAACACCCATTATGGCACCAGGGGGTTCTCCAATGACCATGCCACCAGGGTTGGACCAGCCCAGTAGACCCAGGGTTGGACCCTTGGTACACCCAGACCCTGGCTCCAGGTGCACAATATCTATACAGATGAAGGGCAGCCCTCTGAATAATCTCATATAATGGAGCTAAGCAAACCAAGTACAGTGTCGGACTGCAGACCCTTGGAATACCCCCACAACTCCTAGGAAATAGACTACAATATCCTTCAAATTTGGGTGTATTTTGCTGGACCATTATTGTTTCAGAGCCTGGGCCCACCAGAGAAAGCTGTGATACTCTGGTGGGCGAGTCCGACACTGCCCAAGACCCATCATCTGACCACTGTTATCTAGACCTACATCTACTCTTGCATGCATTGTCAGATATTGGTGCAAATTCTCACATGTGCACAAGTGTGCGTGTACAATATTTTGTCGAAAAGGATTCTCTTGGGATTGGTAATTCCACTAGGATTGAATATATTTCAGAATTTTCTGCTTTCCGTTTCAGTTAGTGCAACCCCTATGAACGGGTCACAGGATGTCCCACTATGAGATCCTTAGTGATCAGTTGCGATTTCTTTGTAGCACCACCACTGGTGAAGTTAAATATTGCAGTCTGGTTATTGAAATCCATGGACAGTTTATGTAAGGCAAGGAGGTTTTGGGTCACCCTTGTAGCTGATCTCCATTGTGGATAATAGATTGGGATCCGAAATGAGGACTCACTATTAACTCCTTCCAGTTTACTAGCAGGGTAGGGAGTAGACTGTCTCTTCACATATAACTTGAAGCTCTTCTGACTTGTCTCTTTGTGTCCGCAGATTGTCAGTGAGGCTTCCCAGCAGCATCAAGAGGTTCTGTGAAAGGGCCCACGAGGATGGACACCCCACAGGAATGACCACAGTGCACAGCCTGAGCGTAACCCTGCTGGACCTAGGCCATCTCATGCTGTACCCACACCACACATCTCCACTACACCCGTCACTGCTTCTCCCCCATACCATGGACTGCCAGGGGGCCCAGTGTGTATTAGGACACCCCCTCTAGAGAACTAATCCCCTCTTGGAGGTTTCTCATCATTGCAAGAGAAATAAAGTAACCAACACTTTCACAACCATTGGCATTCCCATTCATTTCCCAGGAAACACGAGCACCATGATCCTATAGACCATGACGGACCCCAACGTACCTGACCCTCACCCACTTCTCAGAGATGCTGAACGGTGCCGTCCTGCAATTGTGGCTTCTTATCCTATCGATGGCTTAGACAACTGATGGCAAATATCTGAATGGTAACAATCACATCGGTGCCCAGGACACTATTGTCCTATAGGATTAGGGGATCTGCCACATTTCGTGATCACTATGGTGACCCAATACTTAATGTGCAAATTCCCACGAAAAGTTTCCCATCTTTGGCTCTCCTGCTGTTGAAAATTTGCAACTCCCAACATGCCCTGACAACTTGCTGGGGGTTGTAGTTTTGCAACGGTTGCAGATCCTTTTAGGAACTTCTTTATCTGTTCACTTAATACCCATACTATACATGAGTGGCCTGCAACCCTGAAAAACTACAAGTTCCAGCATGCAAATGAATTCCAAGGCACGCTGATACTTGTAATCTCACAACAGTTGGAGAGCCAAACGCATTAAATGGCTTTATTTCCACCCAGGAGTTCAGTGGTGCCATTTGCACCCAGATATCATGAGTGAGGGGGCTCCAAGGGTCCTTTTGCTAGATAATAAAAAAAACAGCATCATACATGTTACATGGCAGGTGGGGACTCCTTAAAATTTTAGCATTTTGGTCCAGAAGCTGCAGTTTCCCCTACAATATACTGTAAAATGGAAACTATTATAGCACCACCAAGTGGCAGATTGTTAGTACTACATTATTCCTAGACTAAAATAAACTATTTCCAACTGCACAGACTTTGTAGGCATATATGTTACATACAATACAATCTACATCCGTATTGAGTACGCCCCTATTAGTCAAACTGGATACTGAATGTGACTGGTAAGTCTATAGAGATGAGACAGGATGATAGAGGAGAACGTCTGATCTACTTTAATGTGTTACATCCATCTGTGACCCCCCCCCCCCCGCTGAAGTGAAACTACAACTCCTACCATGGCAGGTTCTCAGGCAATGCTGGGAGGTGTAGTCCCACAACAGCGGAGGGCCATAGATTGCTCTAGATCAACAACCTGTGGTCTCTGGCTGCTGGGAGTAGTCGTCTCAGTCTCACCACGACTGCAATCCTTGATCTACGAAGAAAATGGAACTTGAATGTGGTTGGAAAGAAAAACAGAACGTTCTAAATATAAAAGCATGGCTGCCATCATTCAGAAATAGCGCCACGCCTGTCCATGGGCTGTGTCTGGTACTGCAGCTCAGCTCCCTTAACAATCGCACATAGAGTCTGTGTCCAGATGTGGCGCTGCTCATGCAGCCATGTCTTTCGATTCTTGAATACAGAGAATGAGAACTAAAGTTCGTTGAGATGCCGGTGTTGAACTACAAGTGCCAGCATGTCCTGACAGCTGTAGGTACGTGTACTATCATTAGGGAGAATCCTACCCCTTCATATCACACTCCTACAGATAGTCGTTGTTACATTTATACCCTTCTCATGTCCGGAAGAATGATCACATGACGCACACGTTACACGGTAATTTACATATGTACATGAATAAATGTATGATGGTTCCTATCACTGCATCTGCCTGGGTTATTTCTTATGGAGAGGTATAAAGGGGAACTCCAACTACATTGATCTTTAAAGGGGTATTCCCACGTCGCATACTCACCAGTCTTCGCTGCTGTAAATTCTTCTTTCTTCCAGCTTTGTTGCGTCACTGGTGGGTGGGGTTACATATGCAAAGCCAGCGGCGAGAAGTCATCACTTCTATGCCGCTGGCCCTGTGTGTGCGCTCCTGGTGCAGCTAAGCATCGGGCGTACAGCCTTCACAATGTAATACAGACCCGGCATCTGCTGTAATAGAGAGGCTTCCGCTCCTCCTCCCCTCCGGAATAGCAGCATCGCTCCTCCCGCTGCTGGCTTCATGCAGGGCAGGAGTGTAGCGATGTTGCAGGCACCTGTGCCGGCATCTACACTCCCCGGCATCCGCCTCTCTATTACAACGGATGCCGGGTCTGTATTGGCGGCCCTCCCCCCCCCCCCAAAGTGTAAACTACCCCCCCCCCCTCCAGGCTCGCTCCCGTGCACTTAGCCCCTCCTCCCTCCCCCCTCAGAGCAGCAGATACATCACTTGACTTATGACCAGATAAGTCAAGGGATGTGTCAACAGAGAATTGAATAAAGTAAGATAGTGGACAAACAAAGCAGTTTTGCTGAAGCAATGTATTTAGGAAAAGTCTTACATCCACATTAACAAGCAGTATAGATAGGATCCTTGTGATGGGACAACCCCTTTAAGGCTTCATGGACACGACCAAGTTTATGTGCTGGGTTTGTGGGTGAACTATATGGACGGCACATGTGCTGCTTGTACCTCAGCAGAGCCATGACTTTACTCCAGGGAGCCCGGGCCGCAATAGGAGCTGTCCGGAGTTTTGTCCCAGGCTCGGACCCCCTGCATAATAATATATGGGTGTGTGTATGGGGTCATTGTGCTATGAGTCAGCCTTTAACTGTTAGACTATTGGTGCTTTGATCTTTTAGGAATATGGGGAACCCCAGAGCACCCCAAATCAGTTTATCATCGGACGAGTGTGTTATAGTCATGTAGACCCAGGAGAGGGTTCTTAAAAGCAAGAAGTGCATGGGGTCCTTGGAGAAGTGAGGCCCAGCATGGTTGGTACTATGGCCAGGACCTTAACTATTTCATGGACCAGCACCAAGGTCACAAAAAAAGCCATGAAAGGGTAAGAAAGGCAAGTTACGTCTATCCTGGATCATAAAACCTTGCACCAATATGGGGGGTCTAGATTTACTTTTTTTAAGGGTCTCCTTTCTTTGACATTGGAATGGATAGGTGACCGATGAACCCACCGTAAAAGAACAACATGGACAACCATTATGGAGGCCAGTACATCTCTCAGAAGGGTGGTCACCCAGCTTTCCCAGAATTCTGAATTACAAATTTTATAGGTTATGCAGCTAAAATACAAGTAACCCGACATTACACAGACCATTGCTGAAGACCGGCAAAGACCTTGGAGCTGTGTAGTCTCTACATCACTATTACTAGGGTACGAGAGGGACTGTTATAGGGGTCTGGTCATATCAGAGGTGTGAGTGAGGGGTGTGCCGAAATATTCCCCCCTAATTCTGTAAACTCAGGACTCAAGTTATGGATCCTGAACTAAGTGAGATGGGCCAGAATAAGGCCGGCAGAGACAGGGGTAACATTGCAGCATAGGATGAACCTTTATTATAGAATTTAGATACAGTCACCCCACAAGGGGCAGTATTAGTTAAAACCTTATACCCCAAGCTGCCAAACACAATGGTGACCATTAGACATATGTAGAATCCTTCTTGAATTCTGGTCTATACCTTGGGCTCAGTCTGCTGCTGCGCTACTGGCCAATGGGACATACAAAGCCATTCCCTCCAGCTTCTGATGTTGCACAGTAGCGCCCTCTAGTGCTCAGTGTTGGCTTTGCAGGTCTGCATATTTTCAATGGACTGTGCCAAATTCCTCCTCAAGTGCGCTAGGTTAGCGGTGTCCAGGATCTGTATCTACCCCAGAGTCTTGTGTATGCGTTAGTTTAGGGGACTGTATTTATTTTGGTGTCTCTCCTGTATTTTGGGATCTGACCCGGGGTCCTGGGGGGGGGATCAACGATTTTGACAGTGAGTTGGAAGCAAAATTTAAAGCAAGATTTTGAGGTGTTCCATTGTATTCTGCTGATTGGATAGGGCAAAATTCCAAATTACGCAAGTGAATTTTGACAAATTCCACATCCAATGACGTGTCAGATTCTTACATGTGAACACCCCCTTACTGTATTCTTGGAGAGTGTATGTATTTTAGGACCTTGTCTGAGCTCATTATGGGGTCTGGGGCCCGGTCCAAGATCTGAATTTATTTCTAGGGTCTGCATTTATTTTAGTCTTGGGGGTTCTGTATTTTTATTTGTAGTCTTTTATCTATTCTGGGTTCTTAGGTCTGAATTTAGTCTGGCCTCTCATCTGTTTGCTGTATTCTGGGGTCTGATCTGAGGTCTCTTATTTAATTTAGGGTTAGGGGTCTGTGGTTTTTATCCATGTTGGGATGTCTGGGTTTGTATGTATTATGTATGTATGTATGTATGTATGTATGTATGTATTGTGTATGTATTATGGGGTAGCAGCTGTATTGAGTCTGTATTGTAGGGTTGTGATTCTGCATGCTCTTTGGGTCTGAGTCAGGGGGCTGTAGGCTGTACATTTTGGGTTACATGCGCTAGTTGTGAATACATTAGGGTATCAGAGTTGGGGGGATATAGCTTATGTAAATGGGGCGTATTATGTATCCCCCTGATGTAAAGTTGTATTGTATAGTATGGTAACATACAGCCCCTATTTTTAAAGGGAGAAGTGGACACCCCCATTATATACGCACTCCATACCTGTGAATCTCATGTACATCGCTGTCTAATATCTGTAAATAGTTTTATGATGTTATAATACTAGCTCCATATCGGGCTCATACTAATACACGCGTCCCAGACTTGTAATCCAGTATAACATGCAGAAATAATGTCAGTCAGCCCAAGGGACAGATACTGCGCCACAACTCCCTCTGGTCATATTTTCTCGCTGTATCCTGATAGGAGCCATGTCAGGGGTCACAGATATGGGTCCAGGCCGAAACCAAGGGGGGACCAATTCTCTGACAGAACAATAGAGCAACATCACACCAGTTATTATATGGTTACTGCTAGCTATCCCACAGCCTAAGGCCGTGATGGTGAACCTCTGGCACGCACGCGTTCCAGAGAGAGCACACAGAGTGGAAAGTGTACTGTGGAGCATATAATATTGTGGGGGGCCTAATGTGGAGCATATAATACTATTTTAGGGGACTGCTGTGGAGCATATAATACTGTGTGGGGAGGCTACTGTCAAGCATATAATACTGTCTGGGGGCTACTGTGGAGCATATAATACTGTCTGGGGGGCTACTGTGGAGCATATAATACTGTGTGTGGGACTACTGTAGATCATATAATACTGTATTGGGGTTACTGTGGAGCATATAATACTGTGTGGGGGCTACTGTGGAGCATATAATACTGTGTTGGGGTTACTGTGGAGCATATAATACTGTGTGGGGGGCTACTGTGGATCATATAATACTGTGGGAGGCTACTGTGGAGCATATAATACTGTGTGTGGGGCTACTGTGGAGCATATAATACAGTGTGGGGCTACTGTAGAGCATATAATACTGTGTGGGGGCTACTGTGGAGCATATAATACTGTGTGGGGGGCTACTGTGGAGCATATAATACGGTCTTGGGGCTACTGTGGAGCATATAATACTGTCTTGGGGCTACTGTGGAGCATATAATACTGTGTGGGCTACTGTGGAGCATATAATACTGTGTGGGGAGGCTACTGTCAAGCATATAATACTGTCTGGGGGCTACTGTGGAGCATATAATACTGTCTGGGGGGCTACTGTGGAGCATATAATACTGTGTGTGGGGCTACTGTAGATCATATAATACTGTATTGGGGTTACTGTGGAGCATATAATACTGTGTGGGGGCTACTGTGGAGCATATAATACTGTGTTGGGGTTACTGTGGAGCATATAATACTGTGTGGGGGGCTACTATGGAGCATATAATACTGTGTGGGGGGCTACTGTGGATCATATAATACTGTGGGAGGCTACTGTGGAGCATATAATACAGTGTGGGGCTACTGTAGAGCATATAATACTGTGTGGGGGCTACTGTGGAGCATATAATACAGTGTGGGGGGCTACTGTGGAGCATATAATACGGTCTTGGGGCTACTGTGGAGCATATAATACTGTCTTGGGGCTACTGTGGAGCATATAATACTGTGTGGGCTACTGTGGAGCATATAATACTTTGGGGGGCTACTGTGGAGCATATAATACTGTTTGGGGGCTACTGTGGAGCATATAATACTGTGTGTGGGGCTACTGTGGAGCATATAATACTGTGTGGGGGCTACTGTAGAGCATATAATACTGTGTGGGGGCTACTGTGGAGCATATAATACTGTGTGGGGGCTACTGTGGAGCATATAATACTGTCTTTGGGCTACTGTGGAGCATATAATACTGTGTGGGGGGCTACTGTGGAGCATATAATACTGTCTTTGGGCTACTGTGGAGCATTTAATACTGTGTGGGGGCTACTGTGGAGCATATAATACTGTGTGGGGGTTACTGTCAAGCATATAATACTGTCTGGGGGCTACTTTGGGGCAGATTATACTGTGCGGGGCCCCCCTCAATAATTATATCACGCAGTATCTGTTTAATAGCAGATGTGATATTAGTAAAGGCTGTAATAACATTTCACGATCACTATAAAACAGATCCTGTGTGATGTAAATAGTGACCATTAATTATTCACAAGTACCAATTGCAGAGACCTTTACCTTTCAGTACAAAGTTGTTTGTATTACTGAAAGCTTTGTAAAGCCCCATTCACACGACTGTAATTTGTGGGTCTGTAACTGTCCACAATTGTGGATCCGCACAGTATTAAGATTAGATTGCCTTGTTGGCACTTTGTGATAATTTAGTGGGTTTTGGGTTGAAGTTTAAGAACTTGGTCTCTGAAAGGTTTGCCATCACTGCCCTAAGGTCTCTATTGTTGGATCTCTTCATTCACCCACACTTGCACTTGCTTGTGGGCTCCCTTCTACATGAATGGCTGCACAGCTTAATAATGCTAAACCCGTCCAGCCCAGCCCTAGAGCAGCGTCTGTCTCGGCCCAACCCTCTGCCTTGGGCTCAACAAGCTTCTCTGCCAGCATCTATTCAGCTGCGTCACACCCAGGAGACCCGACCCCTCTTCAGAGGATTGTGCTCAGAGCACAGGTGTATGCCCGACTACTGTATGGGTGCCAACTAACCCTACTTATAAGGTTATTGTGTTCCCTGACAACATTACATCATTCTAAGGAAGACCCTGCACGTGACCAGACTCCTGCAGAATGGCGGTCTGGATGCAATTCCCAGCACCATCCACTGGACCCACCAGGTAGATCTGCCTTGCCACTTTTTTGAGCAAATGTTTCAGTGGAACCCTTTTGAAAAGGCCACACATTGGGCTGTGAGACTAATATGGTGGCAGCTGTGTGCTGACCACATCACTGGATCGCACCAACCAAGAGACTTGTAAGACAGAGGTCCTCAATGACCGGGCCAAGGACCACTAATAAGTGTCCACAGGACTACCTGCTCACTGGTGCAGCTTCCAGGATCTCTTCTGACAGTCCCCCACACACAGGTAATGTTATTAACTGGGGGAACTATTACTGTAATAGCACCCCCTGAGTGATGGTCCCCCCCACCCTACCCTTACCTTTACTAAGGGAGCCGTCCATAAAACCAGTAAGTTATGCCCAATATGGTAGATTCATGGGCTTTGGTGCAAAAACTTGGCTTTGTCCTTCTCCCAGATACAGTTTCTGTCATGGCTGCCATTCCTGTCTGTAAGGCTAGAGCTAAAAATGTGGCTTCTCCTGAAACTTTCATTCAATGCTCATTGTGTCACCCTGTGGTGTGACCTTGCAATACATGTTGCGACTTCGACATCTAGTCGCAAAGAAATGATGCACTGCTCAATCTTTTTGCAACTATTAATAAAATAAGAATTTAAACAAAAAAAAACCAAACAATCTTTTTGCAACTATAATTTGGAGTCGCTGTTCCCTCGGGGGTCACAATGCAACTTCTTTTACTTACAGTAGTGAAGGAGTCACAGGCAACATGGCGACCTTTGGTTGTGTGAAGGGAACTTGGTCTCTTACGAGACCCGTTGATGCAGCAAAGCAATAGTGCCTCATGTCAGGTGACCCCATTTAGGCAGTGGACCCTACTGAGACTTGCAATCACCCAGTTTGCCCCCATGCTGGTTGCACACATCATCTTAATCTTTACAGGGGAAAAGTATTTCTGTGAATTCCCTGGATCTTATATGGAACAGATGCCAGTCTAGGAATGATGGCAGTGTGGGAGTGGGGCTCATCTTGTGGGAGTGGGACTCTGCCCAGCTTTATACAGAAGCCACAAATGATCAGACACCTCGGCTGCAGGACGTCCTGGAAAGCTGATTTGTTGATCCCTTCAAAAGTCTCACAATCTATCGTTTCATTCACACGTCTGAAATAAATGTGAGCACATACTCACCTCCACAAACATCCCCCGGTACTCAGCCCTGACCTTATCACTGAGACGGATCTGGTGACGGCTACTGCAAGGACAGCTCAGAGGTCCTGCATGATAAGACAGCACGGACCCCTAGGACCAAAGCTACACGGCACCAGGCGGAGGTGGATCATCGTCCAGTGGTGCCCTATGTAGGACCATACAGGATTACCACTAACCAAACATTTATCCTTAAAGGGAGTGCTACCAGACCCCAGCATAGGAACTCTGCCTGCAGATAGATAGGAATTACTCTTGTCTGGACCCAACATGCCACATTGGTATATGCTAGACTGGATTGGTTAGACGTGAATTAGGTTCTTGCCGGCATGGGGGTAGCAGGTGGCGCTGCCTCGGCTCTGCGAATGTTACGCACCACCCCTTTCCCTGTAACCATGTGACCTCCTGTGACTATTAGGCACCACCATTGGGTGGGATGGGTTGCATTACTTACTGTCACTTGGACCATACTAGTGAGCTCTCGTTCATACATCCACTATGGACTTCTCCAATGGAGGCCAAGCAATGCTTAGCTCTGCCCTTAAATAAACTCAGCCTCCTATTGCCTCTTTAATGGATCAGGCCCCTGTTTTTTTTCTTGCACATTTTTCGTCGAGTCACTAACATCATTTACCACTAAGCCTCCATTCACACAATTGTTCAAGGCTGTCACACAGCTGCATTACATCCATTCATGTGCATGGGGCTATTTACATGACCGATTTACTGACGGTGTAAGAGATCATCGGAAAACGACGTGTCTTATTTTTTGCCCGTTTTCACTAGTCCTTCAATAGACTCAAATATATGCGGAATTTGGAAAAATGGTGTCCCACAGGTGCAAAGCGGCCAAGAAAAATGTCCCTTTGTCGGGTCGTTTTGCACCTTGGTTGCCTGAATAGAGGCAAAAGGATCCACAAAAGTGAGCCAGCCCTCCTCCACTATATAGAGTAGACTCACCGCTTGTTACATGTCATTCAGGAGAGGTTACATTGCACCTACAGCACGTATGATACAATGTATGTTAGGGAACGCTATAATGTGACATTGGCAGCTTCCACTGAGTCAATAGATCAGCAGCTGCTGCTATAAATTCTGCGCGAGCACATTAAAGCGAACTCAGCAGCTGCGAGAGGGAAGTGGATTAAGTGACTGATCCCGCACATCTTAATCACAGGTAGCAGAAGATATCCCGAGTACTGAAAGAGCAGCAGCAGAGCTATAGGGGGCGCAGTGGAGTCTGGCCATATCCAGACCCTACACAAGTACACAGGGAGATGCAGGGGTGGAAAATTATTCTATGGAGACCTTGGCCTGGTAGAATCCACAATGGGGAAAACATATGTCATATATCTCATGACCAATGTCTTCTCTAAGAACCTGCCAATCTCCACCTACTTCAAGGAATACTCCTACAAACATAACAAGAAGATAAGATAATCCTTTAATCGGTGGCGTAACTAGGAATCGTAGGGCCCCGTGGCGATCTTTTGACATGCCCCCCCCTCCCGACCGACGCAAAAGGCCTCGACTGACCCCCTCCTCCTCACTCCTGCATGCTCTATTATCCCCCATAGTGGCCCCTGCACACAGTATTATCCCCCATAGTGGCCCCTGCACACAGTATTATCCCCCATAGTGGCCCCTGCACACAGTATTATGTCCCTTAGTGGCCCCTGCAAACAGTATTATACCCCATAGTGGCCCCTGCACACAGCATTATACCCCATAGTGGCCCCTGCACACAGTATTATACCCCATAGTGGCCCCTGTACACAGTATTATACCCCATAGTGGCCCCTGCACACAGTATTATACCCCATAGTGGCCCCTGCACACAGTATTATCTCCCATAGTGGCCCCAGTACACAGCATTATCTCCCTCAGTGGCCCCTGCACACAGTATTATACCCCATAGTGGCCCCTGTACACAGTATTATACCCCATAGTGGCCCCTGCACACAGTATTATACCCCATAGTGGCCCCTGCACACAGTATTATCTCCCATAGTGGCCCCAGTACACAGCATTATCTCCCTCAGTGGCCCCTGCACACAGTATTATGCCCAATAGTGGCCCCTACACACAGTATTATGTCCCATAGTGGCCCCTGCATACAGTATTATACCCCATAGTGGCCCCTACACACAGTATTATACCCCATAGTGGCCCCTACACACAGTATTATGTCCCATAGTGGCCCCTGCATACAGTATTATACCCCATAGTGGCCCCTGCACACAGTATTATGTCCCTTAGTGGCCCCTGGACACAGTATTATGTCCCATAGTGTCCCCTGCACACAGTATTATACCCCATAGTGGCCCCTGCACACAGTATTATCCCCCATAGTGGCCCCTGCACACAGTATTATACCCCATAGTGGCCCCTGCACACAGTATTATCCCCCATAGTGGCCCCTGCACACAGTATTATGTCCCTTAGTGGCCCCTGCACACAATATTATACCCCATAGTGGCCCCTGCACACAGTATTATGTCCCATAGTGGCCCCTGCACACAGTATTATGTCCCTTAGTGTCCCCTGCACACAGTATTATCCCCCATAGTGGCCCCTGCACACAGTATTATGCCCCATAGTGGCCCCTGCACACAATATTATCCCCATAGTGGCCCCTGCACACAGTATTATCCCCCATAGTGGCCTCTACACATAGTATTATACCCCATAGTGGCTCCTGCACTCAGTATTATCCCCCATAGTGGCCCCTGCACACAGTATTATCCCCCATAGTGGCCCCTGCACACAGTATTATACCCCATAGTGGACACCCATAAACAATTATTATACTCTGGGGTCTTTTCAGACCCCAGAGTATAATAATCAGAGATATCAAAAAAAGAAGAAACCAATATAGGAACTCACCGACCGATGCAAGGTGCACGACCTATTTCTTCTGGACTCAGAGAAGAAAAAAGATCCAAATGTGAATGAGAGAGTTAAGGTCCGCAGCTCTTGCTCGTAATAAAAAGTATATTTTATTCCATTATTTTAAAATTTGGCAAAGAACACCATGACAAAAAAGTGAAAAAGAAAGAAAATACAAAAAGTGAAAATAAAACCGTTAAATATCACATCTCTGGCTTGGCCAAGCCAGAGATGTGATATTTAACGGTTTTATTTTCACTTTTTGTATTTTCTTTCTTTTTCACTTTTTTGTCATGGTGTTCTTTGCCAAATTTTAAAATAATGGAATAAAATATACTTTTTATTACGAGCAAGAGCTGCGGACCTTAACTCTCTCATTCACATAATAATCAGAGACCCGGGGTAATGAAAACATAAAAAACTACTGTTTCTTACCTGTCCCCCGGCTCCTACGCTGTCGACCTCTGCCGTCGTCCTTCTTCAATGATGTCAGACGTCACATGACCCGGGACGCAGGCCGGGGTCATGGGACATCAGAGATGTCAGACAACTAGGCCGAAGCCTGCCCGGTGCCTGGAGAGGTAAGTAACACAGTTTTTTATGTTTCTTACCTCTCCCGGGCCTCTGATCATTATACTCGGGGGTCTGCAAAGACCCTTGAGTATAATGATAGTCTTTGTGGGGCCCGCGGTGTCACTTACCGATCCCGGCCCCTGCTAGGATCGGTAAGTAAATAGGGCCCGTTACCGGCTGGAATAACTCCAGCCGGTAATGGCCTATTAAGAAAAAAGAAAAAACGCAGCGGTAGCGGCTGTCACCGGACCCCCTAATGTCCCAGGCCCTGTGGCAGCTGCCTCCGCTGCTACGGCGGTAGTTACACCACTGCAGGGGACAATACATCACTGCAGAACAAAATGCAAAGTGTGACTAACGCCTTAAATTGCTGTCAACAGTGAAATACAGTACTAGCCAAGTGCACAAGAGGGCGCTGTTCATCTACTCTTGGGCAGTATAGCTACAGTTCTGAAATGTGAGATAGAAATCTTCTAGAAGCTTATTCCATGAAGTAAGTGAAGACCTATCAGCAGCTCATAAACTACCAGATTTATTGCTATGGAAAAAACAGAAGACTTGACAGGAAGGGTAACAAGACTACAACCACCATGAGAAAATCATCTCTGCAACACCAAGTTCTCAGGAAGCGTCTCTATCAAGCTTTATATACAAATAGTGATATAATATAATACAAATGTATCATATCATCATCTTGTACATAGGAGTAGTATTATAGTAGTTATATTCTTGTACATAGGAGCAGTATTATAGTAGTTATATTCTTGTACATAGGAGTAGTATTATAGTAGTTATATTCTTGTACATAGAAGTAGTATTATAGTAGTTATATTCTTGTACATAGGGGTAGTATTATAATAGTTATATTCTTATACATAGGAGCAGTATTATAGTAGTTATATTCTTGTACATAGAAGCAGTATTATAGTAGTTATATTCTTGTACATAGGAGTAGTATTATAGTAGTTATATTCTTGTACATAGGAGTAGTATTATAGTAGTTATATTCTTGTACATAGGAGTAGTATTATAGTAGTTATATTCTTGTATATAGGAGCAGTATTATAGTAGTTATATTCTTGTACATAGGGGTAGTATTATAGTAGTTATATTCTTATACATAGGAGCAGTATTATAGTAGTTATATTCTTGTACATAGGAGGTAGTATTATAGTAGTTATATTCTTGTACATAGGGGTAGTATTATAGTAGTTATATTCTTGTACATAGGGGTAGTATTATAGTAGTTATATTCTTGTACATAGGAGTAGTATTATAGTAGTTATATTCTTGTACATAGGAGCAGTATTATAGTAGTTATATTCTTATACATAGGAGCAGTATTATAGTAGTTATATTCTTGTACATAGGAGGTAATTTTTATTAGTAAAAACAAAACAAAAATACATTACATTCCAACAGAATTAGTAATTAATAATAATAATATAACATAAATCAGACATGTCCGTCAGATAACACAAATGAGAATCACTTTAACTTAAGTCTCCATTGCTGGCAGGAAAAAAAAAGGGGAAAAAATAAATCCGTAAATAAATGAACAGACTTATTTGCAGTGTTATCAGAGTATTCAGCAATCGATATATACATTTCTCCACAATTTTACATTATCGGGCTTTTTTCTGACCTCCAGAGACTTTATCCACCTCAGTTCAGACACGATGTATCTCACAGCGGCCATATGATGGAAGGGCTCTCTGTGTAGGGACACCTGGGTCCTCGTATGCCAGTGATAATATTTGATGACAGTAATAATAATATACAGGGTCTCCCGGTTAATGTCACCTATATTACTGGGGATGCCATATACAATCTCCGGGTATTTGAGAGACTGTAATTGGGGAATTTTCAGCCTCCGGGATATTTCCTGCCAGATCTTTCGCCCTCCCCCGCACTCTGATATAAAATGTGCCATGGTCTCCTCCTGCTGACAACCCAATGGACATGCCCGATCTGACACACTGAGATGTTTTAAGTTGCCTCTTACAAAAAGTTTCCCATGCAAAGATAGCCAGGCGATGTCAAAGAACTTTGCAGGGAGCCTCAGACCAGTGAGGAGCCTCAGACTATCCTTCAGGGTTGCAGATGTGCAGTCCCTCAATGCTGGCTGGAGACAATAGAAGGTCTTACATACCCTGGTGTACAGATCTCTCCTGGTCTTACTCACCAGATAGGTCTTTTCAATTCCCCATTTTTTCAGGCACCTTATGCCATAGTCCAGATACTGGGGGAGGTAGTCACGAGTCGATCGACCCCTCTTAAGGCTGCCGCCTCGCACCCAGGATTCTGCAAAAGGCAATATCCAATTCCTGATACTATTTACCCACAGGGAGCCGTTATCTGAGTCCAGGCAACCAAAATTTACTTTTAGAAACATGGAGTCAAAAAACACCCTTGGATTTAACATATCCAGCCCACCCTCTCTCCTCTGTAGGTAGGTTATCCCTCTTTTTACTGGGTTCAACCTGTTCCCCCACAAAAGTTGGAAGAACAGGCTAAAGAGCCTAGCGGAGAAAGATTCTGGCAAAGGAAAGACAACAGAGACGTACAAGAAGACAGGGACCAGGTAAGTCTTCAACATTTTAACCCTTTCTCTATAGGTCAGCCTCCAGTTCTTCCATCGCTGAACCTTTGCATTTCCGGATTCCAACTTTTCTTCCCAATTTAGTCTGCAATTATCATCCCTCCCGAATTTCACCCCAAGGATCTTAATATAGGAGGAGGCCTGGGCAAACTGCGGCAGATCAAATGTAGGATCAGTATGACCCGTCCAGAGAGCTTGACTCTTCTCAAGGTTGACAAGAGACCCGGAGGCCTCTGAGTAACTTCTGATGGCCGCAGACAACATCTCCACCTCACGAGGCTCAGATATCACCACAGTCACATCATCCGCGTAGGCAACGACTCTCAGGGGCAAGCAGTGGGGGACCGGCGCCCCCTGAAAATCACACTCCTGCAGTGACCTGAGAAACGGGTCTATGGCAAACACATACAGTAATGGACTCAGTGGGCAACCTTGTCTCACCCCTGCCTCAACCCTGAAAGTATCACCCTGCCAACCATTAATCAGAGGAAAGCTCTCCGCCTCACGGTACAAAGTTCTCAGCCAATCCACAAATTGTCCCGGAATACCGTACTTTGTCAAAGTCGCCCATAGATACTCATGGTCTACTCTGTCAAAGGCCTTAGCCTGGTCAAGACTCACAACATATCTCCCACACCTCAGAGCTTTACATCTCTCAAACATCTCCCTTATCGAGATAACTGCTCCAGAGATGTTCCGCCCTTTAACTGTGCCAAACTGAGAGCCTGCCAACAGTGCCGAGGACAAACAAACTAATCTAGAGAACAGAATTTTTGCAAGAATCTTCCTATCGACATTCAAGAGGGCAATCGGCCTCCAGTTCTTGATGTCACTAGGCTCTTTACCTTTAGACAGCAGGATCAGGGAGGACACTCTCATGGATGGAGGCATCAGGTGGTTTTCTAGACTAGTTTTGAAGACATCCACGAGAATTGGTGCCAAGAGGTCTCGTAATTTCCTATAGAACTCAGCTGTAATCCCATCTGGACCTGGTGCCTTCTTCAGATGTAACTTATCTATGGCCTCTTTCACCTCCTCCACTGTTAACTCTGCTGTCAAAGGAGAAAAGTCCAAATCATTAGTATCAGGACCCGGAGTTGCCTCCAAGAATTGAGCCACCTTCTCTCTATCCAAAACCTTCTTCTGAAACAAGTCAGCATAGTAAGTTCTCACCACCCCCAGGATACCCTCCCGAGACTCCTGTAACACACCCTGGGAGTCAGTGAGACCTGTGACCGATTTATTTGCCACCCGCTCCCTGCAATTCTCAAAAGGATCCGGAGCCCCTAAGGACCCATAATCCCGTTCAAGAACCAGGGATGTATACCTGCGGTACTGATACTGACTGATCTCAGATTTCAGCCGGTCAATCTTCTGTTGGTCATCCCCGCCCGCCGAATAGAGTGACTCCAATTCTTTCCGCAGCCTCAGATACTGGCTATACTTACTCTTCCCCTTCTTAACTGACAGTCTCCTTAAGAGGGATCTGATCTCCTCCTTGACATCCTCCCACCAGTCAGCCATGTTATCATAAAACACCACTCTCTCAAGCTGGTTCTGAAATAGAGAGTGGACACAACTCCGGACACAGTCATCGTCCAAGAGGCTGGAATTCAGCTTCCATAGGCCTCTCCCAATATCAGGGCGTTTTGTGGAGCCCAAGCAAAAATACAAAGCCAGATGGTCAGAATAAGGGACTGTCTTTTCACTTTTCTCACTAACATACTCAGCGGGACTGACCAGAGCTAAGTCTATCCGACTGCATCTACCAGCGCAGGAGTAAGTGAATTTGGGTTTCCTACCACCCTCAGTAAACACATCAGACAGACCAGCCTGTGAAATAATTCTTCTTAAGACCTTGCAGTCCCTGGTGAGAGGCCGACCAGTAGGTCTGTCACTGGATGACATGGTGGCATTGAAGTCCCCTGCCATGACTACCGGAACAGATGTAAACAAGTACTGCTTGACTTCATCAAACAGACGTGCCCTTTCAATCACTGACTGCGGTGGACCATAGATATTAATGAGTCGGAGCCTTCTGCCTCGGATGGTAACTTCTAAAACCAGGCACCTCCCCATCAGAACCTCAGTTAGTCTGTGTATGGTGACATCAGGGGTGTTAAACAGTATAGAAACCCCGGCATAAGGCTCCACCGCCAGAGACCAGAAGGACGGGCCAGATTCCCATTCTCTCTCTGCTTCTCGTATTAGTCCTAAAGTATTTAAACGGGTTTCTTGTAAGAAATAGACATCGGCATCAAGATATCTCAGATGTTCATACACTGCGTGTCTTGTCCTCCTTGCTCGGATGCTATTCACATTACTAGAGATAACTTTAAGATAGAAACCTGCCATCAGAACAACTAGGAATATGAGAAACAGAGAGATGGGCCCCATTGTCATAGGTCAGAGTCAGAGGTGTCCTGGTGACCAGCTGTTTCCATGTCTGATTCGGACTGCCCCTCATCTCGGTGGGGTCTCCTCTTAGTGGGGGGATCGCCCTCTGGCTCCTCCTCATACTCCGCCATCATTCGTGAGAGTTCTCTGTCTAGTTCTGCTTCTCCGTCTGACTCTGATAGGACACTAAATCTATTCCCCGTTGCAGTGACCTCGCCTGCACTACTTACTCTCATCTTTGTAGGCTTTTCTACTGTGGTCCACTCACCCTCAGGCTTACGGCTGGCTTTATCCTTCTTCCTCCTTTTATTATTGTTGGATGATCGGGCAGGAGAAGAGACGACCACTGAGGGTTGTACAACCTGCTCGACAACCTCCATGGTCGTCTCAATGGGACCTGACTCGGCCTGGTCTTGGGTGGTATCACCTGTATGTGGTTGAGGCTCCGCCTCCATGACTACTGACCCTGACAATAGCGCCTCCTCCTCCTCCTGTATGTCATCAGCCGCTGCCAGCAAGTCCTCATCAGGGCTATCCTTACAGATGTTATGCCAGGCATCAGGACAATCTCTGTGGGGGTGACCGATCCTACCGCACAGGTTACACCTAATGTTTTGGCATGTGGCACTCACGTGGCCCATTTCATTACATAGGCTACACTTTACCATGGAGCATACACTGGCCACATGGCCGGCCTTCCCACACTTGAAGCAGCAGCGAGGCTGACCCGCATAGAAGCAGATCCCTTTTTCTCGGCCTATAAAGAACGAATTGGGCAGATGTTGGGTTATGTTGTTCTGCTGACGCAACTTCACCAGGACCCTCCACCCACCGGTCCAGACCCCGTCTTCATCCCTGTTCTTAGTAAGATCAGACATGAGGTCACAATGCCTCCTGAGCCAGATGACTATGTCCTGAGGGGGAACGGCTTCATTCCAAAATACAATTGTGACAGAGGCTGTATCTGGCCTAGAGATGGGGATGAAACTGAACTTATCCCAACCTTCCGTATCTCTCAACCTGGTGAGATTGGCCCAGAACCGGTCCAGATCAGACATCAGCTTAAAACTAACATCATACCCCTGGCGGTCAGGAAGGTTTATGACGGCCAGGATATCAGTCGGCACAAAGCCCATCTGGGTACATAGGAGCTCTCGGACCACAAACCTCCTATCCGGCAGATCCTCCTTGGCACCTCCGTGCCTAAACCTGACTACATTCCTCCTCCTGAAAGCCTGGCCTGTATAATTGGAGTTTGATGCAAAAGATGGAGCACCGCGGCTCCAGGCATTCCCTGAGGAGGTACGGCCAGATCCGCCATCTTGGCGTGTTTGTGGGCGCTGTGTGGGCTGCTGAGCACCTGTACCATGTGGTTCTGCTACTGTGCGAGTATCTAGAGGGGGAAAGTCCTGCACACTGGACTGTCCTGTGTCCGCCCCACCATCAACCTCTATGTCTGCAATATCACCAGACTCCAGAGACTGGACTGCAGAGGGGTCTGACGCCATAGATAGTGAAGGATCCCCCCCAGAAACACCTTCCCCTGCTGGGCCGTTATCACATACAGGAATATCCATAATATCAGGCACATTAGTCAGACAATCCGCGGCAGCAGAGTCCTGCATAGCAGAGTCCACATTAGTATTATAGTCAGCGGCAGCAGAGTCCTGCATAGCAGAGTCCATATTACCACTACAGTCAGCAGCAGCAGAGTCCTGCACAGCAGAGTCCAGACTGTCCCACACACTTACAACCTGTAACCCCGAATATGTTACTCCCCCAGTACCTTCAGGTAAGAGTCCATAGTCCTGCTGCAATGACTTGTCTCCTGGGACTTGTGGTGTCTGCACAGCTGCTACTTCATTACCATTAGGCAGGGGTCCATGATCTGGTTGCAAAGTGCTGGTTGCTGGGACTTGTGGTGCCTTGCTGAGAATTGCTGCAGGTTTTTGCTGTTGCTTAACACTGGCCGCTTTCCCGTACAAATTCCCTTCCTTAAAAGGGAAACTTGCTGGCTGCAGAACCGGTTTTACATGGGACTGCTGGCTGCCACCTTGAGAGGGTTCAGACCCAGCTTTAGCACAAGGTGATGGTGACTTCTGGTATTCCTGGAACCGCTGCTGGTTTCTGTACGATTCTCCCACCGGTCCCATTTGCTCCAGTACAGTCTCGGTCTCCCGTACGTTCTCGGCGAGCTCTTTCGCCAGTGCGCTCAGCTTCCTGTCCAGTAACACCAGTTTCTCAGGGCATGCAGACTTTTTTAGATTATAGGCACATTCAATCTGTCTCTGCAGATATATTTTACTGGCCTTTAATGTCTCCAGTCGCTTGACCAGTGCTGGTATCTCATCTGCCAGGCGCAGTTCTGGTGCTCGCTCAGTAGCTGTGACAGTCTGTACATTGTTGGAAAGCTTTGCAGGTTGGTTACCCCCAGTATGGCTTCTGGTTGGTGTAGCCTGTGATTTCTGACATGCTACGGCTGTTGTCACTGCCATGGGCCCACAATGTCCAGACTGGGGACTATGCCCCAGTTTATTCCCAGTGACTGTACTGCTGGTACCTTGAAGCTTCCCCGCTGGTCTCCCTTTGATCTCCTCCACTGCCTTCACTACATTTTTGTAGTTACCGCTACCAGATCTTGTCCGCTCAGACCGTACCAATACAGACTGCTGCATGTTCTCCTGCATGGTCTGCTTCTCCAGGGATGTTCTCCTCTGTCTGCAGGAGGGTGGGGTGGACTGGACACCTGCAACCTGCAATGGAGTCTGCACAGGCTGCAAAGTTTGCTTCTTACATTCAGCCATTTTGCTTGGTTGTTGCACCGTACTACTGCTTGCTTCCATTACTTCTTTCTTTACAACTTTCTTCCCATCTTGGCTTGCTGCACTAGGACTGCTGACACACTGGACACGATTCCCATTACTGGGGACTTTAGGATTTTCATCCATTATTTTAGTTGTCTGGGAATTGCTTCCCAGAGAAGGCCTTGGAGCCTGGGCCTTGGCAGGGGAACTTCCCCACCCAGGGCGGCCCCGCCCTGGGCTATCTCCAGACATCAGGAGCCTCAGGAGAGCTACAAAAACACGTCCTCACAGCTAGGAGGTAGTATTATAGTAGTTATATTCTTGTACATAGGGGTAGTATTATAGTAGTTATATTCTTGTACATAGGAGTAGTATTATAGTAGTTATATTCTTGTACATAGAAGCAGTATTATAGTAGTTATATTCTTGTACATAGGAGTAGTATTATAGTAGTTATATTCTTGTACATAGGAGCAGTATTATAGTAGTTATATTCTTATACATAGGAGCAGTATTATAGTAGTTATATTCTTGTACATAGGAGGTAGTATTATAGTAGTTATATTCTTGTACATAGGGGTAGTATTATAGTAGTTATATTCTTGTACATAGGAGGTAGTATTATAGTAGTTATATTCTTGTACATAGGAGGTAGTATTATAGTAGTTATATTCTTGTACATAGGAGTAGTATTATAGTAGTTATATTCTTATACATAGGAGCAGTATTATAGTAGTTATATTCTTGTACATAGGAGGTAGTATTATAGTAGTTATATTCTTGTACATAGGGGTAGTATTATAGTAGTTATATTCTTATACATAGGAGCAGTATTATAGTAGTTATATTCTTGTACATAGGGGTAGTATTATAGTAGTTATATTCTTGTACATAGGAGCAGTATTATAGTAGTTATATTCTTGTACATAGGAGCAGTATTATAGTAGTTATATTCTTGTACATACCTTTATTCTACTTGGTTTATATTGTTGTCCTCTGTGTATAATCTGGGAATATTCACTGTGTAAACAAGTCTTGACCTCAGTCCTGACCATCAGCTGTGAACTGGCAGATGAGATGTTACCTTGGAGTTATAGAACATGGAATATATAAACTGTTAATTTACTGACACAATCTATCAAGAAGATTCTGTTTTAGATCTGTTTAGTATAACTAAGAGTAAGTTCACATCTGCGCTGGAGTCTCCAAAATCTGCTGAAAATTGACGGAGACAAAAATCCTGTATGGAGAAATTTTCTCTCCGCCAATTCCAAGAGGACCGTTGAAGTCCTCCGGCACTCATGGTTTTATTCACCTCTGGAAAGCTGACATTGAATTTAGCTTTGACGCTATATGCCCCGATTCTGGAGATATCAGCGCTGTTACTTTCAGCACTGATATTCCTTCACCGTCAAATGGGCAGGCCTTACTGCTTAGTGTCATCGCTGGCAATGGCAGAATAGTGTCGTGGGGGCATACCTTACCATCCAGCAATGATTCTGAGCAATAAAGCCCGCCCGTCTGACAGTAGAGAGATATCTGAGCTGAAACTAAGAGCACTGCTATCTCCAGCACCCGGGTGCACATCTGGAAAGTTGATAGTGTGCTGAATTCAGTGCACTGTCGTTATTCTAGTCAGTGGGGTCCATCGGTGTCTTTGTGTAACCACTAAAACAGTGGTCAGGCTCCCCGGACCAGAGCAACGGAAAGGCAGAGCAGATGTGACCCTAGCTTAGGAGTCTTCAATTCATTTTACGCTTACAGTTTTTATCTGGTCTTCATCATTCACAGCAAGAATGTTAGGAAATGTAATGGTGATCATTATGGTGATCATCCTGACAAATCAAATGCAAAACTTCAGTAAATACTGACAGCATAGCAAAGCAAATACACAGGAAATTCTCATTCAAGTTTTGGATACCATAGGGCAGTGATGGCGAACCTTTTAGAGACCGAGTGCCCAAAACTGCAACCCAAAGCCCATTAAATTATCGCAAAGTGCCAACACGGCAATTTAACCTTAATACTGTGCGGATCCACAATTGCAGAGAGTTACGGACCTACAAATTACAGTCGTGTGAATCAGAGGTTTCAATAATACAATCAACTTTGTACAGAAAGGTAAAGGTCTCTGCATTTGGTGCTTTTGAATAATTAAGGCTAGTTTACACTGAGTTTTTTTGGCAGCAGATTTTAAATCTGCCTCAAAATCCGCTTCTTTTTTCCGCTAGTCAGAACATGTGTACACACATACATACACACATATGACAGAACATGTGTACACACATACATACACACATATGACAGAACATGTGTACAGACATACATACACAGATATGACAGAACATGTGTACAGACATACATACACAGATATGACAGAACATGTGTACAGACATACATACACAGATATGACAGAACATGTGTACACACATACATACACAAATATGACAGAACATGTGTACACACATACATACACACATATGACAGAACATGTGTACACACATACATACACACATATGACAGAACATGTGTACACACATACATACACACACGACAGAACATGTGTACACACATACATACACACATATGACAGAACATGTGTACACACATACATACACACATATGTCAGAACATGTGTACACACATACATACACACATATGTCAGAACATGTGTACACACATACATACACACATATGACAGAACATGTGTACACACATACATACACACATATGACAGAACATGTCATGCATACCTCCCAACCGTCCTGATTTCCGCGGGACAGTCCCAATTTGGGTGACATGTCCCGCGGTCCCGGTTGGAGGGAGGTATGTCCCGATTTCAACTCAGATCTGCGTCCAGAGGACGCAGATCTGAGTTGAACACACATGCGGCTGAAGGAAGGAGCTGACACAGGTCAGCTCCTCGCTTTGCCGCTGCCCGCCTCTCTCCCTGACACACGCGGCTGAAGCTGCTCGCGTGCTCGCTTCGCCGCTGCGTCTCTCTCTCGCTGACACATGCGGCTGAAGCGAGGAGCTGACCTGTGTCAGCTCCTCGCTTCGCTGCTGCCGCCGCCGGCTCCTGGCTTGTAGACGCGATATACACGCCAGGAGCCGGCGGCAGCAGCGAAGCGAGGAGCTGACATCTCTGGGGGCAGAGATGGAGGGACATGAATCTGGGGGCAGAGATGGAGGGACATGAATCTGGGGGCAGAGATGGAGGGACATGAATCTGGGGGCAGAGATGTGGGACATGAATCTGGGGGCAGAGATGGAGGGACATGAATCTGGGGGCAGAGATGGAGGGACATGAATCTGGGGGCAGAGATGGAGGGACATGAATCTGGGGGCAGAGATGGAGGGACATGAATCTGGGAGCAGAGATGGAGGGACATGAATCTGGGGGCAGAGATGGAGGGACATGAATCTGGGAGCAGAGATGGAAGAGGGACATGAAACTGGGGGCAGATGAAGGGTGTATATGAAACTGGGGGAGAGATAGAGGGGGGACATATAATTTACGGGTGACTGTAGGAGGATTATACTGTGTGCGGGCACATGAAAAATTAACGAGTGAGTCAACACAAAAGTGGGTGGGGCTAAATTTGCCGCGGCGCGCTATGCGCGCCGCACATTTTGTCCCTCTTTCGGTTCTTCAAAAGTTGGGAGGTATGTGTCATGTGTACGTATATCAGGGATTGATTAGACAGGTCTGCAGCATGTGAGGAGGTGTCGGCCTGTGCGGACACTTTGGTGAGTGAGTGAGGAGAGACTGCCAGCACTCAGTGGCCCTGTGGCCTCCTCAGGAGTTTGGGGCCCCGAGTGCTTTCTAAAGCTGCTGAAGTCAGGGAGCCCCTTATGTTATGGGGCCCAGTTTGCCTCCCCCCCTCCAACTCTGGCCCTGACTGAATGTGGAGAACAAGGACAGTATACAGCCATCTTGTATGGAGGTGTGAGTAAGGCTTATACAGGTCACAGTGACTGCTGCCATCTTTATGGGGGGGTGTATTGGGATATGTTTTGATGGCAAGGAGAAATGGTGGCGTTACCCACTGCGACCGGTCAGATTCAGGCTGCCATTTTGCTTAGGCCCTGAGGTAAATGAAAGCTGCGATCTGATTGGTTGCTATGGGTAACAGTACAACGTCTCCTTAGGATCAGTGTTGATGAATTTACCTCATGTGCCGCGGTTCTGACGGTTTTCTGTACATTATATAGGAGTAGCTTTATGGATTTATTACACTTGTTCTGTATCTCTAGGGGCCTTCAGTCACTGAGAGAGCCGCAGTCTATGGACACGAGGCCACTGGAGTCTAAGGGTGCATTCACACTGAGTAAACGCTAGCTTATTCTGAACGTAAAACACGTTCAGAATAAGCGGCGTCTAAAGCAGCTCCATTCATTTCTATGGGAGCGGGGATACGAGCGCTCCCCATAGAAATGAATGGGCTGCTTCTTTCACTCCGTGCAGTCCCATTGAAGTGAATGGGGAGTGCCGGCGTGTACGCTCCGGCATGAGCAGAGCTTGCCGTATACGCCGGCACTCCCCATTCACTTCAATGGGACTGCACGGAGTGAAAGAAGCAGCCCATTCATTTCTATGGGGAGCGCTCGTATCCCCGCTCCCATAGAAATGAATGGAGCTGCTTTAGACGCCGCTTATTCTGAACGTGTTTTACGTTCAGAATAAGCTAGCGTTTACTCAGTGTGAATTCACCCTAAGGCTGTGTTCACACAGAGGAACTTAGCACTGAATAGGAGGCAGATTCTGCCTCAAAACCATCTCCAAATTCCGCCTGAAACCTCCATTCGTTACAATGGGAGTCAGAGGCGGATTCTCCATCAGATTTTTTCAGCCAGTGCGGAAATAAGCGTCAGACAGATTCCACCTGACAACCCCCATTGAAATGAATGGGAGACAGGAAATACCGGCTGCCCCGTGTGGAATTTTAGGCGGATTTTGACGTGGAATTTTACTTGGAATTTGGACAAGCAGAAATGTGACCCCAATAGATTTTTCAAAACAAAAAAATGCTTAAAAAAAATGTTTTAAAGCCTGACTAGGGCCCCGTTCACACAGGGCAAGAGGGGGCGGATTTTGGTGCGGAGTCCACGTCATAATCCACCCCCTCACAATGGTGGTCTATGGAGACTGCTAGCGTTCTCAAGCTGCCCTTTCTTCAGGCGGAATCCGTGGCTGTTTCGGCCGTGGCGTCCGCCTCGCGGCAGCACGCTCCGCACGTGGCTCATTCATTTGGGCCTACACTGGACCGGAGTGCCGCGACTATCAGAAGTCGCGGCAGGTGGATTTTGGCCATATTTGGACGCTGTTTCCCATGTCAGAATCAGGACCTAAATACCCCAGTACGCCCCCATGTGAACTAAGCCTAAAATCTCAGTGTGAACATACCTTAAAGGGGAAGATTTACCAAAGTGTGGAGGGAACCCCCCCCCCCCAAAAAAAAAACAAAAAACAGAGCAGTTTTCATTTTTTGCAGTTTAGAATATGAAATTAAAGCTGTGCTGTGATTGGTTGCTATGGCCAATCACTTTATTTTTTTTATTTGTCGGTTTGCATGTCCCAATTTATGTCTGCGAAACCCAGACCTGTAGAAGGTGTGTAGCATCCACGGCAGCCATCTTAGAAACCCCTTGGGGCACAGTTATTATTGTGTCTATGCCATATTTTATAACACAACAATAATTGTCGCAATAATGGCAGACTGGCAGGAATCGCCAAGGGTCACCCACAAACTTCAGCCTTTGCACGACAAAAACTAAAGGCTGCGGAGTGAACCTGCGGCATAAATTGCGCTGTCACTTTGCACTGCAGGTTTTATTTGCAACCTATAGATGTGATTTTGTAAAATCTTATCAATGCAGCCGGTTAGTCCCTGGGGGCATGGAAGCCATGTCTGACCCCAGCCTTGGACTCTAGAAATTTGCTGCTGATTTTCGATTCACATCTGCGCCCGGGACTCCGTTCTGCAGGTTTCCGTTTCATGCACAAAACAGGGGCAGGAGACGGAAACCTGCCGGCAAAAGTCTCCGGCCGTGTGCGCCGGTGAGCATTTTATGCGTTCCGCGGCAAAACCGTTTTTTTAAACCAGACACAGTGTTGGACATGCAGTACTCTGTGTCCGGTTTTTAAAAAAACGGTTTAGTCGCGGAACGCATAAAACGCTCACCGGCGCACACGGCTGGACTCGGCATGACAGGTTTCCGTCTTCTGCATGCAGAAGACGGAAACCTGAAAATGGAGTTCAGGTGCTGGTGTGAACCCAGCTCAAGGATAAGGCCCCACCTTGCAGGCCGCAGCAGAAAAACACTGTGGGGAAAACCGCAGCGGCAAAGCATTGTGGGTTTTCCCGCAGCGCTTTTCTAGGTTTGCTCTGCGGACTTTCTGCTTCCATTATAACTACAGGGAAACGGCTGCTATTTCTGTAGGTAGAATTGACTTCCAAAACCGCAATGTTTTTTAAATCACAGCGCGTATTTTTTCGCAAGGAGTGGGTGTGATTCTCTAGGATCCGAACCACCTTACTGTAACTGTAAAACACTGTGTGTGTTTTTTCATCTAGGGCCCTGGCCTTATTAATTTATTTTCTATGTATCTAAGGAGTTTTTAAACCTGGACCGCGCAACTTTATGTTTTGGATATGCAATGCAACAGGTGAAATTTGCAGCAAACCTGCATCTTAGCACACAAGTAATACCAACCCTCTGAGACCCCCCTCTGATCAGCAGATCAAAGAACCATATATGTTCCCCTTCTGGCACTCAGCACCCAGTGCAAATGCCCAGTCAGCACCCCCCGGGATATGGGATCTATTACTATAGATATACGGAGATTCCATAAAAATTCCCATCATGTTGCGCTTTCTTTGAAATGGTCGTAAACGATTTTCTTATGGGAATTTTTTCTCTTTGCAGCCACCTGCTCCTGCCCCGTGTGTGCAGCCCCGTCCTCTGAATATGGCAAGTTCCTGCCTAGTTTCTATTCTTTGCACAAGGAGGGCAGCGGACAGAGGAGGGAGGAAGAAGAAGAAGAGTAGGGGGGTGAAAAGCTTCAGCCAAGTTATGTCACATATCAGGAGGGGGAGGCAGCTGTCAGTGCCACTTTTGGAAAAGTGAAGGGGGGTGGGGGGCTCATTTGTGTGTTCTGCAGGTCTGCAGGGTCTCTTTTGCAGATCGCAGGCTGAAGGGAAGAGGGAGAAGAAGAGGGGGCTCAGACCTAGGGGCATGTACAAGGTCTTCTACCACCATAGGCCCCAGCCTAGGAGAGCAAGTGCACCGATACAGGGGGGCTGTCGATTCTCCCCAACTCATGAGTTGTATTGACCACCTGCAAGAGATTTATTGTATGACATAGGCAACCATTGCGTCATCAGTCAGACAATTACCCTGGGGCTGGTGCCCCCTCCTCATATTCTCTCTCTCTCTATCCATTCATATTTGCATTTTGTGGCAACAAAAATTGGCAAAGCTTTGGATTCCCGGATCAAACTTTCTGGACTTTGGAATTTCATATAACCTCCCAATTATCTGGACTAGGAACCCGACTCCATATTTACTATGTACCGTGGCCAGGTAAAGATGAATGTAAAAAAAAGCGAGGAGGGGGAACCAGCCGCCCAAGCCCCTTCCACTCGGACCTTCGCCAAGACACTGGCAGCTCCACCAAGTCCTAATGTGATGCCCAAGAAGCCAAAACTTATGACTGACCAAGAGCAATCCAAGCCTTGCCCTCCGCACTTTGTCCGCAAGCTCAAGAACGCTGCCATAGGGACGGGCTGTGACATCAGCCTGAAGGTGGCGGTATCAGGGAACCCGGTGCCAAGTCTAAGCTGGTACAAAAATAAGGAGCCTCTGAATCCTGGGGCAGAGGAATACGGGACACTGTGTATTAGGGACAGCAAGATGGAAGACGCTGGAGTGTATACCTGCGTCGCTCAGAATCCTGCGGGGGAGGCCATCACAAGTGCCGTTCTTGCCATCATTGATTTAGAAGGTAATGATCATTGTCAATTATATAAAGCCCCCCCCACCCCCTCCTCTAACATCAAACACCCAAGTAAATATAAGTCTGTGAGTCGGTAAAGTTGTTGTATCTGTTTCTGGGTAAGTTGAGTGACATCCAATATGGCCGCCATTAGAAATCCTGGAGTCATTGTCACTGTCACTTTTCCTAGACAAACCTGCCCAGTTATACAGTGGACTAGTATTAGCGGCCATTTTTCCCAGAAATAGAAATTTTTGGAGGGGTGGGGGGATCCTTAATGTTATATTTTTATTTTATTTGGATTTATTATTGATATTTTTCTTATGGAAAACGTAAAATGAACATCTCTCGTCCGTGTGAAGCTGACATGATGCAAAATTTGGTAATGGATGATGCAAACTCTACCTGATATGGAGCGCACGTCCCAGTGACACTTGATTTATGACTTGTATACACCACACGTCTACCAAGATTACAAGCCAACATGATAGTCCTAGAGGCGCTCTGAGGACCACCGCACGCGACGCACAGATTCCTTCCCTTTTAATGGATGCATTATATTAGAGGACAAGATTTTTAGGTGACCATCCCCCCCCCTGTGTCTTTCAATGCGCTGTGATATTTAAAGGGGTAAAAGGGCAGATTTGCTGGGACAGAAGCTGAAGCCTAAATATAGCTCAGATGGCATCAATCATAATCTAGCCAAGTGTATGTGGTTCAGTGGGTAAGATAAAGAATGATCCGTCTGCTGATTCCGGGTTTTATCTGTTATATGATAGTTATGAAATGTGATTGGAGGAGGAAGATAGATAGATAGATAGATAGATAGATAGATAGATAGGAGATGGATAGATAGATAGATAGATAGATAGATAGATAGATAGATAGATAGATAGATAGGAGATGGATAGATAGATAGATAGATGATAGATAGATAGATAGATAGATAGATAGATAGATAGATAGGAGATGGATAGATAGATAGATAGATAGATAGATAGGAGATGGATAGATAGATAGATAGATAGATAGGAGATGGATAGATAGATAGATAGATAGATAGATAGATAGGAGATAGATAGATAGATAGATAGATAGATAGATAGGAGATAGATAGATAGATAGATAGATAGATAGGAGATAGATAGATAGATAATAGATAGATAGATAGATAGATAGATAGATAGATAGATGATAGATAGATAGATAGGAGATAGATAGATAGATAGATAGGATATAGATAGATAGATAGATAGATAGATAGATAGATAGATAGATAGATAGATAGGAGATGGATAGATAGGAGATGGATAGATAGATAGATAGATAGATAGGAGATGGATAGATAGGAGATGGATAGATAGATAGATAGATAGGAGATAGATAGATAGATAGATAGATAGATAGGAGATGGATAGATAGGAGATGGATAGATAGATAGATAGATAGATAGATAGATAGATAGGAGATAGATAGATAGATAGATAGATAGGAGATAGATAGATAGATAGATAGATAGATAGATAGATAGATAGGAGATGGATAGATAGGAGATGGATAGATAGGAGATGGATAGATAGGAGATGGATAGATAGATAGATAGATAGATAGGAGATAGATAGATAGATAGATAGATAGATAGGAGATGGATAGATAGGAGATAGATAGATAGATAGATAGATAGATAGGAGATGGATAGATAGATAGGAGATAGATAGATAGATAGATAGATAGATAGGAGATGGATAGATAGATAGATAGATAGATAGGAGATAGATAGATAGATAGATAGATAGATAGATAGATAGGTAGATAGATAGATGGATATATAGATAGATAGATAGATAGATAGATAGATAGATAGATAGGAGATAGATAGATAGGTAGATAGATGGATGGATATATAGATAGATAGGAGATAGATAGATAGATAGATAGATAGGAAATAGATAGGAGATAGATAGATAGATAGGAAATAGATAGATAGATAGATAGATAGATAGATAGATAGATAGATAGATAGATAGATAGCCTTAGGACCGATACGTTGCATTGGAATAATTCTTCACCCATTTTATTCATAATTTTGCTGTCCATTTTACTTACCTGGGCTCATACGCTGGATCTTTAGGATTAGTATGCACCACCTGAGTCAGGTTCTTTTTGGAGCTGTATATAGCAGTATAGTCTTGAGCACTATTGGACATTGCATGGGCTGAAATCATAAGGGAATATAACAGTTGCACGCGGCGATTTGGGTGATCTTTTCCTTTGTAGATTTGGTGCTCGGAGCTACGTTCCATTAAGCAGCTCCACATCCAGGAGATAGCGGCGTGATAACATATCGTGATGCAGCATATTTGGTATAGTCTGCAAAATGGCAGAAAACCGGAGCGCTTTAAGTCACAAGTCATTGAACCCAGTTGATTTACCATTTTGTTCCACTGTGTTTGTTCCATGACGTTAACTGCGAGCTCGCTCTGTATTCAGGCCATGACCTGCCGTGGAGATTTACAACCGAAGTCTTACAAGATATGATGATGAACGCTTCTGTAAACATGTCCATAATATCTGCCATTTATTGAGCACCGGCGTGAGACTTGGGTCTTAAAGGGGCATGCCAATAATTTCAAGATGTCTTCTATGCACAGGGGATGACTTGCTGGTGATGAAGGCCAGCTCACTAGTGCACTGACCGATCATGCAACCAGGGGTCCTGTGTGCCCATTATGACAGGAGCAGCAGGTCGAGCATGTGCACTATTCTTTGTTGTACCGCCATATCTCAATGCCATTGGCAGAGGTTATAGTAACTTGAAGCTTCTTGGCCTCAATGCAAAATATGTAACGTACGATGTGCTATGTATAATACTGGTATCTTCTTATTGTAGAGAGACATTTGGGCTCCCCAAGGCTCCAGGGCCTAGTAGTGATTACTACTCCTGCACCCCCTATAGCGATCCATTCCACACATTACAGAAAAACACACGCAACGGAAATGCTGCAATTTCCAAAGCCGTCGCAGTTTTGGAAATCACAGCATGTCAATTATACCTACGGAAACTCTGCAAACTTTCTGTGAAAAGCGCTGTAGGAAAAACCTCAATGCGTTTCTGGCGTGGTTTTTCACGCAGCACTTTTTCTCTGCGGCTCGCTACGTGGGGCCTTAGCCTTGAGTAGGCATTTCCCCAATATACGCTGACTGTAGATGTCTATCAGAGGTGAAAGTATTCACTCTGAACTAGTAAGATGTTTCTCCTTTGCTTTTTCCAGAATGCAGTCCTACAGACACAAAGAAATATTGCAGCTGCACCTCCCCCTTCCCCCTCCTCTCTGGTCTTCTATTTAGTCCCCGACGCTGCACTCAGCTTACTGGTTTTGCGCCTCCCCGACCCTGCAGCTTAGCTATGGTCAGTACACCGTGTCATTCGGCAGCGGGACAGTACTTGCGCCGGCAGGGGAGTTAGGGGATTTTTGCAGAGGGGGCTAAACTGGGGTTTTTGAGGGGTGCCCGACAGGTGGGGGCCATAGGAGGGGCGGGGTCTGCAAAAAAAGGGGGGGTGGAGAGGTTGTCCTGGGGTGCCGCGTGTCGAGGGAGAGGGTCTGGGGTGCTTGGGGGGGAGGGAGCACGGAGAGGTTAGGGGCGTAGGGGGTGCCGCGGGGGTGTGGCCGAGGCCATGGGAGAGAGAGGGCGGCATGAGGGCGTGAAGGGGCATGAGCCCGCGGGGACAGGCGAGGAGCAAATGGGACAGGGGCGCGCAGGAGTGGACATGGCGGCACACGGCGGATCATAACCAACAGCGAATGCCAATATATCAGCGGCTCAGCACCAACTCCAACCCGCAGACGAAGTCGCGGGCAGATGCTAGTATATTATATTTTCAGATTTTTTTTTTTTGGGGGGGGGGTAATTGATATTTAAAGCGGTTTTCCAGGCAAATTGAGAAACCAAGGAAAGGCCTGTAGTGGGATAATAATGAAATAAGCAGAATTACTCCCCTACCCCAGGTCCTCAGGTCCTCCGTTCTGGCATTTGCCCCCCCATTCCATCCCATGGAGTAAAGTGGCAAAAGTTCAGCCAATCACTGGCCTGGTCACGTGTCGGCTACCTGTGAAGGTCATTGGTACCCACCGTGTATCTGCAGAAACCAGTGATTGATCGGAGTGGTCACCTGAGCCAGACAGGTAAGTGCGAGCATGTGAAGGACCAGAGGGCCTGATGCTGTCATGGATGACTGGAGGTAGATAAGAAACACTTCTTTTTTTTTATCTTCCCCCAACTCTGGCCCTCCTGGGTTTTTTAGTTAACCCTTTAAGGGTCATTCCATATCAAGTGATCCAAATAGGAATATTTTTTTTACCTGACGTCTTTAGATTTTTTTTTTTTTTTTTTTTTTATGAAGTACAACTTAAGTTAATTACAAATAAAAAGTTTTGAATTTTTTTCTTCATCAGTTAATTTTTTATAGAATTCTAAAGTTTTGAAAAAGTGTGAATTTTGGCCTGGTATGGCTTTACATTTTTTAACATATCTTGGGCTAGAATTAAGATAAATAGGTGGGAGAGGCATCATTTTTCTCAGAGCGGTACCGGCTTTCATTTGATATGTCACAAGACGATGTTTCTTTATATTTTGTTTTGGAGAAATCAAATTCAAAATTTTGATGCGCAATTGTGAAAAAAACGTATGTTTTAAAATTGTGAAAAAATGCATTTGTGTTACTTGTGTTCTTGGTTATATTTGTACAGGTTTTCAACTTGGGACCAAATTGGGATCAATTTTTTTTTTAAGCCTTGAATCATCTGATTTTATGTTTGTGTGAGCTTCTTCCTTTTTTCTTTTCAAATTACAACTTGCTGAATTCAACATTTATATGCAACAATAAAAAAACATAAAAATCAAATACTGTAAGTGCCAGAACAAATACATCTTAGGGCTCGTTCACATCTGCGTTGCCCTCTCCGTTGTGCAGGTTTCCGTTTCCTGCATAAAACAGAGCAGGATACGGAAACCTGCAGGAGTCTTTCTCACCCATTCATTTGAATGGGTGAGAAAGCTGTCCGGCAGTGAGCGTTTTGCGCTCTCCGCCGCGAAACCGGGTTTTATAATCCGGACACAGAGTTGGACATGCAGTACTCTGTGTCCGGATTAAAAAATCCGGTTTCGCGGCGGAGAGCATAAAACACTCACCGCCGCTCACGGCCGGACCCGGTCTGTGCTTTGCGTCTTCTGGCATGCAGAAGACGGAAAGCACAAAACGGAGACCCTGAATGCAGGTGTGAACCCAGCGTCATCATCAGAACACAACTTGTTCAGCATTTTCAACCTGAATGCATTGAACAAACCGAAAGAAAAAAGCTGCTCATATCCTCAAGTGCGATTTTCTAAATAGTCTCATCCTAATTATATGTTAACAAGAGTACAAGAACCAATATTTCTAACACCTATTTCTACATGTAACAATTGTTTTTTATTATATTACTAAACATGTAATTTATTAAGAAAAATAGTCCAGTAGATAAATCCTCATTCTATAAAATATGAACTAATCAAACAATTAATAGGACATTTTTAAACTACTGGCCTTTTATCATCAATTTGTCCTTTCTAGTGAGTGAAATGTAATCTTGTCCATAAGCGCTTACTAGCAATGGCCATTTCCTTTTGTGTCAAAGAGTATGTACGGCCTGTCATGGTGTTCGGCTCCACCTGAGTTAATATCTGATTTTTGTTGACTTGTAAAATGTCTGGTTTTCTTGGATACACAAAGGATAGTGCTGGACCAGAACGATGCAAAAAAGTCAATTTTATGTCTTCCTTTTCACAATCTTTGGAGAGTACAGTAGCCAGCCACCAGCGCCGATCATATTCACAGGTCACATAACCAGTTATGTCATCCATTGCCAATCTTGTGCCGCCTTCTACCACTTCATGGACTTCACTGTCATTGCTGAATGAAAAAATCCTTGTTTTTATTTCTGTTTCACTATATGGAATGAAAGTGTGGTATTGCTGAGTCCCTTGGATGGGTTCTGCTTCCTGTAACCGATGTTTTAACAAACTCTCCTTCAGCTCAGAAGGACAGATCTGAATTCAAGATTTTCGGAATGACACTAATAGTTATATTTTAAAATATTATCCCATCGCAATCCCAACTTGAATTTTGGTACAGATGTGGCTAAGGGCATAGCAGGCCCATGTGCATTTTTTTGAAATTTTTAAATAAAACGTTTTTTTTTGGAAATGCGTTTTAAAATTTTGCGTTTGCGTTCACATCGGTAAAATATTAACAAAGATACTCTTGTGACATATTTGGTGAAAGCCTGTATAGTTCTGAGTAGAATGGCGTTTATTTTGTTTCTCTATCTTTTTTCTAGCCTAAGTTATGAGGAGAAATGTAAAGGCAGGCAACACAGAAATTCGCACTTTTTCTGAACTTTGAAAATTAATTAAAAATCCCAAAAAATTTTTAGAATTTTTTTTTCTTCACATTTTGCATTCTCTGACACACTATTACCAAATAACAAAATATCAAAAGAATTAAAAATATAGAGGGAAAAATCATTGGTTCACTTGACACGGAATGACCCTTAAGCATAATACCCAATATATCGGGCCCCCTTTAAGGTATGATGGACGCTTCTTTTAGTCAGTGACTACTGGCCTCCATACATGACAAGGGGCCTTATTGATATACATTATGTGCTGCCATATTGGATAAAATAGCTCATTGTCCGACAATGGAAAATAGGGACCTCCGCCAACCGAACTGGGGAATCCGCTCAGTAATAAAGGACTATGCAAACTATCAGCCCTTGTAAGCTTCCATAGGCCGTCGTCAGCCTCATTGCTATGTAAATGAAAGCCAGTCATCCTGGCAGTGTTCCCAGCTAATAATGTCATTCATGGAGATATCTGGTGGTGTAGGGTGACCCTGGGACCTGTGAATTTACTGTACTGTAATGAAACGCGTCCACAGCCGTTTATCGTGTGTTTACCCTTGCAATGTCACTCCGGCATCCCTGGGGTGATTCCCTGAACAATCCAGTGTTATCTTCTATGAAAGCGGAGCCCGACCATGGGGTGTAATCTGCTCTGTCAGAGGGGTAGGGTGAAGGCCATGAGCCTAGTGCGGTCCTTTACTCCAGCCCACCACCAGGAACATGGCATCTGTACACAAAATGTGTTACTACCGTGTATCCTCCAAGGAGTAAGCGCCCATAAGCAACTCCTTCCAACTCAGACCACCGCCATCATCCATGTGTGCTGCCTTTCCATTCATCTCTTGCACAGGGCTTGCCTTCTGCAGTCCCATAAAGATGAATGACGATCCAGTGTGTGTGCTCTATTAGTATGGGGAAATCCAGACCTCTATGTTCATGGGAGAATTGGCGATCAGACCCCCTGCATGACAATATGGTCACATGTCCTTGCAGTTAGAGCATTAACCCCTTGTGGACCTTGGTCTTATTGGCCACACATAGGGGAACTTTTGATTATTTCCAGTTCCTTGGCACCAGCTGTATAGTATGCTTTGGCCTCTATATGGCAGTGGTGTATGTTCACCATATAGTACTATTATATCAGCTCATTTTGGCACTATATTTACTGTATGGCACCTTTGTGTAAGGTATGGCACTGTGATATGTTCACTATATGGCACTATTGTGTAAGCTGCAGTATAACACGAACTCTAAGGTATTCCAGGGTGATCCAGAAATAGGAGGGGGTCCAACATGTTTTGTTGCGTGTTTTCCACCGACCCCTGTATGCATTTAGGCAGGGCATGGCAGTATTATTTGGCATCTCCAGGTCTGCACCATTTGGACTCTTCGCGTGAAGCTTCTCAACCCCAGGACCAATGCTGCACCTAAGACTCCAAACCCCTTACTGCTATGCCCTTGGTTCATATAACACATGTGGAAGGGACTCAATGTCGGACTGGCGTACCAGAGGACCCTCCAGTGGGCCCAGGTTCTTACACAATAATGGTCCAGCCATATTTGAAGAGGTTATTTCCTAGGTGTTGTGGGACGGCGGACCTGCAGAATGATTTTATTTGGTATGGCCAAGATATCTCACTCCGACCTGAAACTTACAGCACTGAATATCTGACTGTCTATTAAAATGAATGTCATTTATATATTTTATTAAATCCCTGCCATCCTATTAACATCATGTCTGCCATTTGTCAGCTGCTGGATGGAATCTGTTACTGACTAACTAGACGCAGCAGCGAGACCAGAACAGAACGTTTAGTTCCAAAATCGTTCCTCCCCCCTGTAATAATGTAAGTAATCAGCAGCCATGTATGAAACCGGGCTGTGGTAGATGGAGGGCACAGGGGCCAGGCAGATGGCCAAGGCATGACTTCCCTGGCAGGTTTCGAGTCTGCTGCACCGGACAACAAGCTGTGATCTTTATTTAGATCTTGTGTTTATTCTCTGAGGAGGTCGACTGAGATGTCTCCACCCAAACATGGTGGATTCAGAAGCAGAACTGCTCATATACAGCCTCCTACCACCTTGTGGATTACTGGCCACCATCTGTCCCTAATATGCACACAAGCAAATTTGTCCTTGACAATACCCATTATTTTCCATTTGTTCTTGCACAGGGGGTATGAAGGGATCATCGTAGAGGTATATCACCTGAAAGAAGTCTTACAGTCAAACCTGCCATTGTGGAAACTTCCATTGTTCATTACCAACACTATAAAATAGTCTCAGTTCAGTGCAGCAATGGATTAATATACAGTACACTCCTGACAACCAGCCATGATGTCCTTATTGTGGTCAGGTTATCTTCTCATACATGTAGTGTCCTCCTGATAACCAGCCATGATGTCCTTATTGTGGTCCGGTTATCTTCTCATACATGTAGTGTCCTCCTGATAACCAGCCATGATGTCCTTATTGTGGTCCGGTTATCTTCTCATACATGTAGTGTCCTCCTGATAACCAGCCATGATGTCCTTATTGTGGTCAGGTTATCTTCTCATACATGTAGTGTCCTCCTGATAACCAGCCATGATGTCCTTATTGTGGTCCGGTTATCTTCTCATACATGTAGTGTCCTCCTGATAACCAGCCATGATGTCCTTATTGTGGTCAGGTTATCTTCTCATACATGTAGTGTCCTCCTGATAAGCAGCCATGATGTCCTTATTGTGGTCAGGTTATCTTCTCATACATGTAATGTCCTCCTGATAACCAGCCATGATGTCTTTATTGTGGTCAGGTTATCTTCTCATACATGTAGTGTCTCCTCCTGATTTCCAGCCATGATGTCCTTATTGTGGTTGGGTATCTTCTCATACATGTAGTGTCCTCCTGATAACCAGCCATGATGTCCTTATTGTGGTCAGGTTATCTTCTCATACATGTAGTGTCCTCCTGATAACCAGCCATGATGTCCTTATTGTGGTCGGGTTATCTTCTCATACATGTAGTGTCCTCCTGATAACCAGCCATGATGTCCTTATTGTGGTCAGGTTATCTTCTCATACATATAGTGTCCTCCTGATAACCAGCCATGATGTCCTTATTGTGGTCAGGTTATCTTCTCATACATGTAGTGTCCTCCTGATAACCAGCCATGATGTCCTTATTGTGGTCGGGTTATCTTCTCATACATGTAGTGTCCTCCTGATAACCAGCCATGATGTCCTTATTGACAACCTGTCCATGATAAGGACATCATGTTTGGATTTCTGACAATCCTGTATTTATTGTTATATCCATCAAGACAACAGAAAATCTTTACAAACAATGCACAATTTTATATTATTTATATTTGCAAAACTGTTTTAACTTGTAATTTGCTACAATTCGGCCACATTCACAGTAAACCCTTTAAATACTCGATTAGAGAATTAAGAGGTTAATAGAAGGAGTCCTGTTCAGGACATTGATCTATCTATAGGCTGGAGAGACTACAGTACAAAGAGGGCATCTTTAAAGAGCAAATCATACTGCTGGCATTCTGGCACATTGTATCAGTCACTAAGTATCTCAGGCCTAGTTCACATCTGCGTTTGATATTCCGTTCAGGGAGTTTGCTTGGGGACCCCCCAAACGCATTAAAAAGCGGTGAGCAGTGAAAGCACAGAGGGGTCTGTGTGTTATCCGCACGGAGAGAAAACTACTTCAAGCACTACTTTTCTCTCCCCATGACTCGTGCAGACGCCGCTCAGAAAACACATAGACCCCATTATAATCTATGGGGTCCGTGTGCTTTCATTGCTCACCACTTTTTAATGCGTTTGGTATTACGTTCGAGGAGTCCCCAAGCGGAATACCGAACGCAGATGTGACCCAGGCCTTAGTTTTAGTTGGAGGTCAGTGTACCCCATATACCTCAGGACTTCATGGCGCACACTTACTTTGACCTCCTTGGTAAGAGGAAGTGGAGCTTCTTCTCATTGAGTGCAGACATGTCAGCTCAGCTGGTTTCACTGGGAGTCGTCCTATTTTTAGCCTCCCTCCACTGGTCACCCGATGATATACGTTTTTCACTTATTTGCCGGGATGAAAGCTAAAAATAAGGCGTAAGCAACAGCAAAAATCAAAGCCTGCCATTATATAGCTAATTAATCTAAGGCTGCATTCACACGGAGTAAACGCTGGCGTTTTTTGTGTGTTTTTTGCACATAGCGCCGCGTTTACGCCGCGTAGCGTCGCGTTAACGCCGCGTATACGCCGCGTTAACGCCGGGCAACGCCACCGTTAAATAGCGCGGCGTTAACGCGGCGTATACGCGGCGTTAACGCGACGCTACGCGGCGTAAACGCGGCGCTATGTGCAAAAAACACACAAAAAACGCCAGCGTTTACTCCGTGTGAATGCAGCCTAAGGGTGCCTTCACACGATGTAACGTGCCGCGTGATCTGGCACGTTTACGGCGTGTGAGAGTTTGCACGCCGTAAAAGCTCCCATTGATTTCAATGGGAGTTAAGATCGTATACGCCGTGTTATTTTGCGGCCGCAAAATCACAGACGCAAAATAACGTGGCGTATACAATCCTAACTCCCATTGAAATCAATGGGAGTTTGTACGGCGCACAAACTCTCACACGCCTTATACGTGCCAGATCACGCGGCACGTTACATCGTGTGAATGCACCCTAACAGATGCTGGTTTGTATACTGAGGACACTGGTCTATATACTGAGGGCACTGGTCTATATACTGAGGGCACTGGTCTATATACTGAGGGCACTGGTCTATATACTGAGGGCACTGGTCTATATACTGAGGGCACTGGTCTATATACTGAGGGCACTGGTCTATATACTGAGGGCACTGGTCTATATACTGAGGGCACTGGTCTATATACTGAGGGCACTGGTCTATATACTGAGGACACTGATCTACAGTATATACTGAGGACACTGGTCTGTATACTGAGGACACTGATCTATATACTGAGGATACTAGTCTGTATACTGAGGACACTGATCTATATACTGAGGACACTAGTCTGTATACTGAGGACACTGATCTATATACTGAGGACACTGATCTATATACTGAGGACACTGATCTACAGTATATACTGAGGACACTGGTCTGTATACTGAGGATACTGATCTATATACTGAGGACACTGGTCTGTATACTGAGGACACTGATCTATATACTGAGGACACTGGTCTGTATACTGAGGACACTAGTCTGTATACTGAGGACACTGATCTATATACTGAGGACACTGGTCTGTATACTGAGGACACTAGTCTGTATACTGAGGACACTGATCTATATACTGAGGACACTGGTCTGTATACTGAGGACACTGATCTATATACTGAGGGCACTGGTCTATATACTGAGGGCACTGGTCTATATACTGAGGACACTGGTCTATATACTGAGGGCACTGGTCTATATACTGAGGGCACTGGTCTATATACTGAGGGCACTGGTCTATATACTGAGGACACTGATCTATATACTGAGGATACTAGTCTGTATACTGAGGACACTGATCTATATACTGAGGACACTAGTCTGTATACTGAGGACACTGATCTATATACTGAGGACACTGGTCTGTATACTGAGGACACTGATCTATATACTGAGGACACTGGTCTGTATACTGAGGACACTGATCTATATACTGAGGACACTGGTCTGTATACTGAGGACACTGATCTATATACTGAGGACACTGGTCTGTATACTGAGGACACTAGTCTGTATACTGAGGACACTGATCTATATACTGAGGACACTGGTCTGTATACTGAGGACACTAGTCTGTATACTGAGGACACTGATCTATATACTGAGGACACTGGTCTGTATACTGAGGACACTGATCTATATACTGAGGGCACTGGTCTATATACTGAGGGCACTGGTCTATATACTGAGGACACTGGTCTATATACTGAGGGCACTGGTCTATATACTGAGGGCACTGGTCTATATACTGAGGGCACTGGTCTATATACTGAGGACACTGATCTATATACTGAGGATACTAGTCTGTATACTGAGGACACTGATCTATATACTGAGGACACTAGTCTGTATACTGAGGACACTGATCTATATACTGAGGACACTGGTCTGTATACTGAGGACACTGATCTATATACTGAGGACACTGGTCTGTATACTGAGGACACTGATCTATATACTGAGGACACTGGTCTGTATACTGAGGACACTGGTCTGTATACTGAGGACACTAGTCTGTATACTGAGGACACTGATCTATATACTGAGGACACTGGTCTGTATACTGAGGACACTGATCTATATACTGAGGACACTGGTCTGTATACTGAGGACACTGATCTATATACTGAGGACACTGGTTTGTATACTGAGGACACTGGTCTGTATACTGAGGACACTGATCTATATACTGAGGACACTGGTCTGTATACTGAGGACACTAGTCTGTATACTGAGGACACTGATCTATATACTGAGGACACTAGTCTGTATACTGAGGACACTGATCTATATACTGAGGACACTGGTCTGTATACTGAGGACACTGATCTATATACTGAGGACACTAGTCTGTATACTGAGGACACTGATCTATATACTGAGGACACTAGTCTGTATACTGAGGACACTGATCTATATACTGAGGACACTGGTCTGTATACTGAGGACACTGATCTATATACTGAGGACACTAGTCTGTATACTGAGGACACTGATCTATATACTGAGGACACTGGTCTGTATACTGAGGACACTGATCTATATACTGAGGACACTGGTTTGTATACTGAGGACACTGGTCTGTATACTGAGGACACTGGTCTGTATACTGAGGACACTGATCTATATACTGAGGACACTGATCTGTATACTGAGGACACTGATCTATATACTGAGGACACTAGTCTGTATACTGAGGACACTGATCTATATACTGAGGACACTGGTCTGTATACTGAGGACACTAGTCTGTATACTGAGGACACTGATCTATATACTGAGGACACTGGTCTGTATACTGAGGACACTAGTCTGTATACTGAGGACACTGATCTATATACTGAGGACACTGGTCTGTATACTGAGGACACTGATCTATATCCTGAGGACACTAGTCTGTATACTGAGGACACTGATCTATATACTGAGGACACTGGTCTGTATACTGAGGACACTGATCTATATACTGAGGACACTGGTCTGTATACTGAGGACACTGGTCTGTATACTGAGGACACTGGTCTGTATACTGAGGACACTGGTCTGTATACTGAGGACACTGATCTATATACTGAGGACACTAGTCTGTATACTGAGGACACTGATCTATATACTGAGGACACTGGTCTGTATACTGAGGACACTGATCTATATACTGAGGACACTGGTCTGTATACTGAGGACACTGATCTATATACTGAGGACACTGGTTTGTATACTGAGGACACTGGTCTGTATACTGAGGACACTGGTCTGTATACTGAGGACACTGATCTATATACTGAGGACACTAGTCTGTATACTGAGGACACTGATCTATATACTGAGGACACTGGTCTGTATACTGAGGACACTGATCTATATACTGAGGACACTGGTTTGTATACTGAGGACACTGATCTATATACTGAGGACACTGGTCTGTATACTGAGCTTTCTCGCTCCAGCTCTTGTTCAGCTCTGATTACCAATGTACTGGTTATTGACACTGTCCAGCATCAGGATACAGAGAGAGGTGGCAGATGCTCCCTATGCTGAACAGTATCAAGAGCCAGTGCAGTGCTAAGCAAGATCTGGGGGTCACAAGGGTAAGTACTGTATATAGTCTGTCTGGGGTCTGAATATATTTAGGGGTCTGGTCTGGGGTCTGAATAATGTTTAGGGGACTGGTCCGGGGTCTGAATATAATTAGAGGTCTAGTTTGAGGTCTGAATAGGTTTAGGGTTATGGTCTGGGGTCTGAATATGTTTAGGGGTCTGGTTTGAGGTCTGAATAGGTTTAGGGTTATGGTCTGGGGTCTGAATATATTTAGGGGACTGCTCTGGGGTCTGAATATATTTAGGGCTCTGGCCTGGGGTTGGCTATTAAATCCCATCTTGACACTGATGACCTCTCCACAGGAGACATTTTTAAATTTTTGAGAATTTGAAACATAAATTATATTAGAAATTTGCAGAACTTCTTTGTTTTGATTAAGTTTTCCCTAAATTCATAAAATATCCTGTGGATACCTTTGTTGGTTTCTTACAATTTCCAGTACAGGACATATATTATATGGCCGGGTGGAATGTGTAGGTTATCAGCCTGTATAGGATCGCGTCACTTACTTTCCGTTCGGGGTTTCCGTCCCTAAATCCGCTTTAAAAATGCAGACTTTTCTCTCTGCATTTTTCCACATTTTTCGGGCAGAAACCCAGCAGACCCCATTATAGTCTGGGGCATGGGTGTCAAACGGGTGTCCGGCCCGACACTTGTTTATGAGCTGAACTGCCAATGCATTGGCCATGGGCCTTGGGCAATATTATGATAATAAAGATGGCGGTCGCCAGCATAGCGCAGTGGTGGCAGATCCTCCCTACTTTCTTGTGCCCCCCCCCCATCCTTGATCCACAGGAACCAATTAAATTGCAACTTGTTTCTGCAAGCGTCAGGACGTACTGACACTGTGCGCGGCGGTGGCGGGATCTTGCAGAGAAGACTTAGCCCAGGCCAGTAGTATGCTGCAAGGTGGCAGATAAGTATACACCCCCCCCAATAGGATGCATGATGTTCAAAAAAAAAATGTCTGACATCCTATATAACGCCATGCATTCTATCTGTGCAGTGTGAATACAATGGCGAAGATTTAAAGATGTCCTTTCATGTCCTCAATCATATGTGGCCTAGAAAACCCAGTATGTGCCCCAGGGCAGTAGATATCGGTGCTGATATTTTTAGCACCAATGTCTCCCCACGTCTAAAATAATCTTGGCCCGTCAAGGTACCCTGTGAGACTGAAGTGGCCCTCAGTGAAAATGAGTTTGACATCCATGGTCTAGGGGTCCACAGGTTTTTGCGGGTAACCGCTTTGTAAGTGGGTTAGCTTTCCGTTTTTTTGGTCCCCAGGTGGACCCGAAGAACAGAAAGCCAAATGTTAGTGTGAACTTAGAGAATGTCTGATAGATGACTTTATCTTTATAAGATGCATACAAGAAAGACACGGGTATGTCCTCTCTGTATATGGAGGTGATCGGTGCGGTGCGGTGCATCTCTACACTGTTGTTTACAGCCGGTCATCTTGATTTTACTGTATTGCCCTGACGGTCATTTTCCTGATTATTTCCTGCCCTCTGATTCACCCCATCTCCCCGCTGTCCGTCATGTCACACCGATATATCAGGTTTATTTATAATGCAACTCTTTCTGTTGGCTGGAGATGGAACAGGTCAAATGTTCATGTATCATAACACACTAATATACCAGGGGTATGGATAGATAGATAGATAGATAGATAGATAGATAGATAGATAGATAGATAGATAGGAGATAGATAGATAGATAGATAGATAGATAGATACCAAAGACTACCAAAGACTCTCTGCCCACATCCCAGACTTCATATCTGCAGACGAGAAGAGGAAACTCTACATCCTACTGGGAGAAGAAGAGGCCAATGTGGAGATCGCTGCCCAATACGTGTCCAGCTGTCACCAAACCAGAGGAAGATGAGACTCCACGGACTGTTATATTTATCCCAAAACACCCGCCCCACCTCCCCATATAGCAGTCACCAACGAAGAGGAAGATGAGACTCCACGGACTGTTATACCCCAAACCAACCGCCCCGCCCCACCCCACCTCCCCATATAACGGTCACCAACGAAGAGGAAGATGAGACTCCATGGACTGCTATACCCCAAACCACCCACACCACCCCCACCACTCACCCACCCGAGTCCAACTCCCCACCCCCCACACTCTACTAGCTTTGGCAATGCCAAATATCTATTCGGACGTGCCAATAAAGCTTTTTTGATTTGATTTGATAGATAGATAGATAGATAGGAGATAGATAGATAGATAGATAGATAGATAGATAGATAGATAGATAGATAGGAGAGAGGATTGGATAGTCTTCAGTTTGTCTGAGTTCCATCAGGAAACTTAGTGGGTGAATAGCAATGAAGTAAATGGAGACGCAGATCAAACTGTATCACATCTGTTTGTACACATTATGATTCCAGTATTGATCCATTGGCATTGGATGTAGGGACCTCCTATAAAGTTCTGGTTATATTTAATCTATAACATAAGTCTACACTGTAAATAGGATATATAATACTGTATATAGGTGATTTTAGCTTTTTTTTCTGCTATCCCTTCCAGTAAAATTTTTATTCTCTGAACTGGGTCAAAAAAAAATTCAGAATCCAGGGATAACCATTGTGAGTAGATCCGAGGATGAGACAGATGCACTTATCCCTCACCAGGGAGGTCGGGGCTCAGACGGGAATTGATTTCTTTTCCAAGAACAAAGGAGGCGAGTAAAATGGAATCAATACTATTATATAAACCGAATAAATCTTCACAAAGTGAGAATTTCTCAGACGTTGAAAAGTCCTGAAAACTGTAACCACTTCACTAGAATAAAAATGAGATGGTACAAATCACTTGAATGGGGCTGAGCTGTCAGACCAAGCACTATAGAGCTTGTGTAAGCTATGGAGGGGAAGCAGAACTTACTGGAGCACAATGACCCCATCACAGTACAGAGATAATGCACACAGTGATGTCACAGTACAGGATAATACACACAGTGATGTCACAGTACAGGGATAATACACACAGTGATGTCACAGTACAGGATAATACACACAGTGATGTCACAGTACAGGATAATACACACAGTGATGTCACAGTACAGGATAATACACACAGTGATGTCACAGTACAGGGATAATACACACAGTGATGTCACAGTACAGAGATAATACACACAGTGATGTCACAGTACAGAGATAATACACACAGTGATGTCACAGTACAGAGATAATACACACAGTGATGTCACAGTACAGAGATAATACACACAGTGATGTCACAGTACAGAGATAATACACACAGTGATGTCACAGTACAGAGATAATACACACAGTGATGTCACAGTACAGAGATAATACACACAGTGATGTCACAGTACAGAGATAATACACACAGTGATGTCACAGTACAGGATAATACACACAGTGATGTCACAGTACAGGATAATACACACAGTGATGTCACAGTACAGGATAATACACACAGTGATGTCACAGTACAGGATAATACACACAGTGATGTCACAGTACAGAGATAATACACACAGTGATGTCACAGTACAGGATAATACACACAGTGATGTGACAGTACAGGGATAATACACACAGTGATGTCCCAGTACAGGGATAATACACACAGTGATGTCACAGTACAGAGAATACACACAGTGATGTCACAGTACAGGATAATACACAGTGATGTCACAGTACAGGGATAATACACACAGTGATGTCACAGTACAGAGATAATACACATAGTGATGTCACAGTACAGGGATAATACACACAGTGATGTCACAGTACAGGGATAATACACACAGTGATGTCACAGTACAGGATAATACACACAGTGATGTCACAGTACAGGATAATACACACAGTGATGTCACAGTACAGGATAATACACACAGTGATGTCACAGTACAGGATAATACACACAGTGATGTCACAGTACAGGGATAATACACACAGTGATGTCACAGTACAGGATAATACACACAGTGATGTCACAGTACAGAGATAATACACACAGTGATGTCACAGTACAGAGATAATACACACAGTGATGTCACAGTACAGGATAATACACACAGTGATGTCACAGTACAGGATAATACACACAGTGATGTCACAGTACAGGATAATACACACAGTGATGTCACAGTACAGGATAATACACACAGTGATGTCACAGTACAGAGATAATACACACAGTGATGTCACAGTACAGGATAATACACACAGTGATGTGACAGTACAGAGATAATACACACAGTGATGTCCCAGTACAGGGATAATACACACAGTGATGTCACAGTACAGAGAATACACACAGTGATGTCACAGTACAGGATAATACACAGTGATGTCACAGTACAGGGATAATACACACAGTGATGTCACAGTACAGAGATAATACACATAGTGATGTCACAGTACAGGGATAATACACACAGTGATGTCACAGTACAGGGATAATACACACAGTGATGTCACAGTACAGGATAATACACACAGTGATGTCACAGTACAGGATAATACACACAGTGATGTCACAGTACAGGATAATACACACAGTGATGTCACAGTACAGGATAATACACACAGTGATGTCACAGTACAGGGATAATACACACAGTGATGTCACAGTACAGGATAATACACACAGTGATGTCACAGTACAGGATAATACACACAGTGATGTCACAGTACAGGATAATACACACAGTGATGTCACAGTACAGAGATAATACACACAGTGATGTCACAGTACAGAGATAATACACACAGTGATGTCACAGTACAGAGATAATACACACAGTGATGTCACAGTACAGAGATAATACACACAGTGATGTCACAGTACAGAGATAATACACACAGTGATGTCACAGTACAGAGATAATACACACAGTGATGTCACAGTACAGAGATAATACACACAGTGATGTCACAGTACAGAGATAATACACACAGTGATGTCACAGTACAGGATAATACACACAGTGATGTCACAGTACAGGATAATACACACAGTGATGTCACAGTACAGGATAACACACACAGTGATGTCACAGTACAGGATAACACACACAGTGATGTCACAGTACAGGATAACACACACAGTGATGTCACAGTACAGGGATAACACACACAGTGATGTCACAGTACAGGATAATACACACAGTGATGTCACAGTACAGGATAATACACACAGTGATGTCACAGTACAGAGATAATACACACAGTGATGTCCCAGTACAGGGATAATACACACAGTGATGTCACAGTACAGAGAATACACACAGTGATGTCACAGTACAGGATAATACACAGTGATGTCACAGTACAGGGATAATACACACAGTGATGTCACAGTACAGAGATAATACACATAGTGATGTCACAGTACAGGGATAATACACATAGTGATGTCACAGTACAGGGATAATACACACAGTGATGTCACAGTACAGAGATAATACACACAGTGATGTCACAGTACAGGGGTAATACACACAGTGATGTCACAGTACAGAGATAATACACACAGTGATGTCACAGTACAGAGATAATACACACAGTGATGTCACAGTACAGAGATAATACACACAGTGATGTCACAGTACAGAGATAATGCACACAGTGATGTCACAGTACAGGATAATACACACAGTGATGTCACAGTACAGGATAATACACACAGTGATGTCACAGTACAGGGATAATACACACAGTGATGTCACAGTACAGGATAATACACACAGTGATGTCACAGTACAGAGATAATACACACAGTGATGTCACAGTACAGGATAATACACACAGTGATGTCACAGTACAGGGATAATACACACAGTGATGTCACAGTACAGAGATAATACACACAGTGATGTCACAGTACAGGATAATACACACAGTGATGTCACAGTACAGGATAATACACACAGTGATGTCACAGTACAGGATAATACACACAGTGATGTCACAGTACAGGATAATACACACAGTGATGTCACAGTACAGGGATAATACACACAGTGATGTCACAGTACAGGATAATACACACAGTGATGTCACAGTACAGGATAATACACACAGTGATGTCACAGTACAGGATAATACACACAGTGATGTCACAGTACAGGATAATACACACAGTGATGTCACAGTACAGGGATAATACACACAGTGATGTCACAGTACAGAGATAATACACACAGTGATGTGACAGTACAGAGATAATACACACAGTGATGTCACAGTACAGAGATAATACACACAGTGATGTCACAGTACAGAGATAATACACACAGTGATGTCACAGTACAGAGATAATACACACAGTGATGTCACAGTACAGAGATAATACACACAGTGATGTCACAGTACAGAGATAATACACACAGTGATGTCACAGTACAGGATAATACACACAGTGATGTCACAGTACAGGATAATACACACAGTGATGTCACAGTACAGGATAATACACACAGTGATGTCACAGTACAGGATAATACACACAGTGATGTCACAGTACAGGGATAATACACACAGTGATGTCACAGTACAGGATAATACACACAGTGATGTCACAGTACAGGATAATACACACAGTGATGTGACAGTACAGGATAATACACACAGTGATGTGACAGTACAGAGATAATACACACAGTGATGTCCCAGTACAGGGATAATACACACAGTGATGTCACAGTACAGAGAATACACACAGTGATGTCACAGTACAGGATAATACACAGTGATGTCACAGTACAGGATAATACACAGTGATGTCACAGTACAGGGATAATACACACAGTGATGTCACAGTACAGAGAATACACACAGTAATGTCACAGTACAGGATAATACACAGTGATGTCACAGTACAGGATAATACACACAGTGATGTCACAGTACAGGATAATACACACAGTGATGTCACAGTACAGAGATAATACACACAGTGATGTCACAGTACAGGGATAATACACACAGTGATGTCACAGTACAGGATAATACACACAGTGATGTCACAGTACAGGGATAATACACACAGTGATGTCACAGTACAGAGATAATACACACAGTGATGTCACAGTACAGAGATAATACACACAGTGATGTCACAGTACAGAGATAATACACACAGTGATGTCACAGTACAGGATAATACACACAGTGATGTCACAGTACAGGATAATACACACAGTGATGTCACAGTACAGAGATAATACACACAGTGATGTCACAGTACAGAGATAATACACACAGTGATGTCACAGTACAGGGATAATACACACAGTGATGTCACAGTACAGGATAATACACACAGTGATGTCACAGTACAGAGATAATACACACAGTGATGTCACAGTACAGAGATAATACACACAGTGATGTCACAGTACAGGATAATACACACAGTGATGTCACAGTACAGGATAATACACACAGTGATGTCACAGTACAGGATAATACACACAGTGATGTCACAGTACAGAGATAATACACACAGTGATGTCACAGTACAGGGATAATACACACAGTGATGTCACAGTACAGGGATAATACACACAGTGATGTCACAGTACAGGATAATACACACAGTGATGTCCCAGTACAGGATAATACACACAGTGATGTCCCAGTACAGGATAATACACACAGTGATGTCACAGTACAGGATAATACACACAGTGATGTCCCAGTACAGGGATAATACACACAGTGATGTCACAGTACAGAGAATACACACAGTGATGTCCCAGTACAGGGATAATACACACAGTGATGTCACAGTACAGAGAATACACACAGTGATGTCACAGTACAGAGATAATACACACAGTGATGTCACAGTACAGAGATAATACACACAGTGATGTCACAGTACAGAGATAATACACACAGTGATGTCACAGTACAGAGATAATACACACAGTGATGTCACAGTACAGGATAATACACAGTGATGTCACAGTACAGGATAATACACACAGTGATGTCACAGTACAGAGATAATACACAGTGATGTCACAGTACAGAGATAATACACACAGTGATGTCACAGTACAGAGATAATACACACAGTGATATCACAGTACAGGATAATACACACAGTGATGTCACAGTACAGGATAATACACACAGTGATGTCACAGTACAGAGATAATACACAGTGATGTCACAGTACAGAGATAATACACACAGTGATGTCACAGTACAGGATAATACACACAGTGATGTCACAGTACAGAGATAATACACACAGTGATGTCACAGTACAGGATAATACACACAGTGATGTCACAGTACAGGGATAATACACACAGTGATGTCACAGTACAGAGATAATACACACAGTGATGTCACAGTACAGAGATAATACACACAGTGATGTCACAGTACAGGGATAATACACACAGTGATGTCACAGTACAGAGATAATACACACAGTGATGTCACAGTACAGAGATAATACACACAGTGATGTCACAGTACAGAGATAAGATCATATTGTGAGAGTCCTCCATTACACACAGGATATATTATCAGTATGTGACCCAGGTCCAGGAGTTGACATATCACATATTGATGACCCTTTTCTGTGGATAGATCATTAGTATGAGAGTTTGATTTGGAGCCGGACAACCCCTATAAAGACTTTGCACAGGACCAGAAAATACATTGCTGCTTATAAAATTCTAAATGTTTCTAAAGACAGATTTGGTCATGTAACTGAGTCTTATAAGATCATATGAGTGATGTTATCTTCCTGTGTCCTCTCTCAGATACTGACAGATTAGTCCCTGGGAAATGACTGCGGGATGATGCGGAGAGGACGTTGCGTTTGATGTTGTACCGTGTGTCAGTTCTTGTATTTTGCGCAGGCTGTCGGCTTGTTGCTGCTTGTTTAGGGGCTTCTTCAGGCTTCGGCTCCAAGCCCAGATATCCATACTTGTGTCAGTAAACATCCTTCAGCCCCCTCCAGGAGAGGAATTGTTGGCTGTGATGAAGGAAGCCTTCGCTCTTCTGTATTCTAGCATCTTCCATCTCCTCTTTGTTAACCATTTTAACGTGATCTTTTGCCATATTGGGTCCATACAGTATACCGCCTGTGAATCTATGCGAGAGCGCACTATGGTATGTTATGGATTGTGTATGAAGGTCTCAAGCAGGCAGTACACAGATGGCTTTTAGTACATTAATCTGGACACGTAGGGACTCCCAGTGTTATCCTATGGGTCAAGGCATAACCAGTATATACTGGGCCCAATATAAATCTATAACAGGATCCCCCCCACCCCACCTACCATGTGCCAGTTACTCCACAATGTCTTCTATTGTGCTGGATGGACTTTTGGGCTTCTCAGGTACTGGGGCCCAAGTGCAGCCTCTATGGCAGATTTTGTCATTCTTTCTTGCTCTTTTAATATCATGTAATATTCCCTGGCAGCGCACATACTGTATATCCTGAATGCACACCGCCTGAATGTGATATACTGCAAAAGTAATCCGGCAGTATCTCCTGGTGACCTGCAGCAGATGACTGTCACTGTGCATGCCGTCCATGGAGGAAACACATGTAACCAGATTTAGATCAATGTTCAGCTGTCTCCTTCATCAGCAAAGAGGGTAACAAGTGATCGACCTGATACATTATACTATATACCTGTATATATATATATATATATATATATATATATATATATATATATATCAAGTAATCTATCCAAATAAGGAAGGGGAATTAATAGGGAATAATAGATAATAATCAAGCAAAATCAATCACTCCAAAGTCATAATGTATAGCTCACTAATAACACTGCCAACTATGTACAAGAATATAACTACTATAATACAGCTCCTATGTACAAGAATATAACTACTATAATACTACTCCTATGTACAAGAATATAACTACTATAATACTACTCCTATGTACAAGAATATAACTACTATAATACTACTCCTATGTACAAGAATATAACTACTATAATACTACTCCTATGTACAAGAATATAACTACTATAATACTGCTCCTATGTACAAGAATATAACTACTATAATACTACTCCTATGTACAAGAAGATAGCTACTATAATACTACCTCATATGTACAAGAATATAACTACTATAATACTACCTCCTAGCTGTGAGGACGTGTTTTTGTAGCTCTCCTGAGGCTCCTGATGTCTGGAGATAGCCCAGGGCGGGGCCGCCCTGGGTGGGGAAGTTCCCCTGCCAAGGCCCAGGCTCCAAGGCCTTCTCTGGGAAGCAATTCCCAGACAACTAAAAAAATGGATGGAAATCCTAAAGTCCCCAGTAATGGGAATCGTGTCCAGTGTGTCAGCAGTCCTAGTGCAGCAAGCCAAGATGGGAAGAAAGTTGTAAAGGAAGAAGTAACGGAAGCAAGCAGTAGTACGGTGCAACAACCAAGCAAAATGGTTGAATGTAAGGAGCAAACTTTGCAGCCTGTGCAGACTCCATTGCAGGTTGCAGGTGTCCAGTCCACCCCACCCTCCTGCAGACAGAGGAGAACATCCCTGGAGAAGCAGACCATGCAGGAGAACATGCAGCAGTCTGTTTTGGTACGGTCTGAGCGGACAAGATCTGGAAGCGGTAACTACAAAAATGTAGTGAAGGCAGTGGAGGAGATCAAAGGGAGACCAGCGGGGAAGCTTCAAGGTACCAGCAGTACAGTCACTGGAAATAAACTGGGACATAGTCCCCAGTCTGGACATTGTGGGCCCATGGCAGTGACAACAGCCGTAGCATGTCAGAAATCACAGGCTACACCAACCAGAAGCCATACTGGGGGTAACCAACCTGCAAAGCTTTCCAACAATGCACAGACTGTCACAGCTACTGAGCGAGCACCAGAACTGCGCCTGGCAGATGAGATACCAGCACTGGTCAAGCGACTGGAGACATTGAAGGCCAGTAAAATATATCTGCAGAGACAGATTGAATGTGCGTATAATCTAAAAAAGTCTGCATGCCCTGAGAAACTGGTGTTACTGGACAGGAAGCTGAGCGCACTGGCGAAAGAGCTCGCCGAGAACGTACGGGAGACCGAGACTGTACTGGAGCAAATGGGACCGGTGGGAGAATCATACAGAAACCAGCAGCGGTTCCAGGAATACCAGAAGTCACCATCACCTTGTGCTAAAGCTGGGTCTGAACCCTCTCAAGGTGGCAGCCAGCAGTCCCATGTAAAACCAGTTCTGCAGCCAGCAAGTTTCCCTTTTAAGGAAGGGAATTTGTACGGGAAAGCGACCAGTGTTCAGCAACAGCAAAAACCTGCAGCAGTTCTCAGCAAGGCACCACAAGTCCCAGCAACCAGCACTTTGCAACCAGGTCATGGACCCCTGCCTAATGGTAATGAAGTAGCAGCTGTGCAGACACCACAAGTCCCAGGAGACAAGTCATTGCAGCAGGACTATGGACTCTTACCTGAAGGTACTGGGGGAGTAACATATTTGGGGTTACAGGTTGTGGACTCTGTTGTGCAGGACTCTGCTGCCGCTGACTGTAGTGGTAATATGGACTCTGCTATGCAGGACTCTGCTGCCGCTGACTATAATACTAATATGGACTCTGCTGTGCAGGACTCTGCTGCCGCTGATTGTCTGACTAATGTGCCTGATATTATGGATATTCCTGTATGTGATAACGGCCCAGCAGGGGAAGGTGTTTCTGGGGGGGATCCTTCACTATCTATGGCGTCAGACCCCTCTGCAGTCCAGTCTCTGGAGTCTGGTGATATTGCAGACATAGAGGTTGATGGTGGGGCGGACACAGGACAGTCCAGTGTGCAGGACTTTCCCCCTCTAGATACTCGCACAGTAGCAGAACCACATGGTACAGGTGCTCAGCAGCGCACACAGCGCCCACAAACACGCCAAGATGGCGGATCCGGCCGTACCTCCTCAGGGAATGCCTGGAGCCGCGGTGCTCCATCTTTTGCATCAAACTCCAATTATACAGGCCAGGCTTTCAGGAGGAGGAATGTAGTCAGGTTTAGGCACGGAGGTGCCAAGGAGGATCTGCCGGATAGGAGGTTTGTGGTCCGAGAGCTCCTATGTACCCAGATGGGCTTTGTGCCGACTGATATCCTGGCTGTCATAAACCTTCCTGACCGCCAGGGGTATGATGTTAGTTTTAAGCTGATGTCTGATCTGGACCGGTTCTGGGCCAATCTCACCAGGTTGAGAGATACGGAAGGTTGGGATAAGTTCAGTTTCATCCCCATCTCTAGGCCAGATACAGCCTCTGTCACAATTGTATTTTGGAATGAAGCCGTTCCCCCTCAGGATATTGTCATCTGGCTCAGGAGGCATTGTGACCTCATGTCCGATCTTAGTAAGAACAGGGATGAAGACGGGGTCTGGACCGGTGGGTGGAGGGTCCTGGTGAAGTTGCGTCAGCAGAACAACATAACCCAACATCTGCCCAATTCGTTCTTTATAGGCCGAGAAAAAGGGATCTGCTTCTATGCGGGTCAGCCTCGCCGGTGCTTCAAGTGTGGGAAGGCCGGCCATGTGGCCAGTGTATGCTCCATGGTAAAGTGTAGCCTATGTAATGAAATGGGCCACGTGAGTGCCACATGCCAAAGCATTAGGTGTAACCTGTGCGGTCGGATCGGTCACCCCCACAGAGATTGTCCTGATGCCTGGCATAACATCTGTAAGGATAGCCCTGATGAGGACTTGCTGGCAGCGGCTGATGACATACAGGAGGAGGAGGAGGCGCTATTGTCAGGGTCAGTAGTCACGGAGGCGGAGCCTCAACCACATACAGGTGATACCACCCAAGACCAGGCCGAGTCAGGTCCCATTGAGACGACCATGGAGGTTGTCGAGCAGGTTGTACAACCCTCAGTGGTCGTCTCTTCTCCTGCCCGATCATCCAACAATAATAAAAGGAGGAAGAAGGATAAAGCCAGCCGTAAGCCTGAGGGTGAGTGGACCACGGTAGAAAAGCCCACAAAGATGAGAGTAAGTAGTGCAGGCGAGGTCACTGCAACGGGGAATAGATTTAGTGTCCTATCAGAGTCAGACGGAGAAGCAGAACTAGACAGAGAACTCTCACGAATGATGGCGGAGTATGAGGATGAACCAGAGGGCGATCCTCCCAATAAGAGGAGACCCCACCGAGATGAGGGGCAGTCCGAATCAGACATGGAAACAGCTGGTCACCAGGACACCTCTGACTCTGATCTATGACAATGGGGCCCATCTCTCTGTTTCTCATATTCCTAGTTGTTCTGATGGCAGGTTTCTATCTTAAAGTTATCTCTAGTAATGTGAATAGCATCCGAGCAAGGAGGACAAGACACGCAGTGTATGAACATCTGAGATATCTTGATGCCGATGTCTATTTCTTACAAGAAACCCGTTTAAATACTTTAGGACTAATACGAGAAGCAGAGAGAGAATGGAAATCTGGCCCGTCCTTCTGGTCTCTGGCTGTGGAACCTTATGCCGGGGTTTCTATACTGTTTAACACCCCTGATGTCACCATACACAGACTCACTGAGGTTCTGATGGGGAGGTGCCTGGTTTTAGAAGTTACCATCCGAGGCAGAAGGCTCCGACTCATTAATATCTATGGTCCACCGCAGTCGGTGATTGAAAGGGCACGTCTGTTTGATGAAGTCAAGCAGTACTTGTTTACATCTGTTCCGGTAGTCATGGCAGGGGACTTCAATGCCACCATGTCATCCAGTGACAGACCTACTGGTCGGCCTCTCACCAGGGACTGCAAGGTCTTAAGCAGAATTATTTCACAGGCTGGTCTGTCTGATGTGTTTACTGAGGGTGGTAGGAAACCAAAATTCACTTACTCCTGCGCTGGTAGATGCAGTCGGATAGACTTAGCTCTGGTCAGTCCCGCTGAGCATGTTAGTGAGAAAAGTGAAAAGACAGTCCCTTATTCTGACCATCTGGCTTTGTATTTTTGCTTGGGCTCCACAAAACGCCCTGATATTGGGAGAGGCCTATGGAAGCTCAATTCCAGCCTCTTGGACGATGACTGTGTCCGGAGTTGTGTCCACTCTCTATTTCAGAACCAGCTTGAGAGAGTGGTGTTTTATGACAACATGGCAGACTGGTGGGAGGATGTCAAGGAGGAGATCAGATCCCTCTTAAGGAGACTGTCAGTTAAGAAGGGGAAGAGTAAGTATAGCCAGTATCTCAGGCTGCGGAAAGAATTAGAGTCACTCTATTCGGCGGGCGGGGATGACCAACAGAAGATTGACCGGCTGAAATCTGAGATCAGTCAGTATCAGTACCGCAGGTATACATCCCTGGTTCTTGAACGGGATTATGGGTCCTTAGGGGCTCCGGATCCTTTTGAGAATTGCAGGGAGCGGGTGGCAAATAAATCGGTCACAGGTCTCACTGACTCCCAGGGTGTTTTACAGGAGTCTCGGGAGGGTATCCTGGGGGTGGTGAGAACTTACTATGCTGACTTGTTTCAGAAGAAGGTTTTGGATAGAGAGAAGGTGGCTCAATTCTTGGAGGCAACTCCAGGTCCTGATACTAATGATTTGGACTTTTCTCCTTTGACAGCAGAGTTAACAGTGGAGGAGGTGAAAGAGGCCATAGATAAGTTACATCTGAAGAAGGCACCAGGTCCAGATGGGATTACAGCTGAGTTCTATAAGAAATTCCGAGACCTCTTGGCACCAATTCTCGTGGATGTATACAAAACTAGTCTAGAAAACCACCTGATGCCTCCATCCATGAGAGTGTCCTCCCTGATCCTGCTGTCTAAAGGTAAAGAGCCTAGTGACATCAAGAACTGGAGGCCGATTGCCCTCTTGAATGTCGATAGGAAGATTCTTGCAAAAATTCTGTTCTCTAGATTAGTTTGTTTGTCCCCGGCACTGTTGGCAGGCTCACAGTTTGGCACAGTTAAAGGGCGGAACATCTCTGGAGCAGTTATCTCGATAAGGGAGATGTTTGAGAGATGTAAAGCTCTGAGGTGTGGGAGATATGTTGTGAGTCTTGACCAGGCTAAGGCCTTTGACAGAGTAGACCATGAGTATCTATGGGCGATTTTGACAAAGTACGGTATTCCAGGACAATTTGTGGATTGGCTGAGAACTTTGTACCGTGAGGCGGAGAGCTTTCCTCTGATTAATGGTTGGCAGGGTGATGCTTTCAGGGTTGAGGCAGGGGTGAGACAAGGTTGCCCACTGAGTCCATTACTGTATGTGTTTGCCATAGACCCGTTTCTTAGGTCACTGCAGGAGTGTGATTTTCAGGGGGCGCCGTTCCCCCACTGCTTGCCCCTGAGAGTTGTTGCCTACGCGGATGATGTGACTGTGGTGATATCTGAGCCTCGTGAGGTGGAGATGTTGTCTGCAGCCATCAGAAGTTACTCAGAGGCCTCCGGGTCTCTTGTCAACCTTGAGAAGAGTCAAGCTCTCTGGACGGGTCATACTGGTCCTACATTTGATCTGCCGCAGTTTGCCCAGGCCTCCTCCTATATTAAGATCCTTGGGGTGAAATTCGGGAGGGATGATAATTGCAGACTAAATTGGGAAGAAAAGTTGGAATCCGGAAATGCAAAGGTTCAGCGATGGAAGAACTGGAGGCTGACCTATAGAGAAAGGGTTAAAATGTTGAAGACTTACCTGGTCCCTGTCTTCTTGTACGTCTCTGTTGTCTTTCCTTTGCCAGAATCTTTCTCCGCTAGGCTCTTTAGCCTGTTCTTCCAACTTTTGTGGGGGAACAGGTTGAACCCAGTAAAAAGAGGGATAACCTACCTACAGAGGAGAGAGGGTGGGCTGGATATGTTAAATCCAAGGGTGTTTTTTGACTCCATGTTTCTAAAAGTAAATTTTGGTTGCCTGGACTCAGATAACAGCTCCCTGTGGGTAAATAGTATCAGGGACTGGATATTGCCTTTTGCAGAATCCTGGGTGCGAGGCGGCAGCCTTAAGAGGGGTCGATCGACTCGTGACTACCTCCCCCAGTATCTGGACTATGGCATAAGGTGCCTGAAAAAATGGGGTATTGAAAAGACCTATCTGGTGAGTAAGACCAGGAGAGATCTATACACCAGGGTATGTAAGACCTTCTATTGTCTCCAGCCGGCATTGAGGGACTGTACATCTATAACCCTGCAGGATAGTCTGAGGCTCCTCACTGGTCTGAGGCTCCCTGCAAAGTTCTTTGACATTGCCTGGCTATCTCTGCATGGGAAACTTTTTGTAAGAGGCAACCTAAAACATCTCAGTGTGACAGATCGGGCATGTCCATTAGGTTGTCAGCAGGAGGAGACCATGGCACATTTTATATCAGAGTGCGGGGGAGGGCGAAAGATCTGGCAGGAAATATCCCGGAGGCTGAAAATTCCCCGATTACAATCACTCAAATACCCCGAAATCATATATGGCATCCCAACTAATATAGGTGACATTAACCGGGAGACCCTGTATATTATTATTACTGTCATCAAATATTATCACTGGCATACGAGGACCCAGGTGTCCCTACACAGAGAGCCCTTCCGTCATATGACCGCTGTCACATATATCATGTCTGAACTGAGGTGGATAAAGTCTCTGGAGGTCAGAAAAAAGTCTGATAATGTAAAATTGTGGAGAAATGTATATATCGATTGCTGAATATTCTGATAACACTGCAAATAAGTCTGTTCATTTATTTATGGATTTATTTTTTTTTCCCCCTCTTTATCCTGCCAGCAATGGACTCTTAAGTTAAAGTGATTCTCATTTTTGTTATCTGACAGACATGTCTGATTTATGTTATATTATTATTATTATTATTATTATTATTATTATTATTATTATTATTATTAGTTATTAATTCTGCTGGAATGTAATGTATTTTTGTTTTGTTTTTACTAATAAAAATTACCTCCTATGTACAAGAATATAACTACTATAATACTGCTCCTATGTACAAGAATATAACTACTATAATACTGCTCCTATGTACAAGAATATAACTACTATAATACTACTCCTATGTACAAGAATATAACTACTATAATACTGCTCCTATGTACAAGAATATAACTACTATAATACTACTCCTATGTACAAGAATATAACTACTATAATACTGCCCCTATGTACAAGAATATAACTACTATAATACTGCTCCTATGTACAAGAATATAACTACTATAATACTACTCCTATGTACAAGAATATAACTACTATAATACTGCTCCTATGTACAAGAATATAACTACTATAATACTGCTCCTATGTACACGAATATAACTACTATAATACTACTCCTATGTACAAGAATATAACTACTATAATACTACCTTCTATGTACAAGGATATAACTACTATAATACTGCTCCTATGTACAAGTATATAACTACTATAATACTACTCCTATGTACAAGAATATTACTATAATACTGCTCCTATGTACAAGAATAATACTACTATAATACTACCTCCTATGTACAAGAATATAACTACTATAATACTGCTCCTATGTACAAGAATATAACTACTATAATACTGCTCCTATGTACAAGAATATAACTACTATAATACTGCTCCTATGTACAAGAATATAACTACTATAATACTACCTCCTATGTACAAGAATATAACTACTATAATACTACCTCCTATGTACAAGAATATAACTACTATAATACTACCTCCTATGTACAAGAATATAACTACTATAATACTACCCCTATGTACAAGAATATAACTACTATAATACTACTCCTATGTACAAGAATATAACTACTATAATACTGCTCCTATGTACACGAATATAACTACTATAATACTACTCCTATGTACAAGAATATAACTACTATAATACTACCTTCTATGTACAAGAATATAACTACTATAATACTGCTCCTATGTACAAGAATATAACTACTATAATACTACCTTCTATGTACAAGGATATAACTACTATAATACTGCTCCTATGTACAAGAATATAACTACTATACTACTACCTTCTATGTACAAGGTTATAACTACTATAATACTGCTCCTATGTACAAGAATATAACTACTATAATACTGCTCCTATGTACAAGTATATAACTACTATAATACTACTCCTATGTACAAGAATATTACTATAATACTGCTCCTATGTACAAGAATATAACTACTATAATACTACTCCTATGTACAAGAATATAACTACTATAATACTGCTCCTATGTACAAGAATATAACTACTATAATACTACTCCTATGTGTAAGAATATAACTACTATAATACTACTCCTATGTACAAGAATATTACTACTATAATACTACTCCTATGTACAAGAATATAACTACTATAATACTACTCCTATGTACAAGAATATAACTACTATAATACTGCTCCTATGTACAAGAATATAACTACTATAATACTACTCCTATGTACAAGAATATAACTACTATAATACTACTCCTATGTACAAGAATATAACTACTATAATACTACCTCCTATGTACAAGAATATAACTACTATAATACTGCTCCTATGTACAAGAATATAACTACTATAATACTACTCCTATGTACAAGAATATAACTACTATAATACTACTCCTATGTACAAGAATATAACTACTATAATACTACCTCCTATGTACAAGAATATAACTACTGTAATACTCCAACCCATGTACAAAAGTAAGGCTTATATAATGCCGCCATTGATGGCAGTTGTAGGGTTGGTCTCTGACACCCTTTCATTGCACATGACTGTGGTTGTCACACAATGGGCTAATCATGAGCACAGGATGGGAATGGTTTTTGAAGGTGACGATAAATGACTTTCTGTCCATCTCTCCGGGACCCTTCACGACTTCTCAATCAGATACAATAATCTCAATCAGAGCGCTCTCTCCCCCTATTTTCCAGTAATAATCACCTTCCGCCACATGAATTACACGCCCGCCATCCTCCATTATCATTGCTCTACTCAGCGAAATCCTTTAGAGAAACTCAAACAGATGAAGAAACGAGATAAACAAATCTCTGCACTCTCTGATTCCTGGGGACTCTGGAGGGGCCACTATATACAGTATATATATATCTATAGGCACTTTCACAGAGGTTATGCCATGAAACGACTCATTCTCTCCATCTTTGGGCACTCTTATTTGTAGGGACACTATATGTTTGGAGACCTATAGGGGGACACTATCTGTTACAGGCGCTATCTTTGGTCACTATACTTTTCAGGGGCTCAATTTTTAGAGGTTCATCCTAAGGTACTATTGTTTTTAGCGGCGCTGTCTGTGGGCAGTGTACTTTTTGGGACGTATCTGTAGGAGTACATGGATGCTTGACACGTTACTTGTGCCCTTCCGGCTATGGTCGCTCAGCCACATACAGTCTTGTGTTACAGCATTGTCCATGGGCCTGGGGGGTAATTTATGATACTTTCAGGGTCATTGGCCGTTCTCTTGCCCATAGGGAGCAGGTGAAGAAGTGTGATCACAACCTTACAATCCTTCCTGTGTCCGCTAGACTCATTATATACAGAATTTACTCCCAATTCCTGCGACCTCCCGCCATTCCCGTGGGCACGGTTTCTATCCAATTAAATTAGCGGTGCTTTTGGATACAGAAAACTTTACAATGAGCCCAGTTATCTTGCATTCACCCTTGTCCTGTCCAATTTGCGGCCCCCGCTGCTGTCCTGCGCTGTAACATGCATTATGCATTGTGGTTGGCATTAATATTTCATGTTATATGAGCCCTCGCCGGGTAGGGGGGCGATGGATTGGTAATATACGTACCGCAGATTGTAAGGTTAGATCGCTGGTCTACAACCTGCTGCAAAACTACAACGGTCGTGGGGGAAATAAGGTAGTTCTTGCTGGCCTCCATATACAGCCTATAGTCTACAGCGGGGCGCTCACACTTGTACAGGGGTTGAGCTACTTATAAATTGACCAAGTCAAAATGATCTACTGTGTGGGCGGGGCCTGGATCTGCTGTGTGGGCGGGGCCTACAAGTCTTTCAAGACTGGGCGGGGATTAACAAGTCAAGGGGCAGGGCCTGCTCTGATGCAGACGTTCTGATTGGCTCAGCGCTCACATGGCACTGCCCAGGCACCCAGCATAGAGCCGACACCACTGCCAGTAATGCCGATGTCCGCAGCCTGGAAGGCTCCTGCCCGCGGCTGCCTGGAGAGGTGTCCATACAACACAGTGAGCAAATCTAAGAAGTGCTGATGTGGCATTACTATTGCATCTAGATGACCAACAGTGACTATATCCTACGTTTTCTACAAAAAAAATTTCCTAATTTAGGCTAAGGCCCCCATGTTGTGGAAACGCAGCTGTTTTTGTTGCGTTTTTTTCAGCCAAAGCCAGGAGTCTTAAGAACTTCTCATATATTTGCCATTCCTTTTGTAGCCATTCTTTGCTTTGGCTCAAAAAACTACAACAAAAAAAGCTGTATATCCGCAATGTGGGGCCCAGCCTCAGGCCGGGACCCCACGGGCCGGAAATGCCGCGGAAACACCATCAAGCCATGTGACTGATGAACCTGAGGTCACACGACCTGTGAAGCAGAAGGGGTGCTCAGGGAGCTGATCGGCAGAGGTTCGGGTGCCGGGCCCCACTGATCTTGAGTTGCTGATTTATAATAAGGATAGGTCATCAATTAAAAAGTCCTGGGGTTCAGGCCCCACGAAGTTGCAGCTAACGAAAATGCTGCAGGAAAAACACAGCAAATACAATCAATGCAGTTTATAAATATGTAGAAAAATGCTCCAAATCCGCAGCTAAAGGCGACACGAGGAGTTTTTCAAAAACGCACGTTATTTTTTTAAGCCAAAAAATGCTGCCTTTCCGTAATTGCGGCCTTAGCCTAGGGTGGCAGCAATAATTTTAGAAAAAAAATGTCTGGTACTGCTTATACCCCAAGCAATCCACTATCATTTGTGGAGGGAACCTGCTGAATTTCCCTGCAGCGCCACCTCAGGGTAAATGAAGCATTACACAATTTCCATTGTAGTCAATGGTAAGGCCTAGAAGTGCCTGGTCCTGAGCAATAGTCGCTGTCTTTGCTCTAGTTAACAGATGAGGGTCCTGACTGGGGGGCTGACGTAGTAAATAGACCCTTGGAGTATTTTTTAGCTCTCGTCAGCCCCGGCAGATTTCTCGCACTGTTATTTTTCCCTCTGGAATGTGTTGGGCCTTCAGATTTTGCAGGGCAACAAGATATTGTATTACCAATCGCCACCATCCCTGCTCTATATATAGCCTGTACCCACAGCCCCGGGGAAGAGAGTCCAGCCGACTTGTCCGAGGTCTCCCCACCCCCCATCTTCTGCCCCCTGTACTGTATCCTCACCAAATCTCTGCACCCGCTGCAGACTGTTATCATTAGACAGTGAGGTTTATCGGAATGAATTAGGGACAGCGGCCAAGACGAGGGGACATTGTACAGAGGGGCTGAAAGGACAGTAAGGAGTCACTAAGATGGTGCCAGCGAGGCAATCTCTGCTCCAGGTCAGCTGATAGAGTTCTCGCCATTGCTTATACCATGACAAGTTCTACAACTTTCTGATATACCGTACTTATTCCTGGTGCACATCTGTGTTTGGGTTTCCGTTTGGGGAGTCCACTTGGGGACCCCCGAATGGAAACTTGAACACAGATGTGAACCAGGCCTCACCTACTAGGCATCGTACAGCTGTATACTGGCTTGTCCTGGCCCTTTGGCTATATACTTTATTGCCTTTATATTTGCATTATCTTTGTGCTGTTTTTGGTTTGTTCTAGAAAAGTGTAAACTATCTGGAGACCATCAACAAGCTGCTGCTGACGGATCTCTTGCTGTCACTCTGTATCTATCTGGGTCCCTGCGGTATCGGGCATGTGCGTGTCAGTCACTTTGTTTGGATTGTAATATATTAAAGGGGAATTTCCTACAAATCACAGGATAAGGGAAAAAGTCTGATCACAGGGTCCGAGCACTGGCATCTGCAGCAGTCACTAGACAGGGGGGTCCACAAGTGGTGGTGGGGGTGGTCACTATTACTTCCCGTTCTAGGGGATCGCCATTGATTTCCGTGAATGGCGTGGTGACCTTGCCTGTCCCCCAACAATACACTTACATGAGGCACTTGATGGCACTTTTGGGCTTCTCATCTCATCATTGCACAGACCCCCCTAGGATCAAACACTTATCCCCTATTCAGAAATTTGCAGGTAGGTCTCCGTAAAAAAAACACTCAATTTTAAGTGGATTTCAGCCACTTTGGGGGTCCCCACTGATCATGAGAACTGGGGTCCTGTAACCCTGGTTGAATGAAGTCGCAGTTGAGCATGTGCACTGCCTCTGGGACTCTAGGTTGTACTTGTCTGTCTTTGCAGTCCCACATGGGGGGCACCGTACTCCAGCAGTCACACCCCACCAATGTCTTGGAGAAACCATTTAAGAACCATCTCCCACAGTTGGACTACAGGTCGCAATACAAGATGTCCTTCTAGACTGCAAAGAAAACATTAAACCAAATATACATAAAAAAAAATAGCAGATACATTATAAAGATGCTGCGTTTTACAATGGTGAAAGGTGGAGTTTCACTTTAGGAAGACTGATATTTGTGAAATATACCTAGTGACTTTAGCGCCCCCTGGTGGAGGATGGTGGGATTATCAACATGTGAATCAATGATTTAGAGAGTTCATGTGCTAGATTAGGCTTCGGGTCCTTGAGCACAGCTTTACCGCAGCATGGACCCTTTATGATGTCACACAGCGTCCTTAAAGGTACATATATTGATTTCTTAAACAGGACTTTTCACCACCAACTCCAACTCTTTGCACCCTTCATTGATTCTGATGCACTTGGAATGTTTTCTCTAGCCCCCACCCTTCCGGAACAATCATTCCTGTTATTTTCCGCATAATAACGCTTCCTGCTGTCAGGTGGGCGGTCCTTGTCTTTCTGCTACTGCCTAGGCCCACCCACTTGACTAATAATAGCAATGATTGCTCGGGAAGGGTAGGGGCTAGAGAAAAAAAAAATCCAATTGCATCAGAATCAGTAGAGCGAAGCCTATTAAAGGATATAATAAATTGAGTTGAGGTGGCAAAAGTTCCCCTTTAAGGACTGAATGTGGCATTATTGTCTTCCCTAGGGAAGAATACCTCCATAATATAACATTCAATGCCACAATTGTTTACTTATAGATTCCCACAAGACATAAACAAGTCAAGCATCGTGTCATATATACTGTATGGTATTTTTCGCATAGGTTTGGCCTATAAGTGGCAATAACATTAGCAGGAGGCGGCAGCGGAGGGGTTAATAGCGCTTTGTTGCTAAGCATTTATAGCGGGCCTAAGTTATAGGCCTATGGTTATATATAATGAGAGCGAAAACGTGGGAGGTAAAAGGGCAGAATTTACGGTTCCTTGGTACAGCGGCCACCTGTAAAGCGAGCAGACATAATGGCTTGTCAGAGGCGATGTAAACCCGGGCTGGAGAGCCGCAGACATTGTAATGGTGTCATTATACTTCCACTACTATAATTAATGCCGCTCTGTGCTTGTAAGAGGCCGTGAGTCATCCCGCCGGTCCCCATGCTGCCTGCACAGGACTGTTACCACATAGACCTGCCGAAAAGAGACCCCCATAGCCAGACGACTGGTCATTATAATTCACTGTTCATGTCTCCATTATGTGATTCCACCCAAATTCTGCCCCATTATTTTTTTATTTTCTTTACAAGGTTATGGGTCGGCCATCTTAGGGCTGGTTCACATCTGCGTTGGGGGATTCCGTTCCGCTCTCCACTTTTCTTTGTGCAGTTTTTGCACGGAAACCGAGCGGAAACCACACGGACCCCATTATAGTCTATGGGTTCTTCTTAAAGTGACTACTTTTTTAGGCGGATTAGGTTTCCGTTCGGGGGTCCTCAAGTGGACCAACTGAACGGAAACCCGAATGCAGATGTGAACCGGGCCTTACCTGAGCGTCTTCTCTGCTCTATTAACAGCATTTACTGATCTGCTTTACAGCCTAGTCATGGAGACTGGAGCCGACTCATTGAGGTCTATGGGAGAGTTTTCAGGAGTAGATAAGCTGTGACATCATCTATTGTTATCTATAGAGGCGTTATCTTCTATTGTAATCCTGTCTGTGATGTAAATAAGGTGACCGCTGCAAAGAAAACCCCCACAGAATATGAAAGTGTAGTCTAATATTAGGCTTAGTAGCCAGGGTGGGGGAAAAAATGGTGCAAAAATAGGTGACACATTCCTTTGAGGCCCCATGCAGCGTTTTTTGTGGCACATTTCTCTACAGAAGGGGGACGTCTTAAAGTTTTCCATTTTTTTGCAAACCACTCCTGACTTTGGCTCAAAAATAAACCGCAGCAAAATTTGCAACGTGCCTGATAACACTTCTGTAATGAAATGAATACATTTTCCTCCTATAAAAAGTTGATGCATTTATTGCGATGTCATGTCACGTGCCCGGATTACGCCATGACGCTATGGCTGTAGCGCTGCACGTGTCACAATCGGTATAATAGGTAATGCTCAATAACAAACTCAGCCCTGCTACATGTGTACAGTAATGTGCAGTCTGCTCTGTAACGCTTCTACCTAATACTCTTGGCTGTAGCGGAGCTGAATGTGACCTGATCACTAAAATCTCAACCTCGCTCCCAGATCTGCTGCTATCCAGTTACCGCTTTTTATATTCACCAAGTCATGTGGGAAGAACTCAGGAAACTATGACCTACAAGTGAGCGCTGAGCTGTGCTTCGGGGCCAGCAAAGGGGCTCCGAGAAGATACATATATAGATAAAAACATGGTCTTATATCAAAAGAGTGCCCCCTGCTGGAGCTGGTACATGCCATAACACAGGGATTCTCTCCTTGGTGTCCTTTGCATCCCTGTACCATACATTGCCCCCATAAACGGATGGGGATATTATCGACAAATCAGAAAAATCACACAATTTACCATTTATACAATGTTCTCCCACATTTAGATACTTCTTCCCAGGAGACGCGTTGCAAACAGTTTTGCATGACTATGTCCATTTTGCAGACATCCCACCCTCAGGGCCTTGTTTTTTTACTTGATATGAAATGTGTTGGTCATGTCGGAGTCCAGAGGATATAGGAACATTGTGCGGGAGCTTCTAGCTCATTTTGTGAGAGTTGGCAGGTATGATGGGGATAGGGGAGCGCTTGTATTTGTTATGGTAAACCCTTTAATATCAGTCCTGGCCATGCGATGGACACAAAGCTGCCGGTTTCGTTGCAAGAACACAATGGGGCAGATTTAGGGTAAGTTCACATGGGTTTTTTGGTCAGGATTTTAAGGCCGTATCTGCCTCAAAATCCTGACCAAAAAGACGTCTCCCATTGAAGAAGCGAGATACTCATTCTTCAGGCCGATTCGCCTTGCAATTCGGCCTGAAGACACTCCCTCCTAGGGCCATTCATTGGGTCTAATCAGGAGCGGAGTGCGCGACTGGATGCCGGTGCAGTGCTTTGGCATTCAGTCGCGGCTACCCATTTTTCGGTCTGGAACTGCCTCAGGTTCCAGACCAAAAATCCAGTGTGAACTTACCCTTCTAAAGGATGGGGTATCGTACTCCAGTCTTAAAAAAATGGCTCAACCGGTGCAGGGAACAAGAGGTTTATGACAAGTGTAAACCAGAGTGGAAATCTGCACCACTTGATGTAAATTATAATGAGTTGTCCCCGGCTTGGACTGCTCCGCCCACATTTGCACACTCTGGAGGGAATGATGAATTTCTCCTTCTTTGAGTTGTCATAAGAGTTCATATAAATAAAGTTTTACAGATTTTGCACTGGGGCACTTCCGGGTGCAGCCTCTTCATGAATGCCGATGCAATACGCTGGTTTTGATGAATCCCTCTCTCCTCGGTGTTTCAGTTCCTCTCCATTTTTAAGATCTCTGCTTGCTGTCAGCACTTCCCAGAGACTACAAACCTGCCGTACTTGTGTCCAGAGACATTGTGCATTCGGGTTTCCATTCCGGGGGTCCACTTGGGAACCCCCAAATGCAAACCTAAACCGCATAAAAAAGCGGTTGCCTTAGAAAACCCGCAGACCCCATAGACTATAATAATATGAGAAAAGCGCTGCTTAAGGATGATCGGGGGGATTTGCAGCCTCGGAACATAAACAAGAAGAATTCCATTCGCTGACAACAAGCAGAGATCCGGAAATGTGAGAAGCTGATGCACAAAGTATATTAGAAAGTGGATCTAGTCCTGGCGGCCTGTAGCATTATTTCCACTGCATGCCGGTCATAACCTACAGCTCAGCAGCCATACAGGGAGATGACATACATGGCCGAACCATTCCAAATCTTCCCACACGTTCCCTGAGGAAGCCTCATGTAGGTGGTGAACGCGCGGCTCACTCCTCGCCTGACTGCTGACTGGAGTAACCGTACACGCTGAGCATGCTGGGAGATTTCCCTCAGGTCATGGGCTCACTATAGACATCCATTGGAACCAGTGTTTACTGAGCGATTATTTAGTGTTGCTAGGTAACAGGCTACAAGAAATGTCTGCGGCCAATGAGAGTTTGTGCGCCATTTTTTCTGTAGATTTGCAGCATGTGTTGCAAGAGGAGCCGCAGCAGGGTGTGTTGGTTGCAGAGCGCAGGATGCACCTTATTGCAGGTACATTAGTGAAGGAGTTGCAAGGTGACATGGTGATTGTAAAGGGGTGTCCAGGATTAGAAAGTGCATGTGCATTCACGCTTTCTTGTATCCTCCCCTTCCCATGCTGAGTCGTTCATCAGCTCCACTGCTCTGTTTGGATGCAGTGATGTCTTACTATGGCTTCTAATATTTTTGCAAGAAGTAATTCGGCAAGAAGCTTTTCTGCAGCGTAAAAAATGCAGGAGAAAGGCTATTCTTCTCCTACCTTTTGTCGTCTTCTCCGCACCACCGTTCGCCTACAATCCTGGTTCTTGTTGGTATGAAAATTAGCTCTCTCGCAGCACTGGGGGCGGGCCCCAGCGCTCAAACAGCACTGGATGCATCCCCAATGCTGCAAGAGAACTCCATCTTCTTCAGCAGCGTCACCTTCAGCCTCTTCTTCCAGTGGTGGCTTGAGAAAATGTCCGTTTGCACAGTATTGTAAGAGGCCATTTTCTCGTGGCCTGTGGGCAAGCGCAGTCTGCTCTGCCCAAGGCTGGAAGGAAGTGGATGCTGCTGACAAAGATGGAGGCGGTGCTGGAGAGAGTTCTCTCGCAGCATTGGGGACGCCCCTAGTGCTGTTTGAGTGCTGGGGCCCGCCCCCAGTGCTGCGAGAGAGCTAATTTGCATACTGACAAGAACCGGGATTGTAGGTGAACGGCGGCGCGGAGAAGACAACGAAAGGTAGGAGAAGAATAGCCTTTCTTAAGGCTATTTCGACGTGGTACCTAGAAAAAATTGTGTCTGAGTGATAGGATCCCTTTAAACCAGTGGTCACATTACACAAAAAAATGGCTGTTTTCTTCCAATGACAGCGCCACACCTTTCCTTAGGTGGTGTATGGTATTGCACCCTGTCCTCATTCCCATCAAAGGAGTGTAACTGCAATAACAGACTCAACCACTGATCAGTAGTGGCGCTGTTTTGGAAGAAGCAGCCATGCTTTTGCTAATTCTGCACATTCTATTAATGATATTTTTCCTGCGTTTTACCTATTATTCTTTCTTAAAGGGATAGTTCTATATTTATAGATAAACGTCATGCCACCGCATTCTGGACTGTAATAACACGTGCAACCGTTCAGTCCGAGCTTGGTACTGTGTAGTATTCCACCTCAGGGCTCTATAAATGAGGCATGTACTATGACTGATGTATATTTGTAGACATTGCTCAGGGCTCCCTGCAGCTACATGTCCGTGTGATGACCGAGATGGAGAAATCAACCTCCATATCAGAGACAAAACCTTTAGTCAGGCTGATCCATGCGGGGGTCGGCCGTCGGTCTCCCATCAATCAGATATTTTTTACAAGCGTCCTCCATTCTTATCACGCAATAAACTGGGCAATTGGATTGTGTGTGACAACATGGCAGGATTGTATCAGCACACAGGGGATTGGTAATATAATTATATGACATGGAATTTCGTTTTGTGAATTTTGTGTTTTTTGTAGACTGAAATGTGTCAGGGTGACGTTATCTTCTCATCTGCGCCTTGTTTCCGTCTGTTATCAATCCGTCTTAAGAAAAGCAACGGATTTGTCAAAAAACTGACAACAAACTGTTACACCGCGCGCACAATAATCCATCAAAAAAGTGCTCATTTGTGTCATTTTGTTGGATCCCTCTTTTTCCCCCCTTATCTTCATTCTGAGCATACTCAGGAACGATATGTCTGTGTCCGATCTCCTTAGCCCTCAATGTTAAAAAAATAAACAAAATACCCCGATACTTTCTGCCTAAGCTTGTAAGAAAAAAGACATGTGATGTGTCTTAGGTGGGTCTGTCAGTGGATAGTGCTGGGGTCACTTGTGCAATTTCTTAAAAGGGGTCGTACAGGAATTCAAAAACATGGCTACTTCCAACAACAGTAGCATGCCTGTCATGTGGGGTCACGGAGCTCAGTCCTATTTACTTCTATGTTCTGTAATACTAGTAACAAACCAAGGTGTGGCGCTGTTTGTGGAAGAAATATTTTTTCTAGCCGGGCTGGATTTACATCATGTTGTAGTCTATAAAGCAATGTACATTGTAATTTTACTTACTGGTATTGATCCTGAGTTACATCTTGTATCCTGTATTATACCCCAGAGCTGCGCTCACTATTCTGCTGGTGCAGTCACTGTGTACATACATTACATTACTTATCCTGTATTATACTCCAGAGCTGCACTCACTATTCTGCTGGTACAGTCACTGTGTACATACATTACATTACTTATCCTGTATTATACTCCAGAGCTGCGCTCACTATTCTGCTGGTACAGTCACTGTGTACATACATTACATTACTTATCCTGTATTATACCCCAGAGCTGCGCTCACTATTCTGCTGGTGCAGTCACTGTGTACATACATTACATTACTTATCCTGTATTATACTCCAGAGCTGCACTCACTATTCTGCTGGTCCAGTCACGGTGTACATACATCACTTATCCTGTATTATACTCCAGAGCTGCGCTCACTATTCTGCTGGTGCAGTCACTGTGTACATACATTACATTACTTATCCTGTATTATACTCCAGAGCTGCGCTCACTATTCTGCTGGTGCAGTCACTGTGTACATACATTACATTACTTATCCTGTATTATACTCCAGAGCTGCACTCACTATTCTGCTGGTCCAGTCACGGTGTACATACATTACATTACTTATCCTGTATTATACTCCAGAGCTGCACTCACTATTCTGCTGGTCCAGTCACGGTGTACATACATTACATTACTTATCCTGTATTATACTCCAGAGCTGTGCTCACTATTCTGCTGGTGCAGTCACTGTGTACATACATTACATCACTTATCCTGTATTATACTCCAGAGCTGCGCTCACTATTCTGCTGGTGCAGTCACTGTGTATATACATTACATTTCTTATCCTGTATTATACTCCAGAGCTGCGCTCACTATTCTGCTGGTGCAGTCACTGTGTACATACATGACATTACTTATCCTGTATTATACTCCAGAGCTGCACTCACTATTCTGCTGGTCCAGTCACGGTGTACACACATTACATTACATTACTTATCCTGTATTATACTCCAGAGCTGTGCTCACTATTCTGCTGGTGCAGTCACTGTGTACATGCATTACATCACTTATCCTGTATTATACTCCAGAGCTGTGCTCACTATTCTGCTGGTGCAGTCACTGTGTACATACATTACATTTCTTATCCTGTATTATACTCCAGAGCTGCGCTCACTATTCTGCTGGTGCAGTCACTGTGTACATACATTACATTATTTATTCTGTATTATACTCCAGAGCTGCGCTCACTATTCTGCTGGTGCAGTCACTGTGTACATACATTACATTACTTATCCTGTATTATACTCCAGAGCTGCGCTCACTATTCTGCTGGTACAGTCACTGTGTACATACATTACATTACTTATCCTGTATTATACTCCAGAGCTGCGCTCACTATTCTGCTGGTGCAGTCACTGTGTACATACATTACATTACTTATCCTGTATTATACTCCAGAGCTGCGCTCACTATTCTGCTGGTGCAGTCACTGTGTACATACATTACATTACTTATCCTGTATTATACTCCAGAGCTGCGCTCACTATTCTGCTGGTGCAGTCACTGTGCACATACATTACATTACTTATCCTGTATTATACTCCAGAGCTGTGCTCACTATTCTGCTGGTGCAGTCACTGTGTACATATATTACATTACTTATCCTGTATTATACTCCAGAGCTGCGCTCACTATTCTACTGGTGCAGTCACTGTGTACATATATTACATTACTTATCCTGTATTATACTCCAGAGCTGCGCTCACTATTCTGCTGGTGCAGTCACTGTGTACATATATTACATTACTTATCCTGTATTATACTCCAGAGCTGCGCCCACTATTCTGCTGGTGCAGTCACTGTGCACATACATTACATTACTTATCCTGTATTATACTCCAGAGCTGTGCTCACTATTCTGCTGATACAGTCACTGTGCACATACATTACATTACTTATCCAGTATTATACTCCAGAGCTGCGCTCACTATTCTGCTGGTACAGTCACTGTGTACATACATTACATTACTTTTCCTGTATTATACTCCAGAGCTGCGCTCACTATTCTGCTGGTACAGACACTGTGTACATACATTACATTACTTATCCTGTATTATACTCCAGAGCTGCGCTCACTATTCTGCTGGTGCTGTCACTGTGTACATACATTACATTACTTATCCTGTATTATACTCCAGAGCTGCGCTCACTATTCTGCTGGTGCAGTCACTGTGCACATACATTACATTACTTATCCTGTATTATACTCCAGAGCTCTGCTCACTATTCTGCTGATACAGTCAACGTGCACATACATTACATTACTTATCCTGTATTATACTCCAGAGCTGCGCTCACTATTCTGCTGGTGCAGTCACTGTGTACATACATTACATTACTTATCCTGTATTATACTCCAGAGCTGCGCTCACTATTCTGCTGGTGCAGTCACTGTGTACATACATTACATTACTTATCCTGTATTATACTCCAGAGCTGCGCTCACTATTCTGCTGGTGCAGTCACTGTGCACATACATTACATTACTTATCCTGTATTATACTCCAGAGCTGTGCTCACTATTCTGCTGATACAGTCACTGTGTACATACATTACATTACTTATCCTGTATTATACTCCAGAGCTGCGCTCACTATTCTGCTGGTGCAGTCACTGTGCACATACATTACATTACTTATCCTGTATTATACTCCAGAGTTGCGCTCACTATTCTGCTGGTGCAGTCACTGTGTACATACATTACATTACTTATCCTGTATTATACCCCAGAGCTGCGCTCACTATTCTGCTGGTACAGTCACTGTGTACATACATTACATTACTTATACTGTATTATACTCCAGAGCTGCGCTCACTATTCTGCTGGTGCAGTCACTGTGTACATACATTACATTACTTATCCTGTATTATACCCCAGAGCTGCGCTCACTATTCTGCTGGTACAGTCACTGTGTACATACATTACTTATCCTGTATTATACTCTAGAGCTGCGCTCACTATTCTGCTGGTGCAGCCACTGTGTACATACATTACATTACTTATCCTGTATTATACTCCAGAGCTGCGCTCACTATTCTGATGGTACAGTCACTGTGTACATACATTACATTACTTATCCTGTATTATACTCCAGAGCTGCGCTCACTATTCTGCTGGTGCAGTCACTGTGCACATACATTACATTACTTATCTTGTATTATACTCCAGAGCTGCACTCACTATTCTGCTGGTGCAGTCACTGTGTACATACATTACATTACTTATCCTGTATTATACTCCAGAGCTGCGCTCACTATTCTGCTGGTGCAGTCACTGTGTACATACATTACTTATCCTGTATTATACTCCAGAGCTGCGCTCACTATTCTGCTGGTACAGTCACCGTGTACATACATTACTTTACTTATCCTGTATTATACTCCAGAGCTGCGCTCACTATTCTGCTGGTACAGTCACTGTGTATATACATTACATTACTTATCCTGTATTATACTCCAGAGCTGCGCTCACTATTCTGCTGGTGCAGTCACTGTGCACATACATTACATTACTTATCCTGTATTATACTCCTGAGCTGCGCTCACTATTCTGCTGGTGCAGTCACTGTGTACATACATTACATTACTTATCCTGTATTATACTCCAGAGCTGCGCTCACTATTCTGCTGGTGCAGTCACTGTGTACATACATTACATTACTTATCCTGTATTATACTCCAGAGCTGCGCTCACTATTCTGCTGGTACAGTCACTGTGTACATACATTACATTACTTATCCTGTATTATACCCCAGAGTTGCGCTCACTATTCTGCTGGTGCAGTCACTGTGTACATACATTACATTACTTATCCTGTATTATACTCCAGAGTTGCGCTCACTATTCTGCTGGTGCAGTCACTGTGTACATACATTACATTACTTATCCTGTATTATACTCCAGAGTTGCGCTCACTATTCTGCTGGTGCAGTCACTGTGTACATACATTACATTACTTATCCTGTATTATACTCCAGAGCTGCGCTCACTACTCTGCTGGTGCAGTCACTGTGTACATACATTACATTACTTATCCTGTATTATACTCCAGAGCTGCGCTCACTATTCTGCTGGTGCAGTCACTGTGTACATACATTACATTACTTATCCTGTATTATACTCCAGAGCTGCGCTCACTATTCTGCTGGTGCAGTCACTGTGTACATACATTACATTACTTATCCTGTATTATACCCCAGAGTTGCGCTCACTATTCTGCTGGTGCAGTCACTGTGTACATACATTACATTACTTATCCTGTATTATACTCCAGAGCTGCGCTCACTATTCTGCTGGTGCAGTCACTGTGTACATACATTACATTACTTATCCTGTATTATACTCCAGAGCTGCGCTCACTATTCTGCTGGTACAGTCACTGTGTACATACATTACATTACTTATCCTGTATTATACTCCAGAGCTGCGCTCACTATTCTGCTAGTGCAGTCACTGTGTACATACATTACATTACTTATCCTGTATTATACTCCAGAGCTGCGCTCACTATTCTGCTGGTGCAGTCACTGTGTACATACATTACATTACTTATCCTGTATTATACTCCAGAGCTGCGCTCACTATTCTGCTGGTGCAGTCACTGTGTACATACATTACATTACTTATCCTGTACTATACTCCAGAGCTGCGCTCACTATTCTGCTGGCGCAGTCACTGTGTACATACATTACATTACTTATCCTGAATTATACCCCAGAGCTGCGCTCACTATTCTGCTGGCGCAGTCACTGTGTACATACATTACATTACTTATCCTGTATTATACTCCAGAGCTGCGCTCACTATTCTGCTGGCGCAGTCACTGTGTACATACATTACATTACTTATCCTGTATTATACTCCAGAGCTGCGCTCACTATTCTGCTGGCGCAGTCACTGTGTACATACATTACATTACTTATCCTGTATTATACTCCAGAGTTGCGCTCACTATTCTGCTGGTGCAGTCACTGTGTACATACATTATTTATCCTGTATTATACTCCCGAGCTGCGCTCACTATTCTGCTGGTGCAGTCACTGTGTACATACATTACATTACTTATCCTGTATTATACTCCAGAGCTGCGCTCACTATTCTGCTGGTGAAGTCACTGTGTACATACATTACATTACTTATCCTGTATTATACTCCAGAGCTGCGCTCACTATTCTGCTGGTGCAGTCACTGTGTACATACATTACATTACTTATCCTGTATTATACTCCAGAGCTGCGCTCACTATTCTGCTGGTGCAGTCACTGTGTACATACATTACATTACTTATCCTGTATTATACTCCAGAGCTGCGCTCACTATTCTGCTGGTACAGTCACTGTGTACATACATTATTTATCCTGTATTATACTCCAGAGCTGCGCTCACTATTCTGCTGGTACAGTCACTGTGTACATACATTACATTACTTATCCTGTATTATACTCCAGAGCTGCACTCACTATTCTACTGGTACAGTCACTGTGTACATACATTACATTACTTATCCTGTATTATACTCCAGAGCTGCACTCACTATTCTGCTGGTACAGTCACTGTGTACATACAGTACATTACTTATCCTGTATTATACTCCAGAGCTGCGCTCACTATTCTGCTGGTGCAGTCACTGTGTACATACATTACATTACTTATCCTGTATTATACTCCAGAGCTGCGCTCACTATTCTGCTGGTGCAGTCACTGTGTACATACATTACATTACTTATCCTGTATTATACTCCAGAGCTGCGCTCACTATTCTGCTGGTACAGTCACTGTGTACATACATTATTTATCCTGTATTATACTCCAGAGCTGCGCTCACTATTCTGCTGGTACAGTCACTGTGTACATACATTACATTACTTATCCTGTATTATACTCCAGAGCTGCGCTCACTATTCTGCTGGTGCAGTCACTGTGTACATACATTACATTACTTATCCTGTATTATACTCCAGAGCTGTGCTCACTATTCTGCTGGTGCAGTCACTGTGTACATACATTACATTACTTATCCTGTATTATACTCCAGAGCTGCGCTCAGTATTCTGCTGGTACAGTCACTGTGTACATACATTACATTACTTATCCTGTATTATACTCCAGAGCTGCGCTCACTATTCTGCTGGTGCAGTCACTGTGTACATACATTACATTACTTATCCTGTATTATACTCCAGAGCTGCGCTCACTATTCTGCTGGTGCAGTCACTGTGTACATACATTACATTACTTATCCTGTATTATACTCCAGAGCTGCGCTCACTATTCTGCTGGTACAGTCACTGTGTACATACATTACATTATTTATCCTGTATTATACTCCAGAGCTGCGCTCACTATTCTGCTGGTACAGTCACTGTGTACATACATTACATTACTTATCCTGTATTATACTCCAGAGCTGCGCTCACTATTCTGCTGGTGCAGTCACTGTGTACATACATTACATTACTTATCCTGTATTATACTCCAGAGCTGCGCTCACTATTCTGCTGGTGCAGTCACTGTGTACATACATTACATTACTTATCCTGTATTATACTCCAGAGCTGCGCTCACTATTCTGCTGGTGCAGTCACTGTGTACATACATTACATTACTTATCCTGTATTATACTCCAGAGCTGCGCTCAATATTCTGCTGGTGCAGTCACTGTGTACATACATTACATTACTTATCCTGTATTATACTCCAGAGCTGTGCTCACTATTCTGCTGTGTACATACATTACATTACTTATCCTGTATTATACTCCAGAGCTGCGCTCACTATTCTGCTGGTACAGTCACTGTGTACATACATTACATTACTTATCCTGTATTATACTCCAGAGCTGCACTCACTATTCTACTGGTACAGTCACTGTGTACATACATTACATTACTTATCCTGTATTATACTCCAGAGCTGCACTCACTATTCTGCTGGTACAGTCACTGTGTACATACATTACATTACTTATCCTGTATTATACTCCAGAGCTGCGCTCACTATTCTGCTGGTGCAGTCACTGTGTACATACATTACATTACTTATCCTGTATTATACTCCAGAGCTGCGCTCAATATTCTGCTGGTGCAGTCACTGTGTACATACATTACATTACTTATCCTGTATTATACTCCAGAGCTGTGCTCACTATTCTGCTGTGTACATACATTACATTACTTATCCTGTATTATACTCCAGAGCTGCGCTCACTATTCTGCTGGTACAGTCACTGTGTACATACATTACATTACTTATCCTGTATTATACTCCAGAGCTGCACTCACTATTCTACTGGTACAGTCACTGTGTACATACATTACATTACTTATCCTGTATTATACTCCAGAGCTGCACTCACTATTCTGCTGGTACAGTCACTGTGTACATACATTACATTACTTATCCTGTATTATACTCTAGAGCTGCGCTCACTATTCTGCTGGTACAGTCACTGTGTACATACAGTACATTACTTATCCTGTATTATACTCCAGAGCTGCGCTCACTATTCTGCTGGTGCAGTCACTGTGTACATACATTACATTACTTATCCTGTATTATACTCCAGAGCTGCGCTCACTATTCTGCTGGTGCAGTCACTGTGTACATACATTACATTACTTATCCTGTATTATACTCCAGAGCTGCGCTCACTATTCTGCTGGTACAGTCACTGTGTACATACATTATTTATCCTGTATTATACTCCAGAGCTGCGCTCACTATTCTGCTGGTACAGTCACTGTGTACATACATTACATTACTTATCCTGTATTATACTCCAGAGCTGCGCTCACTATTCTGCTGGTGCAGTCACTGTGTACATACATTACATTACTTATCCTGTATTATACTCCAGAGCTGTGCTCACTATTCTGCTGGTACAGTCACTGTGTACATACATTACATTACTTATCCTGTATTATACTCCAGAGCTGCACTCACTATTCTGCTGGTGCAGTCACTGTGTACATACATTACATTACTTATCCTGTATTATACTCCAGAGCTGCGCTCAGTATTCTGCTGGTACAGTCACTGTGTACATACATTACATTACTTATCCTGTATTATACTCCAGAGCTGCGCTCAGTATTCTGCTGGTGCAGTCACTGTGTACATACATTACATTACTTATCCTGTATTATACTCCAGAGCTGCGCTCACTATTCTGCTGGTGCAGTCACTGTGTACATACATTACATTACTTATCCTGTATTATACTCCAGAGCTGCGCTCACTATTCTGCTGGTACAGTCACTGTGTACATACATTACATTATTTATCCTGTATTATACTCCAGAGCTGTGCTCACTATTCTGCTGGTGCAGTCACTGTGTACATACATTACATTACTTATCCTGTATTATACTCCAGAGCTGCGCTCAATATTCTGCTGGTGCAGTCACTGTGTACATACATTACATTACTTATCCTGTATTATACTCCAGAGCTGTGCTCACTATTCTGCTGTGTACATACATTACATTACTTATCCTGTATTATACTCCAGAGCTGCGCTCACTATTCTGCTGGTACAGTCACTGTGTACATACATTACATTACTTATCCTGTATTATACTCCAGAGCTGCACTCACTATTCTACTGGTACAGTCACTGTGTACATACATTACATTACTTATCCTGTATTATACTCCAGAGCTGCACTCACTATTCTGCTGGTACAGTCACTGTGTACATACAGTACATTACTTATCCTGTATTATACTCCAGAGCTGCGCTCACTATTCTGCTGGTGCAGTCACTGTGTACATACATTACATTACTTATCCTGTATTATACTCCAGAGCTGCGCTCACTATTCTGCTGGTGCAGTCACTGTGTACATACATTACATTACTTATCCTGTATTATACTCCAGAGCTGCGCTCACTATTCTGCTGGTACAGTCACTGTGTACATACATTATTTATCCTGTATTATACTCCAGAGCTGCGCTCACTATTCTGCTGGTACAGTCACTGTGTACATACATTACATTACTTATCCTGTATTATACTCCAGAGCTGCGCTCACTATTCTGCTGGTGCAGTCACTGTGTACATACATTACATTACTTATCCTGTATTATACTCCAGAGCTGTGCTCACTATTCTGCTGGTGCAGTCACTGTGTACATACATTACATTACTTATCCTGTATTATACTCCAGAGCTGCGCTCAGTATTCTGCTGGTACAGTCACTGTGTACATACATTACATTACTTATCCTGTATTATACTCCAGAGCTGCGCTCACTATTCTGCTGGTGCAGTCACTGTGTACATACATTACATTACTTATCCTGTATTATACTCCAGAGCTGCGCTCACTATTCTGCTGGTGCAGTCACTGTGTACATACATTACATTACTTATCCTGTATTATACTCCAGAGCTGCGCTCACTATTCTGCTGGTACAGTCACTGTGTACATACATTACATTATTTATCCTGTATTATACTCCAGAGCTGCGCTCACTATTCTGCTGGTACAGTCACTGTGTACATACATTACATTACTTATCCTGTATTATACTCCAGAGCTGCGCTCACTATTCTGCTGGTGCAGTCACTGTGTACATACATTACATTACTTATCCTGTATTATACTCCAGAGCTGCGCTCACTATTCTGCTGGTGCAGTCACTGTGTACATACATTACATTACTTATCCTGTATTATACTCCAGAGCTGCGCTCACTATTCTGCTGGTGCAGTCACTGTGTACATACATTACATTACTTATCCTGTATTATACTCCAGAGCTGCGCTCAATATTCTGCTGGTGCAGTCACTGTGTACATACATTACATTACTTATCCTGTATTATACTCCAGAGCTGTGCTCACTATTCTGCTGTGTACATACATTACATTACTTATCCTGTATTATACTCCAGAGCTGCGCTCACTATTCTGCTGGTACAGTCACTGTGTACATACATTACATTACTTATCCTGTATTATACTCCAGAGCTGCACTCACTATTCTACTGGTACAGTCACTGTGTACATACATTACATTACTTATCCTGTATTATACTCCAGAGCTGCACTCACTATTCTGCTGGTACAGTCACTGTGTACATACAGTACATTACTTATCCTGTATTATACTCCAGAGCTGCGCTCACTATTCTGCTGGTGCAGTCACTGTGTACATACATTACATTACTTATCCTGTATTATACTCCAGAGCTGCGCTCACTATTCTGCTGGTGCAGTCACTGTGTACATACATTACATTACTTATCCTGTATTATACTCCAGAGCTGCGCTCACTATTCTGCTGGTACAGTCACTGTGTACATACATTATTTATCCTGTATTATACTCCAGAGCTGCGCTCACTATTCTGCTGGTACAGTCACTGTGTACATACATTACATTACTTATCCTGTATTATACTCCAGAGCTGCGCTCACTATTCTGCTGGTGCAGTCACTGTGTACATACATTACATTACTTATCCTGTATTATACTCCAGAGCTGTGCTCACTATTCTGCTGGTACAGTCACTGTGTACATACATTACATTACTTATCCTGTATTATACTCCAGAGCTGCACTCACTATTCTGCTGGTGCAGTCACTGTGTACATACATTACATTACTTATCCTGTATTATACTCCAGAGCTGCGCTCAGTATTCTGCTGGTACAGTCACTGTGTACATACATTACATTACTTATCCTGTATTATACTCCAGAGCTGCGCTCACTATTCTGCTGGTGCAGTCACTGTGTACATACATTACATTACTTATCCTGTATTATACTCCAGAGCTGCGCTCACTATTCTGCTGGTGCAGTCACTGTGTACATACATTACATTACTTATCCTGTATTATACTCCAGAGCTGCGCTCACTATTCTGCTGGTGCAGTCACTGTGTACATACATTACATTACTTATCCTGTATTATACTCCAGAGCTGCGCTCACTATTCTGCTGGTGCAGTCACTGTGTACATACATTACATTACTTATCCTGTATTATACTCCAGAGCTGCGCTCACTATTCTGCTGGTGCAGTCACTGTGTACATACATTACATTACTTATCCTGTATTATACTCCAGAGCTGCGCTCAATATTCTGCTGGTGCAGTCACTGTGTACATACATTACATTACTTATCCTGTATTATACTCCAGAGCTGTGCTCACTATTCTGCTGTGTACATACATTACATTACTTATCCTGTATTATACTCCAGAGCTGCGCTCACTATTCTGCTGGTACAGTCACTGTGTACATACATTACATTACTTATCCTGTATTATACTCCAGAGCTGCACTCACTATTCTACTGGTACAGTCACTGTGTACATACATTACATTACTTATCCTGTATTATACTCCAGAGCTGCACTCACTATTCTGCTGGTACAGTCACTGTGTACATACAGTACATTACTTATCCCGTATTATACTCCAGAGCTGCGCTCACTATTCTGCTGGTGCAGTCACTGTGTACATACATTACATTACTTATCCTGTATTATACTCCAGAGCTGCGCTCACTATTCTGCTGGTGCAGTCACTGTGTACATACATTACATTACTTATCCTGTATTATACTCCAGAGCTGCGCTCACTATTCTGCTGGTACAGTCACTGTGTACATACATTATTTATCCTGTATTATACTCCAGAGCTGCGCTCACTATTCTGCTGGTACAGTCACTGTGTACATACATTACATTTCTTATCCTGTATTATACTCCAGAGCTGCGCTCACTATTCTGCTGGTGCAGTCACTGTGTACATACATTACATTATTTATTCTGTATTATACTCCAGAGCTGCGCTCAATATTCTGCTGGTGCAGTCACTGTGTACATACATTACATTACTTATCCTGTATTATACTCCAGAGCTGTGCTCACTATTCTGCTGTGTACATACATTACATTACTTATCCTGTATTATACTCCAGAGCTGCGCTCACTATTCTGCTGGTACAGTCACTGTGTACATACATTACATTACTTATCCTGTATTATACTCCAGAGCTGCACTCACTATTCTACTGGTACAGTCACTGTGTACATACATTACATTACTTATCCTGTATTATACTCCAGAGCTGCACTCACTATTCTGCTGGTACAGTCACTGTGTACATACAGTACATTACTTATCCCGTATTATACTCCAGAGCTGCGCTCACTATTCTGCTGGTGCAGTCACTGTGTACATACATTACATTACTTATCCTGTATTATACTCCAGAGCTGCGCTCACTATTCTGCTGGTGCAGTCACTGTGTACATACATTACATTACTTATCCTGTATTATACTCCAGAGCTGCGCTCACTATTCTGCTGGTACAGTCACTGTGTACATACATTATTTATCCTGTATTATACTCCAGAGCTGCGCTCACTATTCTGCTGGTACAGTCACTGTGTACATACATTACATTACTTATCCTGTATTATACTCCAGAGCTGCGCTCACTATTCTGCTGGTGCAGTCACTGTGTACATACATTACATTACTTATCCTGTATTATACTCCAGAGCTGTGCTCACTATTCTGCTGGTACAGTCACTGTGTACATACATTACATTACTTATCCTGTATTATACTCCAGAGCTGCACTCACTATTCTGCTGGTGCAGTCACTGTGTACATACATTACATTACTTATCCTGTATTATACTCCAGAGCTGCGCTCAGTATTCTGCTGGTACAGTCACTGTGTACATACATTACATTACTTATCCTGTATTATACTCCAGAGCTGCGCTCACTATTCTGCTGGTGCAGTCACTGTGTACATACATTACATTACTTATCCTGTATTATACTCCAGAGCTGCGCTCACTATTCTGCTGGTGCAGTCACTGTGTACATACATTACATTACTTATCCTGTATTATACTCCAGAGCTGCGCTCACTATTCTGCTGGTACAGTCACTGTGTACATACATTACATTATTTATCCTGTATTATACTCCAGAGCTGTGCTCACTATTCTGCTGGTGCAGTCACTGTGTACATACATTACATTACTTATCCTGTATTATACTCCAGAGCTGCGCTCAATATTCTGCTGGTGCAGTCACTGTGTACATACATTACATTACTTATCCTGTATTATACTCCAGAGCTGTGCTCACTATTCTGCTGTGTACCTACATTACATTACTTATCCTGTATTATACTCCAGAGCTGCGCTCACTATTCTGCTGGTACAGTCACTGTGTACATACATTACATTACTTATCCTGTATTATACTCCAGAGCTGCACTCACTATTCTACTGGTACAGTCACTGTGTACATACATTACATTACTTATCCTGTATTATACTCCAGAGCTGCACTCACTATTCTGCTGGTACAGTCACTGTGTACATACAGTACATTACTTATCCTGTATTATACTCCAGAGCTGCGCTCACTATTCTGCTGGTGCAGTCACTGTGTACATACATTACTTATCCTGTATTATACTCCAGAGCTGCGCTCACTATTCTGCTGGTGCAGTCACTGTGTACATACATTACATTACTTATCCTGTATTATACTCCAGAGCTGCGCTCACTATTCTGCTGGTACAGTCACTGTGTACATACATTATTTATCCTGTATTATACTCCAGAGCTGCGCTCACTATTCTGCTGGTACAGTCACTGTGTACATACATTACATTACTTATCCTGTATTATACTCCAGAGCTGCGCTCACTATTCTGCTGGTGCAGTCACTGTGTACATACATTACATTACTTATCCTGTATTATACTCCAGAGCTGTGCTCACTATTCTGCTGGTGCAGTCACTGTGTACATACATTACATTACTTATCCTGTATTATACTCCAGAGCTGCGCTCAGTATTCTGCTGGTACAGTCACTGTGTACATACATTACATTACTTATCCTGTATTATACTCCAGAGCTGCGCTCACTATTCTGCTGGTGCAGTCACTGTGTACATACATTACATTACTTATCCTGTATTATACTCCAGAGCTGCGCTCACTATTCTGCTGGTGCAGTCACTGTGTACATACATTACATTACTTATCCTGTATTATACTCCAGAGCTGCGCTCACTATTCTGCTGGTACAGTCACTGTGTACATACATTACATTATTTATCCTGTATTATACTCCAGAGCTGCGCTCACTATTCTGCTGGTACAGTCACTGTGTACATACATTACATTACTTATCCTGTATTATACTCCAGAGCTGCGCTCACTATTCTGCTGGTGCAGTCACTGTGTACATACATTACATTACTTATCCTGTATTATACTCCAGAGCTGCGCTCACTATTCTGCTGGTGCAGTCACTGTGTACATACATTACATTACTTATCCTGTATTATACTCCAGAGCTGCGCTCACTATTCTGCTGGTGCAGTCACTGTGTACATACATTACATTACTTATCCTGTATTATACTCCAGAGCTGCGCTCAATATTCTGCTGGTGCAGTCACTGTGTACATACATTACATTACTTATCCTGTATTATACTCCAGAGCTGTGCTCACTATTCTGCTGTGTACATACATTACATTACTTATCCTGTATTATACTCCAGAGCTGCGCTCACTATTCTGCTGGTACAGTCACTGTGTACATACATTACATTACTTATCCTGTATTATACTCCAGAGCTGCACTCACTATTCTACTGGTACAGTCACTGTGTACATACATTACATTACTTATCCTGTATTATACTCCAGAGCTGCGCTCACTATTCTGCTGGTGCAGTCACTGTGTACATACATTACATTACTTATCCTGTATTATACTCCAGAGCTGCGCTCACTATTCTGCTGGTACAGTCACTGTGTACATACATTACATTATTTATCCTGTATTATACTCCAGAGCTGTGCTCACTATTCTGCTGGTGCAGTCACTGTGTACATACATTACATTACTTATCCTGTATTATACTCCAGAGCTGCGCTCAATATTCTGCTGGTGCAGTCACTGTGTACATACATTACATTACTTATCCTGTATTATACTCCAGAGCTGTGCTCACTATTCTGCTGTGTACCTACATTACATTACTTATCCTGTATTATACTCCAGAGCTGCGCTCACTATTCTGCTGGTACAGTCACTGTGTACATACATTACATTACTTATCCTGTATTATACTCCAGAGCTGCACTCACTATTCTACTGGTACAGTCACTGTGTACATACATTACATTACTTATCCTGTATTATACTCCAGAGCTGCACTCACTATTCTGCTGGTACAGTCACTGTGTACATACAGTACATTACTTATCCTGTATTATACTCCAGAGCTGCGCTCACTATTCTGCTGGTGCAGTCACTGTGTACATACATTACATTACTTATCCTGTATTATACTCCAGAGCTGCGCTCACTATTCTGCTGGTGCAGTCACTGTGTACATACATTACATTACTTATCCTGTATTATACTCCAGAGCTGCGCTCACTATTCTGCTGGTACAGTCACTGTGTACATACATTATTTATCCTGTATTATACTCCAGAGCTGCGCTCACTATTCTGCTGGTACAGTCACTGTGTACATACATTACATTACTTATCCTGTATTATACTCCAGAGCTGCGCTCACTATTCTGCTGGTGCAGTCACTGTGTACATACATTACATTACTTATCCTGTATTATACTCCAGAGCTGTGCTCACTATTCTGCTGGTGCAGTCACTGTGTACATACATTACATTACTTATCCTGTATTATACTCCAGAGCTGCGCTCAGTATTCTGCTGGTACAGTCACTGTGTACATACATTACATTACTTATCCTGTATTATACTCCAGAGCTGCGCTCACTATTCTGCTGGTGCAGTCACTGTGTACATACATTACATTACTTATCCTGTATTATACTCCAGAGCTGCGCTCAGTATTCTGCTGGTACAGTCACTGTGTACATACATTACATTACTTATCCTGTATTATACTCCAGAGCTGCGCTCACTATTCTGCTGGTGCAGTCACTGTGTACATACATTACATTACTTATCCTGTATTATACTCCAGAGCTGCGCTCACTATTCTGCTGGTGCAGTCACTGTGTACATACATTACATTACTTATCCTGTATTATACTCCAGAGCTGCGCTCACTATTCTGCTGGTACAGTCACTGTGTACATACATTACATTATTTATCCTGTATTATACTACAGAGCTGTGCTCACTATTCTGCTGGTGCAGTCACTGTGTACATACATTACATTACTTATCCTGTATTATACTCCAGAGCTGCGCTCAATATTCTGCTGGTGCAGTCACTGTGTACATACATTACATTACTTATCCTGTATTATACTCCAGAGCTGTGCTCACTATTCTGCTGTGTACATACATTACATTACTTATCCTGTATTATACTCCAGAGCTGCGCTCACTATTCTGCTGGTACAGTCACTGTGTACATACATTACATTACTTATCCTGTATTATACTCCAGAGCTGCACTCACTATTCTACTGGTACAGTCACTGTGTACATACATTACATTACTTATCCTGTATTATACTCCAGAGCTGCACTCACTATTCTGCTGGTACAGTCACTGTGTACATACAGTACATTACTTATCCTGTATTATACTCCAGAGCTGCGCTCACTATTCTGCTGGTGCAGTCACTGTGTACATACATTACATTACTTATCCTGTATTATACTCCAGAGCTGCGCTCACTATTCTGCTGGTGCAGTCACTGTGTACATACATTACATTACTTATCCTGTATTATACTCCAGAGCTGCGCTCACTATTCTGCTGGTACAGTCACTGTGTACATACATTATTTATCCTGTATTATACTCCAGAGCTGCGCTCACTATTCTGCTGGTACAGTCACTGTGTACATACATTACATTACTTATCCTGTATTATACTCCAGAGCTGTGCTCACTATTCTGCTGTGTACATACATTACATTACTTATCCTGTATTATACTCCAGAGCTGCGCTCAATATTCTGCTGGTGCAGTCACTGTGTACATACATTACATTACTTATCCTGTATTATACTCCAGAGCTGTGCTCACTATTCTGCTGTGTACATACATTACATTACTTATCCTGTATTATACTCCAGAGCTGCGCTCACTATTCTGCTGGTACAGTCACTGTGTACATACATTACATTACTTATCCTGTATTATACTCCAGAGCTGCACTCACTATTCTACTGGTACAGTCACTGTGTACATACATTACATTACTTATCCTGTATTATACTCCAGAGCTGCACTCACTATTCTGCTGGTACAGTCACTGTGTACATACAGTACATTACTTATCCTGTATTATACTCCAGAGCTGCGCTCACTATTCTGCTGGTGCAGTCACTGTGTACATACATTACATTACTTATCCTGTATTATACTCCAGAGCTGCGCTCACTATTCTGCTGGTGCAGTCACTGTGTACATACATTACATTACTTATCCTGTATTATACTCCAGAGCTGCGCTCACTATTCTGCTGGTACAGTCACTGTGTACATACATTATTTATCCTGTATTATACTCCAGAGCTGCGCTCACTATTCTGCTGGTACAGTCACTGTGTACATACATTACATTACTTATCCTGTATTATACTCCAGAGCTGCGCTCACTATTCTGCTGGTGCAGTCACTGTGTACATACATTACATTACTTATCCTGTATTATACTCCAGAGCTGTGCTCACTATTCTGCTGGTACAGTCACTGTGTACATACATTACATTACTTATCCTGTATTATACTCCAGAGCTGCACTCACTATTCTGCTGGTGCAGTCACTGTGTACATACATTACATTACTTATCCTGTATTATACTCCAGAGCTGCGCTCAGTATTCTGCTGGTACAGTCACTGTGTACATACATTACATTACTTATCCTGTATTATACTCCAGAGCTGCGCTCACTATTCTGCTGGTGCAGTCACTGTGTACATACATTACATTACTTATCCTGTATTATACTCCAGAGCTGCGCTCACTATTCTGCTGGTGCAGTCACTGTGTACATACATTACATTACTTATCCTGTATTATACTCCAGAGCTGCGCTCACTATTCTGCTGGTACAGTCACTGTGTACATACATTACATTATTTATCCTGTATTATACTCCAGAGCTGCGCTCACTATTCTGCTGGTACAGTCACTGTGTACATACATTACATTACTTATCCTGTATTATACTCCAGAGCTGCGCTCACTATTCTGCTGGTGCAGTCACTGTGTACATACATTACATTACTTATCCTGTATTATACTCCAGAGCTGCGCTCACTATTCTGCTGGTGCAGTCACTGTGTACATACATTACATTACTTATCCTGTATTATACTCCAGAGCTGCGCTCACTATTCTGCTGGTGCAGTCACTGTGTACATACATTACATTACTTATCCTGTATTATACTCCAGAGCTGCGCTCAATATTCTGCTGGTGCAGTCACTGTGTACATACATTACATTACTTATCCTGTATTATACTCCAGAGCTGTGCTCACTATTCTGCTGTGTACATACATTACATTACTTATCCTGTATTATACTCCAGAGCTGCGCTCACTATTCTGCTGGTGCAGTCACTGTGTACATACATTACATTACTTATCCTGTATTATACTCCAGAGCTGCGCTCACTATTCTGCTGGTGCAGTCACTGTGTACATACATTACATTACTTATCCTGTATTATACTCCAGAGCTGCGCTCACTATTCTGCTGGTGCAGTCACTGTGTACATACATTACATTACTTATCCTGTATGATACTCCAGAGCTGCGCTCACTATTCTGCTGGTACAGTCACTGTGTACATACATTACATTACTTATCGTGTATTATACTCCAGAGCTGCGCTCACTATTCTGCTGGTACAGTCACTGTGTACATACATTACATTACTTATCCTGTATTATACCCCAGAGCTGCGCTCACTATTCTGCCGGTGCAGTCACTGTGTACATACATTACATTACTTATCGTGTATTATACTCCAGAGCTGCGCTCACTATTCTGCTGGTACAGTCACTGTGTACATACATTACATTACTTATCCTGTATTATACCCCAGAGCTGCGCTCACTATTCTGCCGGTGCAGTCACTGTGTACATACATTACATTACTTATCCTGTATTATACTCCAGAGCTGCGCTCACTATTCTGCCGGTGCAGTCACTGTGTACATACATTACATTACTTATCCTGTATTATACTCCAGAGCTGCGCTCACTATTCTGCTGGTACAGTCACTTTGTACATACATTACATTACTTATCCTGTATTATACTCCAGAGCTGCGCTCACTATTCTGCTGGTGCAGTCACTGTGTACATACATTACATTACTTATCCTGTATTATACTCCAGAGCTGCGCTCACTATTCTGCTGGTACAGTCACTTTGTACATACATTACATTACTTATCCTGTATTATACTCCAGAGCTGCGATCACTATTCTGCTGGTACAGTCACTGTGTACATACATTACATTACTTATCCTGTATTATACCCCAGAGCTGCGCTCACTATTCTGCTGGTACAGTCACTGTGTACATACATTACATTACTTATCCTGTATTATACTCCAGAGCTGCGCTCACTATTCTGCTTGTACAGTCACTGTGTACTGCTTCTAGGGGGTCTGTGTTGGGGGTCTGTGTTGGGGGTTTGTGTTGGGGGTCTGTGTCAGGTTCTGAGTCGGGGTCTTACTCCCAGGGTAATACTCTGCTCCAACCATCTTGAAATCCCCAAAGCTGCATGTATGAACTTGGCAGGGGTGCTTACACTTTTTGAGCATGTTTCACTTTAGAAACTGACCAAGGGATAAGCTCTACTACCCACTTCTTGTGGGCGGGGCAGGGCGGGGGCAGGGCGTGATAGTAGGAGACAGCTCTCCGGTGTCTGCTTGTTCACACAGCAGGCTGAGAATCATCTCCGGACACTGGCAGGCGGGGCCGCCGCAGCCCTGACTATGAACGAGTGCAAGGCCCCGGCCTGCCAGTGTCCGGAGATGATTCTCAGCCTGCGCTGTCAACAAGCAGACACCGATCCTGTGATCGACCCATACGTCCTTCGTGATTGACCGGTAGATCGCGATCGACGTATTGGGCAGCCCTGGCCTACAGTGTTTTGTACATTTGTGCATAGTTGGTACATTCTGGGGTTTGGGGCTATTTAGGAATATTTGGGGATTCCCAGACACGTCTGATGCCACCTTGGTTTTTTTTTTTGTGTAAATCTGACTTTTTCAAGGGCACAGATGACGGGAGCGGTTTGGGTTGCCATGGAAACTGACAGATGTGCTCTCCCTTCGTCTGCGAGAGGGGATAATGCAGTGATGCACATGATGAGAGCGTGTTGTTACTGAGTCACGCCGAGCCTCCAGGCCCCGATGGACGTGAGGATGTCTATGAGAATCTCCATTACACCCTGAACCTCACCGGCCCCAATATCAGAGAACAATGGCGCTGTTTAACCCTCCGCTGCCCTGCAACGTCCATCTAATTGCAAGAGCCCCGACTCCTTGTAGCCGACTTATATGGGAAAGAGTAAACTCTATAACCTGTATTCATTCTATGGTCAGCTATCCGCATCTTCTGTCTCTTCTGTTTCTGAGAAAGCTGAGTTACAAGCAATATTGCAGTGTCCCCGAACGGGATGTTAATGTTCTGTTTGTCATCATTATGTCACCATATTGTCTTGTATCTTGTCAGGTGGTAATTTCTGATGTCAGCCATTCTTTCTGTGTGCTGTATATTATATTGTACTGCATTACTTAGCATTGTCTGCAGCAGTGTAGAGGTTAACTAGCTTTGCACCTTGTTTTAGCTTTACAAATGCACATGTTTTGCAAAACCACATGTTTTAGCATCTTGCAACTTCAGTCACATGTTTTGCTCTCAGCCTATAGGAGCACAAGCTGCTTCTAGGGCGAGCAGAGACTTGTTCCCGGTCCAGCCCCTGCGTTCACAGAAAGAGGTGACTGCAATGGAGTCTAAGCCTGGCTTCTAGTCAGTCCACATATTGCTCCGGGCTGGTCAGAACCTCACATGGGCTACATCCAGCTACCAGTCCATCCCAACTACTGAAGTCCTGCCAGTCCACACCTGGGAGATCATCCTAAAGTCTAATCCTATTCTATTGGCCTAAGTCAGAGAAGTAACCTGTGGGATAAAGAAGTCCTTCCTGGATCCACGCTTCTCATGGGTTTCCCAGCTGGATCTAACCTAAGCGGCTTCCACGTCGTTTATTCACGGCTTTAGCACCCTGCTATAGGGCATTGCTCTAGCACCTTCTTATGTAAGTTCTCTCTTGCACCACATTGCACAGTATAGCCAAGCTGTGTTAGGGTCAGTTCACATGTGAACTGCCCGCGCAGGTTTTGATACCGAGAGAGACGCCCGCCGCTAGCGGAAAAAAAAAAGCCCGGCGGTCCTACATAGACCACCATTGTAAAGGGGCGGATTTTGAAGCAAAATCCACTGTCAAAATCCGCCCCTTTGCCCACGTGTGAACTATCCCTTACATCTCCCAAGGTAGAGCTAAAGCTGCACTGGACTGTATATCAATGAACTATTACCTACCTAGAATCTGTATACCTGCTACTGCAGAGGATATGGGACTGTGACTGAAGTACTGAAATTACATGTGATATATGTGAAAGCTATACTGCTATTTGCTACTAAACCCGACTGTGATATCTGGACTCGCATGCACAAGAGATTTTTCAAGTAAAGTTCTTCCAAACCGTTGTTACCGGACTCTGTCACCGAAGTCATTCCAGCCTGTACATGGAGAAAAGTAACAGCCGAAAGTGAAAGGTCCATGTATGTGACAAGGGAACAGGGTTGTATACCCCTCAGGCCTGTGACTACTACCCCCATCAGCCCTGGACTACCACCGCCATCGTGCACCCCCTTGGTCACTACAATATGGCTGCCACATAGGTGTGTCAGCTCTCTGACCTCTTAGCTTAGACTTCCGGCACTCCATGCTGTAACGTCTGGTGCCTTGGTATTGTACAACATGTCTTGTATCCGTATTATGGGCCCCAGATGTGTAACATAGGTCTAATATAGACATGGAATGGAGACTGGGCAGAGCCCTTCACATGGGATATTCCAGCAGAGGGTCACAAAATATTGGAATAAACTTTTAAAAGGAGCATGGATGACATGAAAGGTCACCAGAACAGTCCCCAAAATTACTTCAGACCCCAAACCAGAACTCTAAACTTATTCAGATCCCAGACCACACCTCTATAATTATATCCGACCCCAGACCAAACCTCTATAATAATATCAGACCCCAGGACATAACTCTATAATTATATGAGACCCCAGACCAGACCCCTATATTAATATCAGACCCCCACCTCTATGTAAATATCAGACCCCAGACCATAACTCTATATTAATATCATACCCCAGACCATAACTCTATATTAATATCAGACCCCAGAACATAACTCTATAATTATATGAGACCCCAGACCAGACCCCTATATTAATATCAGACCCCAGACCATAACTCTATATTAATATCAGACCCCAGACCATAACTCTATATTAATATCAGACCCCAGACCATAACTCTATATTAATATCAGACCCCAGACCATAACTCTATATTAATATCAGACCCCAGACCATAACTCTATATTAATATCAGACCCCAGACCATAACTCTATATTAATATCAGACCCCAGACCATAACTCTATATTAATATCAGACCCCAGACCATAACTCTATATTAATATCAGACCCCAGACCATAACTCTATATTAATATCAGACCCCAGACCATAACTCTATATTAATATCAGACCCCAGACCATAACTCTATATTACTATTAGACCCCAGACCACACCTCAATATTAATATCAGACCCCACCTCTATATTACTATCAGACCCCAGACCATAACTCTATATTACTATTAGACCCCAGACCACACCTCTATATTACTATCAGACCCCAGACCATAACTCTATAATAATATCAGACCCCAGACCATAACTCTATAATAATATCAGACCCCAGACCATAACTCTATATTACTATCAGACCCCAGACCAAACCTCTATAATAATATCAGACCCCAGAACATAACTCTATAATTATATGAGACCCCAGACCAGACCCCTATATTAATATCAGACCCCCACCTCTATGTAAATATCAGACCCCAGACCATAACTCTATATTAATATCATACCCCAGACCATAACTCTATATTAATATCATTCCCCAGACCATAACTCTATATTAATATCAGACCATAACTCTATATTAATATCATACCCCAGACCATAACTCTATATTAATATCAGACCCCAGACCATAACTCTATATTACTATTAGACCCCAGACCACACCTCAATATTAATATCAGACCCCACCTCTATATTACTATCAGACCCCAGACCATAACTCTATATTACTATCAGATCCCAGACCATAACTCTATATTACTATCAGACCCCAGACCATAACTCTATATTACTATTAGACCCCAGACCATAACTCTATATTACTATTAGACCCCAGACCACACCTCAATATTAATATCAGACCCCACCTCTATATTACTATCAGACCCCAGACCATAACTCTATATTACTATCAGATCCCAGACCATAACTCTATATTAATATCAGACCCCAGACCATAACTCTATATTACTATCAGACCCCAGACCACAACTCTATATTACTATCAGACCACACCTCTATATTACTATCAGACCCCAGACCATAACTCTATATTACTATTAGACCCCAGACCATAACTCTATAATATTATTAGACCCCAGACCACACCTCTATATTACTATCAGACCACACCTCTATATTACTATCAGACCCCAGACCATAACTCTATATTACTATTAGACCCCAGACCATAACTCTATAATATTATTAGACCCCAGACCACACCTCTATATTAATATCAGACCCCAGACCACACCTCTATAATACTATCAGACCCCAGCCCATAACTCTATATTAATATCAGACCCCAGACCACACCTCTATAATAATATTAGACCCCAGACCACACCTCTATATTACTATCAGACCCCAGACCATAACTCTATATTAATATCAGACCCCAGACCATAACTCTATATTAATATCAGATCCCAGACCATAACTCTATAATAATATCAGACCCCAGACCACACCTCTATAATAATATTAGACCCCAGACCATAACTCTATATTACTATCAGACCCCAGACCATAACTCTATATTACTATCAGACCCCAGACCACACCTCTCTATACATTTATCTGCACTAAAGTCTATTAGAAAGTTGCAGAATCTTTAATTCCACAATGAATATTCTTTCCAAAAAAAACATTAGAGACAATTCCTTCGGGGGAATCGCTGAAATATTTGCAGGTCTTTCCCATCCACGACATAAAAAAGACACAAGTGGGTCGCGGCAGCGTCTGTGGGCCGGGGGTAGGTAGAACAGACGCAGAAAGTGACTCACGGATTAGCAAAAGAGAAGAGATTAGAGGAGCGAGTGGGCAACCAAGCAGATGATCTGTGGTGAGAAGGAACTGAGAAGGCAATGACAAGTAGTCAGGAAAGAGGCAGAAAATGAAGAGTGACACCGAGCGGCCGGAGGAGGGGGATGTGAGAGGCAAAGGACAGGGACAGCTGCCACTGACGTGAGGCCGATGCTTTCTCACAGTCAGCAGGCTTAGGACCTCCTTGTGTTTAAAGACACAGCTCTGCGGTCCCCGCATAGGGCAGCAGAATATAATAGTACGGACTAATCTGGGGGCAGGGTCGGAGCAATAACCCACAGTGACGCCTTGAAGGAGATGTCACAAACCCCATTCCTTCCCTTGAGGCTTGCAGGATTTGCTGAACTAGATGCTAAGAATGGAATTGCACTCCGTCTGCAGTGTCCGCCGGTCATCTCACTTACTTGTACCCATTGGGTCTCAGTGACCTGACAAGTCTCTGTTTAGCCTCCATCGGAATGGTATATAGCGGTATACGTCTTATCGACTATATGGAATAGACTGGTCGACTTTGCAACTTTATATGGACACATCCAATAAAAAAATAGTTACCATGCGATATAGGATGGGAATCTATAGGTGACATTTGGTACCCTACGTCTATTGTCTAGTATAGCTTAGAAGTATAGTTTGGAAATGCTCCAATGTATACTAGACCCTAATACTAAAGCTGAGGTCACTTGGCCAGATTGTCCGATGATGATGTCAGACTGTCCCAGAGGGTCCGATGCTTCCAAATTCAATCATGGTGGACTCCAATCAGATATTATGAAATGTGAACCCAAGTTCCCCAGGCATAGTACACACAGAATTTTAGGAAGTTCCAGGAGAAAAGCCTCTCATGTTGTCCTGTATTCTGGTGAAAATTGGCCCCACGTGCTCCCTTTTGGGACTTCTGATAGTGACCAACCCAGGTAGACTTTGGCCCCTTGCCCTGCTTCCTCTCTTACTGCCTTTTGATGTATGCGTCAGTCTATACTGTAGGACAATATTATATTCGTGAACCAGGAAGTCCAGGATAAACACCAAGATAGGTGAGACACATCAAACATTGATGCAGGTATATATTCTTGAAAGATAAGCTGTATATACTTCTAAGTTGTACATACCGTTGGATTTGTGATGTACAGCATTTAACTTTCTCAATACATCTAATGGATCTTAAGTACATTTTCTTCCTGCCAGGACCTGGCACTGATTTATCCTCTGACTTTTTCTAGTAATTGAAAATAAACACATCACACAGCTAAAAATGTAAAACGACAGCACAAATTCTGCCTAGTTTCTAACAAACTGCATTGTAAGGAACGTCTGCTATCCCTGCCAGTAATACATTACAAACATGGCTGACATCTGATCTATGAAAAGTACAAGACATTCTGAATACTATACTGTCATCTCCATGAGGGATATGGATTTACTCCAACATGTGCTGATATATAATGTCATCTACTGGGGTAGTATTAAAGTAGTTATATTCTTGTACATAGGAGCAGTATTATAGTAGTTATATTCTTGTACATAGGAGTAGTATTATAGTAGTTATATTCTTGTACATAGGAGCAGTATTATAGTAGTTATATTATTGTACATAGGAGTAGTATTATAGTAGTTATATTCTTGTACATAGGAGGTAGTATTATAGTAGTTATATTCTTGTACATAGGAGCAGTATTATAGTAGTTATATTCTTGTACATAGGAGTAGTATTATAGTAGTTATATTCTTGTACATAGGAGCAGTATTATAGTAGTTATATTCTTGTACATAGGAGCAGTATTATAGTAGTTATATTCTTGTACATAGGAGCAGTATTATAGTAGTTATATTCTTGTACATAGGAGCAGTATTATAGTAGTTATATTCTTGTACATAGGAGCAGTATTATAGTAGTTATAGTCTTGTACATAGGAGTAGTATTATAGTAGTTATAGTCTTGTACATAGGAGCAGTATTATAGTAGTTATATTCTTGTACATAGGAGCAGTATTATAGTAGTTATATTCTTGTACATAGGAGCAGTATTATAGTAGTTATATTATTGTACATAGGAGTAGTATTATAGTAGTTATATTCTTGTACATAGGAGGTAGTATTATAGTAGTTATATTCTTGTACATAGGAGTAGTATTATAGTAGTTATATTCTTGTACATAGGAGGTAGTATTATAGTAGTTATATTCTTGTACATAGGAGTAGTATTATAGTACTTATATTATTGTACATAGGAGCAGTATTATAGTAGTTATATTATTGTACATAGGAGTAGTATTATAGTACTTATATTCTTGTACATAGGAGTAGTATTATAGTAGTTATATTCTTGTACATATGAGTAGTATTATAGTAGTTATATTCTTGTACATAGGAGTAGTATTATATTAGTTATATTCTTGTACATAGGAGCAGTATTATAGTAGTTATATTCTTGTACATAGGAGGTAGTATTATAGTAGTTATATTCTTGTACATAGGAGGTAGTATTATAGTAGTTATATTATTGTACGTAGGAGTAGTATTATAGTAGTTATATTCTTGTACATAGGAGGTAGTATTATAGTAGTTATATTATTGTACATAGGAGTAGTATTATAGTAGTTATATTCTTGTACATAGGAGGTAGTATTATAGTAGTTATATTATTGTACGTAGGAGTAGTATTATAGTAGATATATTCTTGTACATAGGAGGTAGTATTATAGTAGTTATATTCTTGTATATAGGAGTAGTATTATAGTAGTTATATTCTTGTACATAGCGGCAGTATTATAGTAGTTATATTCTTGTACATAGGAGTAGTATTATAGTAGTTATATTCTTGTAAATAGGAGGTAGTATTATAGTAGTTATATTATTGTACGTAGGAGTAGTATTATAGTAGTTATATTCTTGTAGATAGGAGTAGTATTATAGTAGTTATATTCTTGTACATAGGAGGTAGTATTATAGTAGTTATATTCTTGTACATAGGAGTAGTATTATAGTAGTTATATTCTTGTACATAGGAGGTAGTATTATAGTAGTTATATTCTTGTACATAGGAGTAGTATTATAGTAGTTATATTCTTGTACATAGGAGTAGTATTATAGTAGTTATATTCTTGTACATAGGAGTAGTATTATAGTAGTTATATTCTTGTACATAGGAGTAGTATTATAGTAGTTATATTCTTGTACATAGTAGTAGTATTAAAGTAGTTATATTCTTGTACATAGGAGTAGTATTATAGTAGTTATATTCTTGTATATAGGGGGTAGTATTATAGTAGTTATATTCTTGTACATAGGAGTAGTATTATAGTAGTTATATTCTTGTACATTGGAGTAGTATTATAGTAGTTATATTCTTGTACATAGGAGGTAGTATTATAGTAGTTATATTCTTGTACATAGGAGTAGTATTAAAGTAGTTATATTCTTGTACATAGGAGTAGTATTATAGTACTTATATTATTGTACATAGGAGCAGTATTATAGTAGTTATATTCTTGTACATAGGAGCAGTATTATATTAGTTATATTCTTATACATAGGAGTAGTATTATAGTAGTTATATTCTTGTACATAGGAGTAGTATTATAGTACTTATATTATTGTACATAGGAGGTAGTATTATAGTAGTTATATTCTTGTACATAGGAGTAGTATTATAGTACTTATATTATTGTACATAGGAGTAGTATTATAGTAGTTATATTATTGTACATAGGAGTAGTATTATAGTAGTTATATTCTTGTACATAGGAGCAGTGGCGTAACTAGGAATGGTGGGGCCCCGTGGCGAACTTTTGACATGGGGCCCCCCCGACACCGAAGATCTCGACCGAGTCCCTCCTACGCATTTCTGCGCGCTCTATTATGTCCCTTAGTGGCCCCTGCACACAGTATTATGTCCCTTAGTGGCCCCTGCACACAGTATTATGTCCCTTAGTGACCCCTGCACACAGTATTATCCCCAATAGTGGCCCCCTGCACACAGTATTATCCCCCATAGTGGCCCCTGCACACAGTATTATGTCCCTTAGTGGCCCCTGCACACAGTATTATCCCCCATAGTGGCCCCTGCACATAGTATTATGTCCCATAGTGGCCCCTGCACACAGTATTATGTCCCTTAGTGGCCCCTACAGGACTAAATACTGTCACCGCTGACCGCTATACCAGGACAAATTGTGGATAAAAAAAAATCTGGTCCTGTGCATTACAATTTAGTAACTCCATGTGCCTCATATTAATAACAGTTAACCCTATCATCTCCCTCACATTAACCCCTGTCTGCCTCACCATAAGAGTTACTGATATGTGAGAGACATGGAGGTAATAATAAAGTATCTTCATTACTATGTCTCACATATCAGTAACTCTTATGGTGAGACAAAGAGGGGTTAATGTGAGGGAGATGATGGGGTTAACTGCTATTACTATGAGGCACATGGAGTTACTAAAACACAAGTAATCCCCCCAAATGCCTGATAGTAATAAGTAACCCCAGTACGTACCTGTGTAGCTTCAGTTTCATTTTCCTGGAGCAGCTTCTTCCTCTTCTCTTCTGTGCTGGACGGCAGGGATAAGCCCCGCCTCCTCCTCTCATTGGTGGGCAGAGGACAGCAGAGAAAGGGAGGGGGGAGAGAGGGGGAGCGTCCTGCAGCGCTGACAGGAGCCAGAGCTGCAGCTCCTGTGTCTCAGCCGTTGCTGCAGCTTCGGGGCCCCCTGTTGGTGGAAAGTATTCCACCAACAGGGGGCCCTGATCATTATACTCGGGGGTCCGAAAAGACCTCCAAGCATAATGATAGCAGCGGTAGCAGCTGTCACCGGGCCCCTAATGTCTTTTTCTATTTTTGTATTTTTTAGTTATATTCTTGTACATAGGAGTAGTATTATAGTAGTTATATTCTTGTACATAGGAGTAGTATTATAGTAGTTATATTCTTGTACATAGGAGTAGTATTATAGTAGTTATATTCTTGTACATAGTAGTATTATAGTAGTTATATTCTTGTACATAGGAGTAGTATTATAGTAGTTATATTCTTGTACATAGGAGCAGTATTATAGTAGTTATATTCTTGTACATAGGAGGTAGTATTATAGTAGTTATATTCTTGTACATAGTAGTATTATAGTAGTTATATTCTTGTACATAGGAGTAGTATTATAGTAGTTATATTCTTGTACATAGGAGGTAGTATTATAGTAGTTATATTCTTGTACATTGGAGGTAGTATTATAGTAGTTATATTCTTGTACATAGGAGGTAGTATTATAGTAGTTATATTCTTGTATATAGGAGTAGTATTATAGTAGTTATATTCTTGTACATAGGGGCAGTATTATAGTAGTTATATTCTTGTACATAGGAGTAGTATTATAGTAGTTATATTCTTGTAAATAGGAGGTAGTATTATAGTAGTTATATTATTGTACGTAGGAGTAGTATTATAGTAGTTATATTCTTGTACATTGGAGTAGTATTATAGTAGTTATATTCTTGTACATAGGAGGTAGTATTATAGTAGTTATATTCTTGTACATAGGAGTAGTATTATAGTAGTTATATTCTTGTACATAGGAGGTAGTATTATAGTAGTTATATTCTTGTACATTGGAGGTAGTATTATAGTAGTTATATTCTTGTACATAGGAGGTAGTATTATAGTAGTTATATTCTTGTATATAGGAGTAGTATTATAGTAGTTATATTCTTGTACATAGGGGCAGTATTATAGTAGTTATATTCTTGTACATAGGAGTAGTATTATAGTAGTTATATTCTTGTAAATAGGAGGTAGTATTATAGTAGTTATATTATTGTACGTAGGAGTAGTATTATAGTAGTTATATTCTTGTACATTGGAGTAGTATTATAGTAGTTATATTCTTGTACATAGGAGGTAGTATTATAGTAGTTATATTCTTGTACATAGGAGTAGTATTATAGTAGTTATATTCTTGTACATAGGAGGTAGTATTATAGTAGTTATATTCTTGTACATAGGAGTAGTATTATAGTAGTTATATTCTTGTACATAGGAGGTAGTATTATAGTAGTTATATTCTTGTACATAGGAGTAGTATTATAGTAGTTATATTCTTGTACATAGGAGGTAGTATTATAGTAGTTATATTATTGTACGTAGGAGCAGTATTATAGTAGTTATATTCTTGTACATAGGAGTAGTATTATAGTAGTTATATTATTGTACGTAGGAGCAGTATTATAGTAGTTATATTCTTGTACATAGGAGTAGTATTATAGTAGTTATATTCTTGTACATAGGAGTAGTATTATAGTAGTTATATTCTTGTACATAGGAGGTAGTATTATAGTAGTTATATTCCTGTACATAGGAGGTAGTATTATAGTAGTTATATTCTTGTACATAGGAGTAGTATTATAGTAGTTATATTCCTGTACATAGGAGTAGTATTATAGTAGTTATATTCTTGTACATAGGAGCAGTATTATAGTAGTTATATTCTTGTACATAGTAGTATTATAGTAGTTATATTCTTGTACATAGGAGTAGTATTATAGTAGTTATATTCTTGTACATAGGAGTAGTATTATAGTAGTTATATTCTTGTGCATAGGAGCAGTATTATAGTAGTTATATTCTTGTGCATAGGAGCAGTATTATAGTAGTTATATTCTTGTACATAGGAGTAGTATTATAGTAGTTATATTCTTGTACATAGGAGTAGTATTATAGTAGTTATATTCTTGTGCATAGGAGCAGTATTATAGTAGTTATATTCTTGTACATAGGAGTAGTATTATAGTAATTATATTCTTGTACATAGGAGTAGTATTATAGTAGTTATATTCTTGTACATAGGAGCAGTATTATAGTAGTTATATTCTTGTATATAGGAGCAGTATTATAGTAGTTATATTCTTGTACATAGGAGCAGTATTATAGTAGTTATATTCTTGTACATAGGAGTAGTATTATAGTAGTTATATTCTTGTGCATAGGAGCAGTATTATAGTAGTTATATTCTTGTACATAGGAGTAGTATTATAGTAATTATATTCTTGTACATAGGAGTAGTATTATAGTAGTTATATTCTTGTACATAGGAGCAGTATTATAGTAGTTATATTCTTGTATATAGGAGCAGTATTATAGTAGTTATATTCTTGTACATAGGAGCAGTATTATAGTAGTTATATTCTTGTACATAGGAGCAGTATTATAGTAGTTATATTCTTGTATATAGGAGCAGTATTATAGTAGTTATATTCTTGTGCATAGGAGCAGTATTATAGTAGTTATATTCTTGTGCATAGGAGCAGTATTATAGTAGTTATATTCTTGTACATAGGAGCAGTATTATAGTAGTTATATTCTTGTACATAGGAGCAGTATTATAGTAGTTATATTCTTGTGCATAGGAGCAGTATTATAGTAGTTATATTCTTGTACATAGGAGTAGTATTATAGTAATTATATTCTTGTACATAGGAGTAGTATTATAGTAGTTATATTCTTGTACATAGGAGCAGTATTATAGTAGTTATATTCTTGTATATAGGAGCAGTATTATAGTAGTTATATTCCTGTACATAGGAGTAGTATTATAGTAGTTATATTCTTGTACATAGGAGGTAGTATTATAGTAGTTATATTCTTGTACATAGTAGTATTATAGTAGTTATATTCTTGTACATAGGAGTAGTATTATAGTAGTTATATTCTTGTACATAGGAGCAGTATTATAGTAGTTATATTCTTGTACATAGGAGTAGTATTATAGTAGTTATATTCTTGTACATAGGAGTAGTATTATAGTAGTTATATTCTTGTACATAGGAGCAGTATTATAGTAGTTATATTCTTGTATATAGGAGCAGTATTATAGTAGTTATATTATTATAGTAGTTATATTCTTGTACATAGGAGCAGTATTATAGTAGTTATTTTTTACACATATAAGACAGTATTATAGTATTTATAAGGTAGTAAGAGCCATTATTTAGGGCCTGTAACCCAGGAATGATGGTTTTTCACCATTTGGGAGATATCTTTTGAATATTTCATCTTCCGTATCAGCCCCTGTCACCATGGAAACAACCATTGCAGTCCATACATTCTCTTGATGTGACATATAGACTCTCTGCTCGCCGTGGGGTTCATGAGAATGAGGAAAAAAACCCATTTATAAATCTAATATTAATCTGATTTATAGCCATTTGCTTTTGCCGATATTTTTGTCGTTTTGATTTCTTGCATTTACTTACACATTATATGGTCATTATTATTAGATGTTGTGTCTGATTTAATGCGACTTCCTGCGAAGTAAAAGATGTTATTTCCAATATTTCAGTCTTATACTTATAAGCAGTTTGCACTTCTGATGCTTGATCCTAGGATGAGGGTTGGGTCATTGCACTGATCATAGCTTTGACAATGCTCTGTGAGCTGCACAGCTTGGACTATAGACTAATACATTGTAGTATATTACCATAGGGATCGGTGCAGCTTTTGATGTGTTTAGCTTACAGAGCATTGTCTAGATACAACTGAGAACAGAAACAGAAGAGAATGAATCTGAACTATTGGCTATTATCTTAAGTAAATGTCCTGTGTGTAATGTTTTAGGCCAGAGAGATATTAGATGCAGATAAGAAAGGGTAATAGGATGGAGGTTAGATTGACATTTGTGATGACACGTCTTGAAGACTGAAGGAATCCGCTGCAATGAACATCAGGAGGAGATGGGTCATCGCTGATAGAGGCGCCAATTAATGTCCAGACAGCAATAGTCTCGCTCTGTACGTTCACTTAACACCCGAAAGATGCAAACTCTCTTAGCGGCAGACGGGAAATCAATTTCTGTATTGACAGCTGTGTGTGATAGATAAGACTGGAGAGAGACCACAGTCAGCGGGGTGGAAGGTGGTGACACCAGACGCAGATCTGGGAACATCTAACTTCACAGGGGAAATTTTAGATTTGAAGAGAAAAATATGGCGGATCATTGGGAACATCAATAGGGCACCGAAAGAAAAGTAGAAAACTGTCACATGTGGCTGACTCAACGGTAAAAGCTACACAAGGCCCTGCGCTCACATGTGTGTTATTTAAAGGGGTTGTCCAGGACCGAGCAAAGTTGGAAAATAAAGGATACCCAACGGACCCCCATTATAGCCAAAGGAGGTCCTTCATTACTTGGATCCGCTTTAGTGTTTAACCTACAACAGACCAGAAGATCAAATTAAAGGGGTGGTCCAAGACCAGGGGTGAACCTACCCCTTTCGCCGCCCGAGGCGAACTACAGAAAGCCGCCCCCCCCGGAGGAGGGGGCGGAGCAGAGGGGGCATGGCGCCGCGAAGGGGGTGTGGTGAAGCGAAGGGGGCAGGGCTTTGCGCCGTTCGCAGGCAGAGAGTAGGCACGGAGAGGACCTGCTCTCTGCCTGAGCGTGAGAGGAGGCTGCTGGAGCAGCGCTGCTCCAGTGGCCTCCCTAAACCACCGCTCGGTGATAAACCAGTCCAGGACAGCTTGTCCTAGACTGGCTTAGGTAATCAAAAATGCCGCCCTCCCTGGGGCCCTGGCATAGCGCCGCCTGAAGCGGTCGCTTCAGGTCGCCTCATGGGAGGTGCGGCGCTGTCCAAGACCTAGTAGAGTTGGATACTGATGTTTATTCTGATCCACAGATCATTCGGGGTCTGACACCTGGACCCTGCGTCGATCAGCCATTTCCAATGCTGGCAGCCGTATACCAGGTATATAGCCAGAACCAGAACTGAATAGGGCCCTGGTACACAATCTGGATCGTGAGACTCCCACCACTTATAGACAATCATCTTGGCCAATCCAGCCCCTCTACTTCATAGTCATTGAACCATTTCTTCACTAATCTTGTTCTGTGGGACCATCATGTCGTCCTCTTCATACACATAGTACTCGAGTTTACAAAATAATTTGTGTTGTAGGATACTCACCTATAGCTCAGCATTGAGACCGCCATCGATCCTGGTCAAGGTCAAGTATCCAACACCTTTTGGCTGTGAAACAACCCCATGTCATCAGGCTTCCTCCACCAAACTTGATAGTTCTTTCAATTTCTCAATCCGTTAGCCGATGGCTATCAGTTACTGTACGTTATAAGTCCGTTGCCCATAGACTTCAATGTTAAAAAAATAACGGACACTTGCTGTCCATTTTTTTCCATGGACAGAAAATTCCTGCATGTAGGAATTAAAGGATTAAAGGGATCCTATCACTCACACAAAATTTTTTCTAGGTACCACATCGGAATAGCCTTAAAAAAAGGCTATTTGTCTCCTACCTTTTGTCGTCTTCTCATTGCCATCATTCGCCTACAATCCCGTTTTTTTCTTGGTATGCAAATTAGCTCTCTCGCAGCACTGGGGGTGGGCCCCAGTGCTCAAACAGCACTGGGGACATCCCCAATGCTGCGAGAGAGCTCTCTCCAGCGCCGCCTCCATCTTCGTCAGCAGCATCATGCGCAGTCTGCTCTGCCCGAGGCCTAGAAGTTACAAGCCACCGCCGGAAGAAGACGCTGAAGAGGACGCTGCTGACGAAGATGGAGGCAGCGCTGGAGAGAGTTCTCTCGCAGCATTGGGGACGCCCCCAGTGCTGTCTGAGCGCTAGGGCCTGCCCCCAGTGCTGCGAGAGCTAATTTGCATAGCAAGAAAAACGAGTATTGTAGGGGAACGGCGGCGCAGAAAAGACAACGAAAGGTAGGAGACGAATAGCCTTTCTTAAGGCTATTCTGACGTGGTACTTAGAAAAAATTGTGTGTGAGTGATAGGATCCCTTTAAATTCTCATTGAAATGAATGGAAATTTTAACAGATTTGTGACGGTCCAGCTAGTGTCCGTTGCTAAAATCTTGTAACAGACAATAGTTACGGACACGGCTGACGGTCACTAATGGTAGTGTGAGTAAGTCTTTACAAACCATCACATTTAGCCTAGGAGACACTCAGACACTAGGGCCTTACCATGACTGCAAACCTTACAAAGTCTTTTAAGAAATCACTAGCCTGGAGTAAATACATCGCCCAAAGATGTTGTTAGGTATGAAACTTGAAGATGCAATTGCTTTGGGGCGGCCCAGGATCCTTATACAGCCCATATGCATTGGGGTTATTATGGGGGTCACCAGTGTATATGGGTTCACAGGTCTCATTAAACTTCCTTGATCTCCTTTGTGATTTCCTTTCACGGCCGGCAGTCTGTACATAGCAAATGTATTCCCCATGTCCTCTGGTGCACTGGAATGAAGATCTGTGATACACAGCCTTCCACTGTCAGAAAGGGTTACTGGCGACCCATTGTCCACGGGCTTCACAGCCTATCATTACTTCCATTTGCCGTACAAGTGGGTGTTGCACGGTCCAGAGGAAGGATTGTGTACCCACCACGTGAAATAAGTGGAAGCGCAGATCCTTCCTTTGCCATTGCAACTGTCAGAAAGGGGGAAATGACCCCTTTCATGGCAAAATTTGCAGCATGTAGTCAAGCAGGGATGTTCTAGGGGAGGCTGTGGTACAAAAGGGTGCAAAATTACTATGTGGGGGCCATCGACCAGGGATGGGAATGATGGGAAGCTTGTGAAGCACAGAGATGCTGTGTCCACATAGGAATGTAAATTCTGCTACGGATGGGACCTGGCTGATGGTTGTGAAGTTGTGCGCCCCGGCCCATTATTCTTCATTCACTCCCCTTATTATGGGATTGCTATTTTTTGCAGTTGACTATTCTGGGTTTCTGTTGCATTTCACTGGATTTGCATTGAGTTTCCATGCAGTGTGTAGCAGAGCTGAGTTTGTCAGATGTAGTAGAGTTATTGTAGCAGTACAGTTTGCTTAAGACTGCTGCAAATCCATTCCAAGGAATCTAACACGGTAAGCTCTGCTACACTGTAACTATACCTATATTACCATACACAGATAGTAACCGCTTATACCGATGCATCCTCATGAAAGATTAACCCTTGCAACGTGACGTGAGCATTTACTCATCTCCATGATGACCACACATTGGTTGTGGGCTGCAGACGCCATAGAGGATGCTAAAGTTCAGGTGCCAATCTTCTGCGTGGTCCAGCACTAGGCAGCATTGGCTCACAGACCTGTTCTAAGCCATGCACTTCTTTCAATCTCTCCTCCCTTGCTCGCTCCCATCTCAGCACCCTCCCCTTCTCTCTCCATCCCCCATCCCTCCCCCTGGCTCTCAATGCATTGTATTCCTGACTTGGCTCCTGCTTTGGGAGCGGCAGGAATACAATTAGTGGTTACCAGGATTTGACATCCATCCGGCCGCCTGGATCCTCACGTCCACCTCCATCTCTCCGTCTCTACCTGAGGATTGTAGGGACCCCTCTCTTGCAAAGGCTGAATCAGGAAGCAAGGAAGTATTGCAGAACCTTATCCGGGGAGGGGGGTCCCTTCTTTTTATAACCCCCGTTCTTAGACATGAAGAAGAGTTGGATCAAAAGACGCTCTCAGGTAAGAGAGGAGGAGAGAGGGGAGGGAGGATGGATATATAGAGGAGGGGACTGGCATTTACGGGATAGACATGGCTTTAAAGAATAGGTGGGTGATTAGCGTCAGGCCATATGGAGCCACATTGGGCATAAGTGGGTGATAGGTACTGATAAGACAGTGCCCAGTCCTATATACAGTACAGGCCAATGCCCCTACACGCCCTATATCACTACAACGTGCTCCGTACCCAACCATGAAAGGTGTCTTCCAATATATGAACTATGGAGCCCACTAATCGGACGCCTTCAGCACTTTTTGCTCTTCTACTCCATTCATGACCCATTGATAGGTCTCCACCACCACCCAAGCACTGGTTATATAATATTCTTCTCCAAGCATTGACCTCACTCTCGTCCTAGGACAACACTGCTCTTAATGTCCAACGTGGTCCAACAAGGGTCAGTAGTCACCAAGTAATGTCCAACGAGGGTCAATGTGGCTGGAGGAACAATGGAAGAGTGTGTTGTAGTAGATTGTAATAGTGGGATCCATGAGGAACGTATCGGGGAAGTTTAGTGAACTTTTCACCGATACAGTAGGAGATTGCGTCTTCTCCACTGTGCTTGGGTTTCACGATAGTATAAAATTAAGGAGGAATTACACTTGGGTACCTGAAGTTTCTCATAGGATGACTACCTATCTGGTCCTCAGGAGGAGATCTCAGGGACCACCATAGTCCTATCTATGTAGGCAGCTCCAGGGACAAGCTCTTTACATCGTCAGCCTCGATCCCGATGTTCTTCGCATGAGGACCAAGAATGGCAAGTCGTACCATGAGAGACTTCAGGTGCCTACTGTAATGACAAGGTGTAATTCCCCTTTAATTCGTGGAGAGGGATGAGCGCTGACTTACACAAGTACTGACATCAGGGGTTTACTAGCAATAATGGGGGGTCATGATGTCTCGGGAAGTTGCATGGACTGAGATGAGTTGTGTGCGTCAGTACAATGTCTATGGATCTAGTTGATCCCTTGTATACAGGATTGCAATATATTTAAACCACTAGGCAAGAATTTATGATGGCTGAGACTTTGGACCATGCTTAGATACTCCATATACAGTGGATAGACCTTTGTTGGCTGCTTTAAGAGTATTAATAACATCTTATTCTTCATGGGTAGACGTCTTGGACATCTTTTATTCGGTCATAGTTAATGTGGTTACAGATCAGTAGAGTCTTTCCAGTGATCGCCATATGTGGATTATGTTTTTGACCAGCCTTGGTCACCTTGTGGTGGGTGAGACGTTTGCCCGTAATGGGACCCTTGACCTAGGACCTAAGCGTCTAGGACCAGTGGTTGTCCCATTCATGGCTGCCACAGTTCTGTGGTGTTATAGGATCTTTTTTAAGATGACTACGCCTGTTTTTGGATTATTTCCCTCTCCAGCGGTGGCCTCCTTAGGATTCATTGCTGGTGAGAGCGACATGTCTGTATTATTAAAAACTTGTATTACCCATGAAGTAACTCTGGATCTTCTTAGAGCTTTGTATTGTGCTGTGTTTATGAATAAATTGGCAAGTGGGTGTTACCAGTTGAGGACGTGTCCTTGCGCAGTGTGAACCTGTCCATCCAAGGTGCCCATTGTGTCGGACCTCCCCCGAACTGATAACACCCAATTTTCTAGGACAATATGGGGCTCTACAAAAATGTTCCACAATAGGATTGCAAGTAATTCCAAAAATTCATGAATTTATGTGGCAAATCAGCTGTAAATGTCATTCGATCTGTCATTACAGTCACCTTAAAGGGATTCTACCATTAAAATTGATTTTTTTTCTCATTGATATGTAGGTATAGCCTTAAGAAAGTCTATTCTTCTCCTACCTTTAGATGTCGTCTCCGCACCGCTGTTCAGTATAAATCTTGATTTTCGCCTGTATGCAAATGAGTTTTCTCGCAGCACTGGGGGTGGTCCCCAGCGCTTAGACAGCACTGGGGGCGTCCTCAGTGCTGCAAAAGAACTCTCCAGGGCCGCCTTTATCTTCTTCAGGAGCGGGGTCTTCACAGGTCTTCAAACTAGCGCATGCCCGCCAGCCATAAGAAAATGGCCACTTACACAGTAAGTAAGCGGCCATTTTCTTGTGGCCGGCGGACATGTGCAGTCTGCTCTGCCCTAGGCCTGAAGCCTAGAAGTTTGACCGCCCGCGCCGGAAGAAGACGTGTGAAGAGGCCGTTCCTGAAGAAGAAGGAGGCGGCACTGGAGAGTTCTCTCGCAGCATTGGGGACGCCCACAGTGCTGCGAGAGAACTCATTTGCATACCGGCGAAAAACGGGATTTATACTGAATGGTGGTGCGTAGAAGACAAAGGTAGGAGAAGGATAGCCTGTCTTAAGGCTATTCCTACGTGTCAACGAGAACAAATTCAATCCCTTTAAACAGGGTAATAAATACATGGATGCTCTCCTATGGAAACAGCGCCCCACTTGTCCACACATTGTAATTGGTATTGCAATTAAAATGGTCTCCATCCCCAGTAGCGTTTTTTATACTGATAACCCACCCATGGGATAGGTAGCTAGTATCTGATCTGACAAGGTCTGACATCCTCATCTTGCCCTGGTCAGCTAATTTTGCTGCCTTTGGACACCGTACGCTACTGCTATTGATGCGTCTGGAAGCAGCTCAAGTAAAAGGCGAAAAGCTACAGTACCTTGGGTATTGGCGCTGCTATTCTGCACCTTTTGCTTGGATGGCTGCAGAGCCGCTTCCGACCCTGTGAGTTGGACTATCTCCATTGACTTGATGAGACTGAGCTGCAACATCACATACAACCTTCGAACAAGAAGGGGCGCTGTTTTTGGAAGAAATCAACAATTTTTCCTTGGACAACCCCTTTAAAAGTGTCTCAATATAAGCTACAGCTTTAGTAGGATTCTTGTTTGGATAGAAGTCTGTCCTTCTCCATGCCAACTCTTTCTTGTCATTGCCAAGTCCGAGGATGGCAGACATCTCGTGGGCCACGGCCTGGGCCTTCTTCAGGCCAGATTCTACACGATACGGCTGAAGAGACGAGTGATATCTCAGCTGTTGTGTAACTAGAAGTCGCTAATCTCCGGGGTAAGACACATGTCATTCCAGTTGAGATCAGCCGTCCAGGAGTTTATAGGGATATCTGGAGAGGAACGAGGACGGTCTCAGCCGAGAAAACAATTATCTGCAAGTTTATAGACAAGACGCGGAGAGCGGAGCGAGCGCCGTCTCGGTTATAGGCCGTTATCTGGAATTTTACAAAAAAAACTGCAAATCATGAGTGACGGCCGAGCTGACGGAGGATGGAAGAAGATCTCAGGCTGCGTCAGATGGGAGAGGGGCTGGGATATTTGGTGAAGACGGCGCTGACTCAGCGGGGAACAGTTACCAAGGAGTTTGTAAAAATAATACCTAGAGAGGATGAGCGGCGTGCCAGCCGAGAATAGATATCTGGAAGCTGGGAGACATATTACCTAGGAAAGGATGTATTGTGTCTAGCGGCGTTAAACCCGGATATTATACGTTCACTCAACCGTTCCATTTTTTTTTCTCTAAACAGCGCCTTTCTTGTCCATGGTTGTGTCTGGTATTGCAGCTTAACCCATTTTCTAATGTCAGACCATCCCTTCAAGGCGATTTTCCAGGACTTATATTTTGAAGATGGATCCTTAAAGGGAACCTGTCAGGTTGATGTGGACTTATGGACTGGGGGGGGGGGGGTTAGTCCCAAATCACTGTTTTAAGATCCATCCGTGCCCATGTTTAAGAAGCAAATCTTAATACCTCGGGATAAGTCTGATGAGTCTTATTGGGTTCCTCTCTGGTCAGTTCTTCAGTGAAGCTGAGGACGTACAACCCAGAATGGAGAGTGGGGAGTTAACCATTGCCAGGTACCACCGAAATTTGTTGTCGGGGAAGAGTCAGGAGGTTCCACGTACATTAGATAGTCAGCGATCTTTCATTCTGTATATAGGTCATCATTATGTGGGGTCCAATATCCAGACCCCATACAGATCAGCTGTTACGGCAGCCTTTGGACGCCAGGAGCTACAGCCATAGAAGGGGAGAATTTACAAGATCCACCATTTTTCGCCCACATTCCCAGAAAGTAATGAGCGAGTTGCATATCTTTGGTGCAAGAGAAGGCCTTGTGCCAAAGACGAGCCACATCACCAAACATGGCAGCCATATTGTAATTCCAAGAGGCACCTCCGCAAAGCCAAGGCCACGTGCTGCAAGGGTGAATCCGTGGCCAAACAAGCAGCAATAATTGACAGAACCTACAACAAAAGACACTTTGCCATGTGCATTTGTTTCTCCATTGTGTGGATGGGATCCGTTTCGCAGCGGGTAAACCGTCAGCAACGCAGTCACGTCTAACCCAAGGCAAACTCACAGCGTGCGGCCTCATACAGCAGGTAACAGCGCAGTCCCTGATCATAGGTTACAATCTATAATCTCTTGTGTAGCTAAAATCACAGAAGTGTACGTACTGTAGAGGCCTCCGATTCTGGGACAATACAGTCGCATGATACGCTCACATACACGAGGCCTAACTGCACAGCTGAAAATTTTTGCACACAGTATAAGGCCGTATGGACATGACTGTGTGCATTTTGGCTTGTGATATAGTGTGCATTCTATATGGGGCAGTCTGTAAACACAGCAGCAGCAGCAAAAAAAAAATAATAATAATGAAAAAAATAAATATAAAATTAAATTTAAAAAATAAAATTAAAAATAATAATAATATAATAATAATAATAAAAAAAAAATAAATTTTTTTTTAATAACAATAAAATGTATTACCCCAAGCCAGGTTGCACAGGACCGTGTTTCAGCCGCCGGATATGCCGTTCATGTCATCTGTCCGTCGGCCATACTTCCGCAGCCCCATTACTTCAATGAATAGAAGCCGTGTGAGCATGGTTGCAAAATCGGAACCGAGCACACAGTCGTCTGCAAGGGGTTTAGCACACAATACAGTCTGTATACTCACACATCCTTGTCACTGCTGTCGGTTACAAAATGTAATTTTGCACGTACAAGATATATTTTGTGATTGTGCAGTCACAATGGCTTGTGTCTGTGTTAGGCTGGGCTTTGTCGTTCGGGTCCTTACAGGACTTTTCTCTCCGGATTCTGTGGCTGAGTCTCCTTCATAGACTCTGATGCAGATGTGAACGTAGCCCGAAATAAAATTTTGTATTTTGGGTAACAAAATGACATTTTGCACTCAAAATGTTTTTTATTTTATTTTTTTCTTGCGCGCATCCTGTTTTAAAACAAATTGATTTTGTGTGCGCAAAAATGATTTCTGTGATGACAAACCTCCTAATGCATTCTATGGCCACTAGGGCTAGTTCACACCTAGTTATTTGGTCCGGATTCTGACGTGGGAAGCCGCGTCAGAATCCGAACCAAAATGCGCCTGCCACGGCTAGCCACAACTGTTGCGGCTTCCAACAGTCGCTGAAATGAAATGTGCCTAGACCAGAGGGATTGTCTCGACGCGGACGCCGCAGCGGTTTCTGCATCGAGATAGGGCAGGAAATGAGCAGCTCCCATTGAATTTGATGGGAGGCAGTTTTTTGACTCTGCGTCAAAATCCGGACCAAATCCCTACATGTGAACTAGCCCTTAATGTGTCTACAGCAGTTTTCTGGAGTAGATATGTGATAAGGTTGACATGCACCAAACCCTTGTTCTGCACCTTGGAGCGCAGGACCTCGGCGGAACATATTCATTCTGCAGATTTTTGGCATGAGTTTCAATTCCTAATTGCTGGGGCGCGCCTGTGCCAACGCCTCTTCACATATCACTCCTTCTAGCGCCACTTGGGCCCTTTATTAAGACTGGCATACAATACACCAGTCTTAATAAATCTACCCCATAGATATATTGCACGTGTTATTGTGGGCCGCAGAGTTCCCTTGGTTGGAGCATGGCTTTTAAGTAGATTTGTACACAAAATGTTGTCGTATTGTGCGGTACACCTCCCAACGGCAAGTACACGAGGCCTTAGCTAAGACTAGGGTGAGCTCTGTCTCTCTTAATGTAAGGTATAGAGAATAGATTACCGTATATCTCACAGGGGTGGCCTTCAGGGGCATTCTGGAATCCATGTGGCCCAGGCTCCTCGGCTGACCTCTAAGCTACCCCCGGGTGATCTCTAGCACCACAATCACGCTTCAAGGTCTTCCATGCTCAGTCGCCTTCTCTGAAAGACAATTATGGTCTATGACCCCTGATCCTGCTCATCATAGCGGAAAGTAGCCCACTGTTCTAAATTGGAGCAGGATTGCAGGTTCCCCATAGACTATAATTGAATTCCGAGAAAGCTCAAGCGGTCACAGGCGATTTTAGTAGCGACGACGTGACAACAGAAATGACGCAGGTAGCTTAAGGCAGTCAGCAGATTATTACACAAGTCGGTGGAGGTCTCTGCAGAGCATCAGCTCTTAGGATGCAGAGCAATTTTGTGCAAACCACTGAGCAAGCAGGTTAACGGTTAATGGAATGGAGTAAGCCGTACATTACAGGAGTGGGGGAGGGGTGATGTGACTCTCCTGTAGTTGGCGATACATGTTATACATATATTAATGAGACAAGTGTATGGGCAGATAATGTATGTGTCAGGGGATTGCACCTATGTGGGCCTTGCACCATCACCGCCTTCTTACTGCCGGGCTATATTCATCCGTTTTCCTGTTATTTACCCACGTTTTAGGTTTCAGGCAGGAAATCCGTATTTTCAGTTGCATTAGTTTGCACAAGTTGGTGCATTTAAAGGGGTCCCCCTTTCTAATCTTGATACCCTTAGGATGGGCGATCAGTATAAGATCTGCAAAGATTGGATAGTCGAAACCCCTGGGGTCAACGCAGATCTAGGTGATGTTTACATGCCAGGAACCACACTGCTCTTTGCCATAAGATTTGCTGTGGTTGCTTTTGGTACTGCAGCGCTGCCCAATAAACTTCAATAGCGAGGGAGTTTTGGGATCGGGCGCACAGGGCGAGCCCTCCTGACATGTGCCAGAATTAACATTTGTGGCTCCTATGGGGGGAATAGATTAACACCCATATAGGAAACGCCAATACATGACCCCCATTGTATCACACCTCCAGAGGTCCAGTCTGATCCCATTTGTGTCGCACCCTCTCACAACTTTAACATAAAGTGTTAAATCAACTTCACATCTCGGAAACTTCGGTCTCCGTCTGCAAATAAGAAGCAAACTCGTCTGTGCTGCTCTAGTTATCTTTTAATTAACTAATTAACCTACTTCGATGCGCCGGTGGAAAACTGCTGCCAGGTGCTATATGTGCAAGGCTGACATTCATACCCAGCGGGACGGTGGATGTGTGGAAGATGAACTGCGCTGTATTCCCCGCTCCATGACGGAAGTGATTGACACGTTATATGACCTACACCGTCCTAGTTCTGTCGCTGTAATAAGATGGTCTATAACAGGGGCCTGTATGGATCAGATGACTGACAAGTTATAGTCTACTCCAGGCATTGAAACTGTAACCCCCAGCATGCCCTCAAAACCTGCAGCGTTCAGAGCGTGTTGGGAGCTGGAGTTTAAGAACAGCTGGCATGGTTGTAGAGCGCCGGCATTGGGGAAGACTGACAAAAACAAGTACTTATGGTTTATACGTTCCCCTGCTTCAGAATAAAAGCCGGAGGTCTCAGCACAAACCATATATTAATATGACATACCATGTGTAATACCTCTTATCGCCTGCGGGGCTGCTGCAGGAAATAAGTTTTGGTTTTCATCGCCCATTCTAGGTGAACAATATTTACAAAGGGGATGCCATATGCAAAATACTCTGTGTATACCGGGACAGTGCCCTTTTTGCCCCACCTGTGTAAGGTTTAAGAAGCATACCAGCAAACCCAAAAATTATACAGCCAATAACCACTTACAAGGAGCGGTTTTATTTAATATGCCACACCATACATAATGATATCTTCCCTTTTCACTCCGTACTTTTTCGATAGTGAACGTATATATCGGTAATTGTTTAAATTACAATGGCGGCGAGCGAACATGGACGCTTCATTAATGACTAATTAAAGGACTATAGAAAATCTATGCTGTTTATTCAGGACAGGAATGTGAACCTGCAGGGACGACGGAGACTCATTTGTCGCAGCTGTCAGGGAGATGCATTCAGTGCTTTATGCAGATGCAGCTCCGTCTTATGTCCCTGGACGTGGAGGTGAAGGAGAAGAGAATGGATGTCACAGACAGTACGTCACATCTCCGCGTCATAGGCAGAATCTCAAGGGATATGTTCAAATTCAAAGCCCGTACAGAGTGTGACTCAGCAGCAGATACCGCAGCCCCCAGGAAACTCTGCCCACCTCCCTGCCTCTAGTCCACAGCTTCCTCTGTATCTTAAAATTGGAAAATCACAGCAAAGACTTGAAGACACTTCTATGTGAAGGCCAAAGACTTACAGCCAAATATAGGACTGCAAAAATAATAACCGCAGCAGAGCAACTATGAAGCTGCATTTCTATAAAGCCAAAGTCCCAATTGTGGACACAAAAGTGCAATTACATCACCTACACTACAAAAAATAGTGACAATTATAAAGTCCTTTACGTACAAGACTATAACTACTATAATACTGCTCCTATGTACAAGAATATAACTACTATAATACTGCTCCTATGTACAAGAATATAACTACTATAATACTGCTCCTATGTACAAGAATATAACTACTATAATACTGCTCCTATGTACAAGAATATAACTACTATAATACTACTCCTATGTACAAGAATATAACTACTATAATACTGCTCTTATGTACAAGAATATAACTACTATAATACTACTCCTATGTACAAGAATATAACTACTATAATACTACTCCTATGTACAAGAATATAACTACAATAATACTACTCCTATGTACAAGAATATAACTACTATAATACTACCTCCTATGTACAAGAATATAACTACTATAATACTACTCCTATGTACAAGAATATAACTACTATAATACTGCCCCTATGTACAAGAATATAACTACTATAATACTGCTCCTATGTACAAGAATATAACTACTATAATACTACTCCTATGTACAAGAATATAACTACTATAATACTACTCCTATGTACAAGAATATAACTACTATAATACTACCCCCTATGTAGAAGAATATAACTACTATAATACTACCTCCTATGTACAAGAATATAACTACAATAATACTGCTCCTATGTACAAGAATATAACTACTATAATACTACTCCTATGTACAAGAATATAACTACTATAATACTACTCCTATGTACAAGAATATAACTACTATAATACTACCCCTATGTACAAGAATATAACTACTATAATACTACTCCTATGTACAAGAATATAACTACTATAATACTACTCCTATGTACAAGAATATAACTACTATAATACTGCTCCTATGTACAAGAATATAACTACTATAATACTACTCCTATGTACAAGAATATAACTACTATAATACTACTCCTATGTACAAGAATATAACTACTATAATACTACTCCTATGTACAAGAATATAACTACTATAATACTGCTCCTATGTACAAGAATATAACTACTATAATACTACTCCTATGTACAAGAATATAACTACTATAATACTACTCCTATGTACAAGAATATAACTACTATAATACTACTCCTATGTACAAGAATATAACTACTATAATACTACTCCTATGTACGAGAATATAACTACTATAATACTGCTCCTATGTACAAGAATATAACTACTATAATACTACTCCTATGTACAAGAATATAACTACTATAATACTACTCCTATGTACAAGAATATAACTACTATAATACTACTCCTATGTACGAGAATATAACTACTATAATACTACCTCCTATGTACAAGAATATAACTACTATAATACTGCTCCTATGTACAAGAATATAACTACTATAATACTACCTCCTATGTACAAGACTATAACTACTATAATACTGCCCCCTATGGATCTGAGATGCAATCCTATGTGTTTGGAGCTGTTCCTTCCTGCACCTCCTTGCTCCTGGCTGTACGTCTGGGTCTTGCACGCTCTCTGGTTTATGAGACTGACAGATCAGCAGTTGGAGACAGAACTTTCTTGCTGTTTATTCTAATAAGCTCCTGCAATCTGATCAATTAGGATGTGTTAACTGTGCGTCCTCCCAACTGTGCAGTCACAATCTGTGAGGTTTGTGCGCTCGGTGCTCTGGGGTTTGTCTTGCAGACATGAGATGTATAACATTTAGAAATTCGCAGTTTGTGGGCGACATACAGGAAAATGGACAAGGGAGGGTGTGAAGTGTGAAGCAAGGTGTGAAAAACCTTCCATATGTGAATGGTAAACACAGAGATGGAATCTTGTACCTTATAGTGGGAGAAACAAAATATGAAATGCAATCACCTACAACAAGGCAATAACCTGATACATTCCGGTATACTACTATCATACTAGACCTCAGTTGAAAGGACTTTGTACTTATGTGGCATCACTCTATATTTTTTATAGTCCTCTGACCATATAATTTCCATAGTTCAATGCAGAGCTATTTAGGAGGAGCCTTAAAGGGAGTATGTCACCAGAACCAGCATATCACCCCAGCCCTGCAGATAGATAGGTTACTGTCACCAGAACCAGCATATCACCCCAGCCCTGCAGATAGATAGGTTACTGTCACCAGAACCAGCATATCACCCCAGCCCTGCAGATAGATAGGTTACTGTCACCAGAACCAGCATATCACCCCAGCCCTGCAGATAGATAGGTTACTGTCACCAGAACCAGTATGTCACCCCAGTCCTGCAGATAGATAGGTTACTGTCACCAGAACCAGCATATCACCCCAGCCCTGCAGATAGATAGGTTACTGTCACCAGACCCAGCATATCACCCCAGTCCTGCAGATAAATAGGTTACTGTCACCAGTACCAGCATATCACCCCAGCCCTGCAGATAGATAGGTTACTGTCACCAGAACCAGCATATCACCCCAGCCCTGCAGATAGATAGGTTACTGTCACCAGTACCAGCATATCACCCCAGCCCTGCAGATAGATAGGTTACTGTCACCAGAACCAGCATATCACCCCAGCCCTGCAGATAGATAGGTTACTGTCACCAGACCCAGCATATCACCCCAGCCTGCAGATAGATAGGTTACTGTCACCAGAACCAGCATATCACCCCAGCCCTGCAGATAGATAGGTTACTGTCACCAGAACCAGCATATCACCCCAGCCCTGCAGATAGATAGGTTACTGTCCCCAGACCCAGCATATCACCCCAGCCTGCAGATAGATAGGTTACTGTCACCAGAACCAGCATATCACCCCAGCCCTGCAGATAGATAGGTTACTGTCACCAGAACCAGCATATCACCCCAGCCCTGCAGATAGATAGGTTACTGTCACCAGACCCCAGCATATCACCCCAGCCCTGCAGATAGATAGGTTACTGTCACCAGAACCAGTATATCACCCCAGCCCTGCAGATAGATAGGTTACTGTCACCAGAACCAGCATATCACCCCAGCCCTGCAGATAGATAGGTTACTGTCACCAGAACCAGCATATCACCCCAGCCCTGCAGATAGATAGGTTACTGTCACCAGACCCAGCATATCACCCCAGTCCTGCAGATAAATAGGTTACTGTCACCAGTACCAGCATATCACCCCAGCCCTGCAGATAAATAGGTTACTGTCACCAGTACCAGCATATCACCCCAGCCCTGCAGATAGATAGGTTACTGTCACCAGAACCAGCATATCACCCCAGCCCTGCAGATAGATAGGTTACTGTCACCAGAACCAGCATATCACCCCAGCCCTGCAGATAGATAGGTTACTGTCACCAGAGCCAGCATATCACCCCAGCCCTGCAGATAGATAGGTTACTGTCACCAGAACCAGCATATCACCCCAGCCCTGCAGATAGATAGGTTACTGTCACCAGATCCAGCATATCACCTCAGCCCTGCAGATAGATAGGTTACTGTCACTATAACCAGCATCTCACCCCAGCCCTGCAGATAGATAGGTTACTGTCACCAGATCCAGCATATCACCCCAGCCCTGCAGATAGATAGGTTACTGTCACCAGACCCAGCATATCACCCAGTCCTTCACTTAGAATGCATGTTATACTGTGTTGACTGACACTAAACTTGGCTATATGAAAGAGTGAAGGGGAATATAATGACTTGGAATTTGGTATTTTTGTCACTATGATGAAGTATGTAAAGGAAAACTCAAGGGCATTTATCTAAAGTCACAAAGAATGGACATTTGCCCTGAACTGAGCCCGCTATGGCTTTGAAAACATCATTTTGTGCCCCCCGGCAGTGACAGAACATCAATAGATGTGGAATCCCCCTTTAGTTGCACCAAGCAGGAGTATTCAGGTAGCCGAAGGTGTCAGTGCGGGGTCTGCTGGGCAACCAGACATTGGAGTTTGGCTCATTTTCTCCTGGTTTTTAAAGAATTTGTCATAGCTCCAGCCATGTTTTATTTATACAATTCCAATGCGGTTATTGTGTAATATATTTTGCTGTGCAAATACAGAGAATTTGCCACTTATTGGTAGTTGTGCTGTGTACTCCGGTGAACAGCTGCACTGCGGGCTACTCATAAAATATTCAGTGCTCTAATATGTCAGAAGGGTTTAGTAGACCTGCCAGGTTCATAACTACACGCGGGGGATGTGATCTACAAATGTGCGACAGTCAGGGGCATGTGTCAGGCCTAGATTACTCCTGGTCATATGGCATCTGGTTTGTTAAATGCAAATACATGATTTAGGAGAAAAGTTGATACTTGAGCCCCCAAAATAATTGGGTGCAGAATGTTATTTCTATATGGCCTACATGTACCTATGAGGTTTTGCCTACCTGCTGTTTGTTTCAGTGACTGCTGCTTACTTTTACATCTGCTAGATTAGGATCCTGCAGTGACTCCATCTCAGCTGCATTGTCTATTGTAGTTATAGGTAGTCACAAATCTACATCCGGAACGCCAGAAAACTGTTGTGGTCTCTTCCTAATACTTCAGCTCTGTGTGTGAATATCAGCAGGATGGCAGTGTATGGAAAGATGAGTTTTGTTTCAGCAAGGAGAAAAAGGTTATAAACTACATGTGTCTACTAAAAGTACTGTCTGCTATGTACAAGTATACAACTACTATAATACTACCTCCTATGTACAAGAATATAACTACTATAATACTACCCCCTATGTAGAAGAATATAACTACTATAATACTACTCCTATGTACAAGAATATAACTACTATAATACTACCCCCTATGTAGAAGAATATAACTACTATAATACTACCTCCTATGTACAAGAATATAACTACTATAATACTACTCCTATGTACAAGAATATAACTACTATAATACTACTCCTATGTACAAGAATATAACTACTATAATACTACTCCTATGTACAAGAATATAACTACTATAATACTGCTCCTATGTACAAGAATATAACTACTATAATACTGCTCCTATGTACAAGAATATAACTACTATAATACTACCAACTATGTACAAGAATATAACTACTATAATACTACCCCCTATGTAGAAGAATATAACTACTATAATACTACCTCCTATGTACAAGAATATAACTACTATAATACTACCCCCTATGTAGAAGAATATAACTACTATAATACTACTCCTATGTACAAGAATATAACTACTATAATACTACCCCCTATGTAGAAGAATATAACTACTATAATACTACCTCCTATGTACAAGAATATAACTACTATAATACTACTCCTATGTACAAGAATATAACTACTATAATACTACCTCCTATGTACAAGAATATAACTACTATAATACTACTCCTATGTACAAGAATATAACTACTATAATACTACTCCTATGTACAAGAATATAACTACTATAATACTGCTCCTATGTACAAGAATATAACTACTATAATACTGCTCCTATGTACAAGAATATAACTACTATAATACAACCCCTATGTACAAGAATATAACTACTATAATACTACTCCTATGTACAAGAATATAACTACTATAATACTGCTCCTATGTACAAGAATATAACTACTATAATACTACTCCTATGTACAAGAATATAACTACTATAATACTACCAACTATGTACAAGAATATAACTATTATAATACTACTCCTATGTACAAGAATATAACTATTATAATACTACTCCTATGTACAAAAATATAACTACTATAATACTACTCCTATGTACAAGAATATAACTACTATAATACTACTCCTATGTACAAGAATATAACTACTATAATACTACTCCTATGTACAAGAATATAACTACTATAATACTGCTCCTATGTACAAGAATATAACTACTATAATACTACCAACTATGTACAAGAATATAACTATTATAATACTACTCCTATGTACAAGAATATAACTATTATAATACTACTCCTATGTACAAGAATATAACTACTATAATACTACTCCTATGTACAAGAATATAACTACTATAATACTACTCCTATGTACAAGAATATAACCACTATAATACTACTCCTATGTACAAGAATATAACTACTATAATACTACCTCCTATGTACAAGAATATAACTACTATAATACTACCCCCTATGTAGAAGAATATAACTACTATAATACTACTCCTATGTACAAGAATATAACTACTATAATACTACCCCCTATGTAGAAGAATATAACTACTATAATACTGCTCCTATGTACAAGAATATAACTACTATAATACTACCTCCTATGTACAAGAATATAACTACTATAATACTGCTCCTATGTACAAGAATATAACTACTATAATACTACTCCTATGTACAAGAATATAACTACTATAATACTACCCCTATGTACAAGAATATAACTACTATAATACTGCTCCTATGTACAAGAATATAACTACTATAATACTACCTACTATGTACAAGAATATAACTATTATAATACTACTCCTATGTACAAGAATATAACTATTATAATACTACTCCTATGTACAAGAATATAACTACTATAATACTACTCCTATGTACAAGAATATAACTACTATAATACTACTCCTATGTACAAGAATATAACTACTATAATACTACTCCTATGTACAAGAATATAACTACTATAATACTACCTCCTATGTACAAAAATATAACTACTATAATACTGCTCCATTGTACAAGAATAGAACTACTATAATACTACTCCTATGTACAAGAATATAATTACTATAATACTACTCATATGTACAAGAATATAACTACTATAATACTACTCCAATGTACAAGAATATAACTACTATAATACTACTCCTATGTACAAGAATATAACTACTATAATACTACTCCTATGTACTAGAATATAACTACTATAATACTACCTCCTATGTACAAAAATATAACTACTATAATACTGCTCCATTGTACAAGAATATAACTACTATAATACTGCTCCATTGTACAAGAATATAACTACTATAATACTACTCCTATGTACAAGAATATAATTACTATAATACTGCTCCTATGTACAAGAATATAACTACTATAATACTGCTCCTATGTACAAGAATATAGCTACTATAATACTGCTCCTATGTACAAGAATATAACTACTATAATACTACTCCTATGTACAAGAATATAACTACTATAATACTACTCCTATGTACAAGAATATAACTACTATAATACTACTCCTATGTACAATAATATAACTACTATAATACTACCTCCTATGTACAAGAATATAACTACTATAATACTGCTCCTATGTACAAGAATATAACTACTATAATACTACTCCTATGTACAAGAATATAACTACTATAAAACTACCTCCTATGTACAAAAATATAACTACTATAATACTGCTCCATTGTACAAGAATATAACTACTATAATACTACTCCTATGTACAAGAATATAACTACTATAATACTACCTCCTATGTACAAAAATATAACTACTATAATACTGCTCCATTGTACAAGAATATAACTACTATAATTCTACTCCTATGTACAAGAACATAATTACTATAATACTACCTCCTATGTACAAGAATATAACTACTATAATACTACTCATATGTACAAGAATATATCTACTATAATACTACTCCTATGTACAAGAACATAATTACTATAATACTACCTCCTATGTACAAGAATATAACTACTATAATACTACTCCTATGTACAAGAATATAACTACTATAATACTGACCCCTATGTACAAGAATATAACTACTATAATACTACTCCTATGTACAAGAATATAACTACTATAATACTGCTCCTATGTACAAGAATATAACTACTATAATACTACTCCTATGTACAAGAATATAACTACTATAATACTACTCCTATGTACAAGAATATAACTACTATAATACTACTCCTATATACAAGAATATAACTACTATAATACTACTCCTATGTACAAGAATATAACTACTATAATACTACTCCTATGTACAAGAATATAACTACTATAATACTACTCCTATGTACAATAATATAACTACTATAATACTGCTCCTATGTACAAGAATATAACTACTATAATACCTCTCCTATGTACAAGAATATAACTACTATAATACTACTCCTATGTACAAGAATATAACTACTATAATACTGCTCCTATGTACAAGAATATAACTACTATAATACTGCTCCTATGAGGGCTATATTTGTGATTTGGAGTGATATGGCGACATGGTTAGACTGTGGTTTGTTAATGTGTTGTGTGCAGTATTACATTTACCTCAGTGAGACTCTGCAGTGATGGCGGGGAGACTGCAGAGTGATGGGTAATCTCATTGTGATGTCTAAATGGGAGGTTGATGTAATAGTCGGCAGGTAATCATTTGATTTGTTTGCTCGCTGGAGAAGACGGGCCGGCTGCCAGCTTGGATCAGACAGACCTGGGTCATTGAGCTGTTACATCACAGACCGTTCTGCTCTTGTCTGATTCATGAGGAGCTGACAATGACCTGCCCTCACCTGCTGCTCTGTCTGTATGGCCGCACTACAAGCTCCTAGTACCATTCTGATCATCGAGTCCATTAGTGGCTCCATCAATTAACTTCTTCCTGTCTAATTGCAGGGGAGATACTAATAGCAATCTGTGCATGGTATGTAGTAGTTCAGTATTGAGAGCTGTGACCTCATCCACTTTGTGTTTTGGTGATATTTTCCTAAAACAATGAAAAAAAACCCAAAACCTAAAATCTTTGGGTTAACCTATTATTCACTCCATGTCCGTCAAAATGGACACTACATAGAGAACAGAGCTTTGTTTTGGCTTTGTCCACTGTGCGACTAAGTTCCAAACAATTTAGGTGGGGGTGTCGAATTTTAACTGTAACTGCCACTATTGTCACTAAAGGGTTAATTTTCTCTTTTCTGACAGTGGAAGGCTGTGTGCCATAAATCTTCTAACTTGAGGGTACCAGAGGGCAGGGGTAATACATTTACAATGCACAGACTGCCAGCTGTGAAAGGAAATCAGAATGGAGATCAAAGACGTTTATCCGGCCTTAGGCTAAGCTGACGTCTGCAGCGGAGTCTCCCTTGGAGCTACAATTGGGCCCAGAAGTCGGGAGCGGCCCACAGGACAACCTCACCACACTCAGGATAAGTTAAGTTCTGCAAATGGCCCTACGTTGGAGACTCTGCCATGGAAAAATTCAGAAATCAGAGGAGAGAAAAATCCTGTATGGACAGTATAAAATGGCGGACAGTGGGCGGATCCCATATGATCTATGGAATACGCCGGTGTCTGTGGGTAATGACTCTTTTTGCGCTCCGGCTCTCAGTTGTTCGGGTCCCCCTCTGGATTCGGACAATGGAAAACCCTGCGTAGAAGTGAACTTAGTCTCAGTGTGGTGGGGGTGACCTGTGGGCCCCCGGGCTCTGAGTCCAGTTGTAGCAGTGACTGTGGCGACTGCTACAATTGTTCCTGTGGGCGACATGTCGGTAGACCGACCTATTTACTTGCAATATCTAGAGCACTTACAGAATGACTGGTGCAAATAATGTAGAGGTTGCAACCCTTGGCTGAGCACTGCAGTCCCTTCACGTGGTCGATGGGTGCGGGTGCATAGAGTCCGACCTCCACTTATCTGGTACTAGCCTCTGCCCGCGACTTCGTCTGCGTGTTGTTGGTATCAAAGATCCGCCTATATTCAGCAAATTGCTGCCGTTGATGGTTTGCCTGCTCCGGCGTTTTGGCAGCTCTTAAGCTGTCCTGTTGCTGAACTCATTCCTCGCTGTGCTGTGCCCGTGATTGTTCTGGCATTGCAGCACCTCACTGGGAAGCCATATAATGAGCGTATTGTTGGTGTTGATAATCCGTCTGCTCCAGTGTTTCGGGAGCTGTCAAGCTGGCTTGCTGCTAAACTTGTTCCTCACGCCGTGCCTGTGATTGTTCCAGCATCTCAGCAGCTCACTGGGAAGCCATATAATGAGTATGTTGTTGGCGCCGATGATCCCCTCAGCTCCGCTTGAGGACAACTCTGTGACTTCTGGCTTCCTTCAGAGCTCTTGTTGTTTTAAAATTTTGCAACAAATTAGATTTTCTTTAAAAGTAACAAACTGCCAATTTGGATTAAAGGTGTTTTCTTATCCAGTGTGCAGATCAGATAATATGCAAATGCATGTACAGAATGGACTGAGGGTTAGCTGTGTTTACAAAGAGAGATAACGGACCTGGGACCTGAGATAAGCTACGGCAGGAGCAGTGTAATATAGTATGTGACCATAAATTCATAACAGTCGTGAAGCCATGTCATTTACAAATAGTAGCCGATGTGTTAATCGAGGTTACAAACTATCTTTGTGCCGAATTTCATCCAAATCCATTCAGCCGTTTTTGCGTGATTGAGGAACAAACCTCCAAACACACAAAAATTCCCGAATATCTAATATTAGTAGGATTAACCATAGGCCACTACTATTGTGATCCTAGAAAGCCACCTTATCTGTAATGGTCTGTAAGGGGATCGGATGACCTCTGCCCCATGCCAAATCTATAAGGGGTCTGCCACATACCCTGTGCTATTTAGTGATAGGGCTTATGGGTCCCTCTCGCTCCAGGGGATGAATTGGACTACGAGGTTTATAACTTGGCAGCCAGTACAAATTCTAGTAATCCGGCATCTCACTGGTCCCACGGCTGCCGGACTACTGGAATTTTAGAATATCGTGTAATGCCATCACCCTATCCCTATAGGATATTAGATTTTCCATCACATACAGATCAGCCGCACATCACTCAGACCCGCTAACAACAAGCGCCAGTGAAATCCCATCAGTAGCAGGCCTGCAGATTATCGCTCCCCCCACTGCGCTATGGGGGGGGGGGGGTCATTACTTCTCCTTGTTTTTCCATATTATCGTGCAGCGCTGTAAAGACCTTTAGCGATAGTGACAGGGTCAGCGAACCAAGAACTCCTACTGGAGTCGATATCATGTGATGCAATGTAAATCTCCTATCAACCTGTAGGTTACGAGCGACAACCCAGCCGGGGTCATTGTGAGGTTGTCGGCTGCCTCCCAGCTACTTTCCTAGTCCCTAATTCAGCTGCTTCTCTCTCTCCTCTGTAGAAATCAGGACACTCCCGGAGGGTCTTTGGACGATTTACTCATGGTGCGTTGCTTAAACATCATCCCATTGTGACGTTACCGCCATCATCCGACATCCCTTGTAGCGCTACATGTTGGCTCAGCATTCATTATCATATTCAGAAAGATCTATAGACAGAATATATGGTGGGTTTTCATTGTTTACCTTGGTCAGTCTACACACACGCCACCTATTTAGTAGTGGTGGTGCAGGGTATTGCAACTTCATTCCGTTCCACTGACTGGACGGAAGCTGTAAGGGGGAGTTCACACAGAGTAACGTGCCGCGTGATGTGGCACGTATACGCTGTGTGAGACTTTGCGGGCTGTATACGCTCCCATTGATTTCAATGGGAGCGTGGATCGTAAACGCCGCGTTATTTTGCAGCTGCAAAATTACAGCTGCAAAATAGCGCCGCGTATACGATCCCGGCTCCCATTGAAATCAATGGGAGCGTATACGGCCCGCAAAGTCTCACATGTCGTATACGTGCCACATCATGCGGCACGTTACTCCGTGTGAACTCCCCCTAACACTCTGCAGCACGGTGACTAAGTAGACAGCGTGACTAGAGCGAAGGAGGCTGCGGACATATGAGAGTCAGACCCCCGCCAATCTCGTATTGTTGGCCTGTTCTAAAGCTAGACTACCAAGATCCAAGAAAACCCCTTTAAGGAAAATACAGTATTTTGCATTTATAATACTGTGCAAAAGTTTTAGCCAGGTGTGTGAAAATGCTGTAAAATAAGAATGCTTTCAGATATATAAGGGTTAATAGTTTATTCTTATCAAAACGAAGAGAAATGTAAATCCCATCACTATTTGGTGTGACCTTTGCCCTTTGGAGGAGGAGTCCTGGAAGTGATGATCCGGCCCACAAAGATAGAGACCTGATGTCATCATCATCCAGTCTGTCTGGGACGACATGAAGAAAGAGACGGATTGGAGCAAGCAACATCTGCAGAAGATCTGGGCTTAGTTCTCCAAGATGGCGACGAGAACAACCTCCCTGCCCAAATACTGTCTGCAAGTACCGAGAAGAAGGCAAAGGGCAAAGGTCACACCGAATATTGATTCTTCGTTACAAAAACAAACCATTAACCCTTCTACACTATGTGATCAAAAGTATCCGGACACCCGGCTGAGAATGACTTACAAGTTGGTGGCGCCCTCCATGGGTAATGCTGGATACAATATGGTGTTGGCCCACCCTTAGCCTTGATGGCGGCTTCCACTCTCGCAGGCAGACGTTCAATCAGGTGCTGGAAGGTTTCTTGGGGAATGGCCGCCCATTCTTCACGGAGTGCTGCACTGAGGAGAGGTATCGATGTAGGTCGCTGAGGCCTGGCACCAAGTCGGCGTTCCAAAACCTCCCAAAGGTGTTCTATAGGATTCAGGTCAGGACTGTGTGCAGGCCGGTCCATTACAGAGATGTTATTGTGGTGTAACCACTCCGCCACAGGCCGTGCAGTATGAACAGGTGCTCCATCGTGTTGTAAGATGCAATCGCCAGCCCCGAATTACTCTTCAACAGTGGGAAGCAAGAAGGTGTTTAATACATCAATGTAGGCCTGTGCTGTGATAGTGCCACGCAAAGCAACAAGGGGTGCAAGCCCCCTCCATGTCCGATGGAGGGCGCCATGAAGTTGTAAGTCATTATCAGCCGGGTGTCCGGACACTTTTGATCACATAGAGTATTTCCTAAAGCCTTCTTACTTTGTTTCATTTATTCCACGCCCTGCCTAACACTTTTGCACATAGTTGTCTTTATTATTAGTACCAGATATCGGGTTTGGGGACGATTTCTACTAAAGTAAAAAAAGAAACAAAAAAAAAAAATGAAATATTGGCATCCAAAATAAGGCCGGGAATCTCCATGGTAACCTCTGCCTGACTGCGTACACCGAGCCGCTTATCTCATCTACATCCTGCGATCAGAAATAACACGGAGCTCGGAGCAATCTCCAAAACAGGTGGCAATAAAATCTGGGGCCATGATCTATAATATCACATCGAAAACCGGGACACAGCCTGAAATCTGGGTCACATGATGGGGGGGGGGGGAGGCTGCAGATTCAGATCTCCACCAGCGACAACTACTGTCTGGAGGACTCAGCGTGCCTATGTATTACATGGAATCACTGAGAAGGTGTAATACTGTATTTCTCCTGTAGGGGCGCTGTAGGGGAATTGAACATTAGCGCCACAGATTACTACAGTACAAACCATAGCTGCAGCTTTAGGTGCCCTATAGACTTGGATAGACCCAAGTTACACCCCCCTCGTCTTTAGGACGAAACGTGTGATCTGTGATTGTATCCGATATAGGAAATGCAATGATCAAAGGTTCCAAAATGGCCGATAACCCCCAGATCTTCCACGTTGATGTACACACCAGATGTCGTGCTCAGACTCTTGTTATCCCTGACAGTTCTCAGAAAAGCAAATGTTACAGACACAAGAGACGTCATTAATACAGATACAAAGAATCCACAGACACAATGGGCTTTATCCAATACGTCTTGTGTGGTCAAGACGTCCTTGCAAACCCTTCAAAGTACATGAGTGCTAGAGAAGCCGCTCTTGTGGCTAGAAACAGGGTTAACCCCAGACTCCTCCCACATGGCGGATATTACCCTGGACTTAGCAAATCAGCCCCTGCATACAATACATAGCTGTACCATGTGCCGGGGACCTCTAGAGGACAACCCCAGGAACTACAATGTCACAATGAGCATCCTCCAGCAGTTGTGTCACAGCAGCCTCTAGTGTTGGCAGGTGGAAGTGCTGCTTGCATGATTGTCATTGCATGGACTTGCATGCTGGAACTTCTTGGGCTGTTACTAACAGTTTGTGATATGTCTTTTTCTCTCGCTGCCCCTATGGAAGCGAAGTATTCCGCTCCTGCAGGAAACACAGCTATGGTAAGCGAAGTAATAATAAGCATGGCTTCTTATGTCTTATATGTCACATATAAGGGAATCCAATATCCATAGAGCAATCTAGTCCCTGTCCATGCTATCCTAGCCGTGTCTATATGATTAAATAACATGTTTGTCACCTGTTGTGTTCCACCGTCTTTACGCAGACCATAGGGGTTGTCACAGCCCCTCCCCAAATCTTATATGATCTGGCCTTATCTGTAATAATACTTCTAATACTGTCATAAAGTCTTTCAGTCTGTCAGCTATTGTCACAGGTGAATCCCTGGTGGGCCCCTGGCTGATACTTGCATGGCGCAGGACACTCATTCTACTTCATACAGAGACTCCTTGCACAGCGTCTCAGCCAGGCTATGTGTCGCTATATACACTGGGTAGATAATTTAGGAAAATCCCTTGTTTATTTTTGCATACGGTGGACACACTGGACGGTTGTGATGACACCTAAGTGCATAGCAGGCCCACCTTAGTCCCCGGGCCCGTCCTCTCTATCACAATATTGCAGTAAGTCACGGCAGACTCCTTTGGGCCACTTATCTCCAAGGTTTTCAACTTCTGCACCGACCTATAAAGTCGCTGCACTGTAGGGAAGATGCAAGAATACGTTTTCTCATGAAAAACTATCCTTTATTAAATCATATTAAACAGGATCATTGTCCCAGGGTTGCTTCTATGACCACCTCAATAGTAGATGCAGGAACATCACCATATGGATATGTACATTTCTAGACAATCAAATCTGAAACAGTTTTGCAAATTTTGCTGAATTTTAAAGATTTTCTTTATCTTGCGCTAGGTAAAAAAAAATTATTATATTTTCAAAAATATTTCAGTTTTAAGCAGCGAGTAATATCCTGTGTGTATAAGATGTGTATTCTGAAGATGTAATATAAGACGCAGGGGAGCCCATATCTGAAGATTATGCTGGATAAGAATTCATCGATACATCTTTTCCTCACTCAGACTCTGAGCCGGGGGAGGAGGACACTGGCGGGCCCCAGCTGCAGCGCACAATACGAGCCCCAAACAACACGCCTCTGGGAACACCCTCAGGTAAGTCCTAGTATATACCTGCAGACAGAGGTGAGTGCAAGAGCATTGATAGTTATTATTAACCCCTTAACCCCATATCCCCTGGCGAACCTTTGACATGGGCCCCCCCGACCAACCCCCGCCCGCATTCCTGTGTGCACTATTATGCGCCATAGTTGTCCCTGCACCCAGCATTATACCCCATAGTGGCCCCTTCACTCAGTATTATGCCCCATAGTGGCACCATCACCCATTATTATGCCCCATAGTTGCCCCTGCACACAGTATTATCCCCATAGTGGCCCCTGCACACAGTATTATGCCCCATAGTGGCCCCATCACCCAGTATTATGTCCCATAGTGGCCCCTGCACACAGTATTATCCCCCATAGTGGCCCCTGCACACAGTATTATCCCCCATAGTGGCCCCTGCACACAGTATTATGCTCCATAGTGGCCCCTGCACACAGTATTATGCCCCATAGTGGCCCCTGCACACAGTATTATACCTCATAGTGGCCCCATCACCCAGTATTATGCCCCATAGTGGCCCCATCACACAGTATTATGCCCCATAGTGGCCCCATCACCCAGTATTATGCCCCATAGTGGCCCCATCACACAGTATTATGCCCCATAGTGGCCCCATCACCCAGTATTATGCCCCATAGTGGCACCATCACCCATTATTATGCCCCATAGTTGCCCCTGCACACAGTATTATCCCCCATAGTGGCCCCTGCACACAGTATTATGCTCTATAGTGGCCCCTGCACACAGTATTATGCCCCATAGTGGCCCCATCACCCAGTATTATGTCCCATAGTGGCCCCTGCACACAGTATTATGCCCCATAGTGGCCCCTGCACACAGTATTATCCACCATAGTGGCCCCTGCACACAGTATTATCCCCCATAGTGGCCCCATCACCCAGTATTATGCCCCATAGTGGCCCCATCACACAGTATTATGCCCCATAGTGGCCCCATCACCCAGTATTATGCCCCATTGTGGCCCCATCACTCAGTATTATGCCCCATAGTGGCCCCATCACCCAGTATTATGCCCCATCACGCAGTATTATGCCCCATAGTGGCCCCTTCACCAAGTATTATGCCCCATAGTGGCCCCTTCACCCAGTATTATGCCTCATACTGGCCCCTGCACACAGTATTATGCCTCATACTGGCCCCTGCACACAGTATTATGCCCCATAGTGGCCCCTGCACACACTATTATGTCCCTCAGTGGCCCCTCCACACAATATTATGCCCCATTGTGGACACCCATTAACAATTATTATACTCTGGGGTCTTTTAGAGAATGCTTTTAGCAGGGTTCACCTGAACGAAAAATCAGCCCCATATTTCATCCAGAATCTGCCCCCCATTGTATTCCCCTCAAATACCTCTGTGATCTTTACAGGATTTCAGAATCATTCTCTCTTTCTCTCGTCTCTAGGGGACTCGGACACCTTGCTGGCTAGTTCGCTCCACACCACGCCCAGTACGCTGACCGGACTCTCACAGACGGACGAGTTCTCAGACTGGTCCGGCAGTCAACAGACGGTAGTAGAGAGGGACTCCAAGAACCCAAGGCAAGGATTCACTCAGGGAGGAGGGGCTCGACACCTGGGAGTGGAGCCCCTCATCCCGGCATCCAGCAACAACCTTCCGGGCAGTGTCTGGGGGTCAGAGGTCAGCCTGTCAGGGTTCAGCGACCTGTATAGCAGCGCCTTCAGCCTCTACCGGGGCAGATCATGTGCCATTCGGGTGTAAGTAACCGACATTATGCAACATCACCCGCACCATGCCGTCCCCCCGCTGATCCTCTATTTTTTTTTTGGATTTTTCCATTTTTCATTTGGAATTGTTTTCATTTTTCATTTTTGTAATTTATTTTTCATTTTGTTCCGTTCATGTGAAGGGCCGATGAGCCGGCGAGCCTAGTACGTTTCATCCAGAGCCGCAGTCATCAATCTTCTTATCTCCCCCTCATCTTTTCTGTATGTATTATCCATCCTTGGGAGCCGCCGTCCTCGGGGCCGCTCCTTTATAAGGTCATTGCCCATCACTTTCTCGTTTTCTTTGTTATTGGAGGCCATTAATTTACTTAGCGAATGTTACATTTGTAGCAGTAAATTGCATTGGGCCCCCAAAGATTGCACCATAGACGCAGCATGGCGTACTGATGACAGTCCCATACGGGAGAGTAGGTATCCGTCATATCTGGTCACTTAAAGGGGAATTCAGTTTACTATAAACAATGTCTGCATAAATGAAAAATTCTGTATACTTCTACTTTTTGATGAAAAATCTTCACTATTTTCAAGAAATGAGTTTGCTGTCACCAGGTGAATAGCTAAAGCTCCGTGAGTACTTGTAAGAAAGTTCTGCTCAAGTGCTCGCCCTCCTTAAACTTTTGTCATGGTTGCCCTACCTTGTCTGTAACTTTCAGCTACATTGCTGGTTCTCTTAAAGGGATCCTATCATTAAAACTCAATTTTTTGTCCCTAACAAGTAGGAATAGCCTTAAGAAAGGCTATTCTTCTCCTCCCTTTAGATGTCTTCTCCGTAGAAATCCCGGTTTTCATCGGTATGCAAATGAGTTCTCTCGCAGCACTGGGGGTGGGCCCAATGCTGTGAGAGAACTCTCCAGCGCCGCCTCCATCTTCTTCAGGAACGGGCTCTCTTCGCGTCTTCTTCCGGCGGTGGCTTCAAACTTCTAGGCCTCGGGCAGCCGACTGTGCATGCCCGCCGGCCACAAGAAAATGGCCGCCTACAATGCTGTGTAAGAAGCCATTTTCTTGTGGCCGGCGGGCATCCGCATTCAGCTTTGCCCGAGGCCTAGAAGTTTGAAGCCACCGTTGGAAGAAGATGCATGAAGAGGCCATTTCTGAAGAAGATGGAGGCGGCGCTGGAGAGTTCTCTCACAGCATTGGGCCCGCCCCCAGTGCTGCGAGAGAACTCATTTGCATATCGACGAAAACCAGGATTTCTACAGAACGACATTGCGGAGAAGACATCTAAAGGTAGGAGAAAAATAGACTTTCTTAAGGCTATTCCTACTTGTTAGAGACAAAAAATTGAGTTTTAATGATAGGATCCCTTTAAGGGAAACCTTTCACCACCTGCACAACTCCAAATCTTTGCATCCTTCAATAGTTGCCAGTTCGCTTATTCTAGCACAGCTTTTTTCTCTAGCTTCCACCGTTCCGAAACAGTCCTTTTGGTTAGTTTCAGCACAGTTATGTTCTCTACTATCAGGTGGGCGGTCCTGAACGATAAGGACCGCCCATATGACACCAGAAAGCATAATTGTACTGAAACTAACCAACATGATTGCTTGGGAATGTTGGGGCCAGAGAAAAAATTCCAATTGTGCCAGAATCAGTCGAGCAGTTTGTGTAAAAGGGGTTGGGCAGGACTTCAAAGAGTGTCCTCCATCACTGACAGCAAGCAGAGATCTTGAAAATGATGAGAATTTCAGCCGTAAAGAATATTAGAAAGCTACAGAACTTTTTCTATATACAGCAAGCCTTATTTACACAGAAGGGGGAAATTAGAAATTCACTTTTCCCCATATTTCAGGTGTGAGTGGATATGATCTATAGCTCTGCTCATTTTTAAGATACGTGGTTCATGAATGGAACAACAGAACCACAGTGAAGACTGACACACAGATAAAGCACTAGATATTTTGAAGGCCGTCTGTACTATTTGAGAGTATTGGGCAGAATTGTGACGTAGTTTGTGTCGTGCGTGCTTTGCACCACATTGTAGTCACTTTCTGAGAATTTCTGCACCTTGTGGGCAGGGCTTATTGGGAAAGGGGTGGTGTTTATCTAAAAGGGGTGGGGCTCAATACGGTATGTGATCTTTTTAGGCAAAATTTGGATGGATTTTTTTGGATTTAGGAGGTATAAAGTTAGATTAGACAGTCACACATCCCATTAGGCTGTCACACACCACATTAGACTGTCACACACCACATTAGACAGTCACACATCCCATTAGGCTGTCACACACCACATTAGACAGTCGCACATCACATTAGACTGTCACACACCATATTAGACAGTCACACACCACATTAGACAGTCACACACCATATTAGACTGTCACACACCACATTAGACTGTCACAAACCACATTAGACTGTCACACACCATATTAGACTGTCACACACCATATTAGACTGTCACACACCACATTAGACTGTCACACACCATATTAGACAGTCACACACCACATTAGACAGTCACACACCACATTAGACAGTCACACACCACATTAGACTGTCACACACCATATTAGACTGTCACATATCACATTAGACTGTCACACACCACATTAGACTGTCACACACCACATTAGACAGTCACACATCACATTAGACAGTCACACACCACATTAGACTGTCACACACCACATTAGACTGTCACACACCACATTAGACTGTCACACATCACATTAGACTGTCACACACCACATTAGACTGTCACACACCATATTAGACAGTCACACACCACATTAGACAGTGCACACCTCATTAGACTGTCACACACCACATTAGACTGTCACACACCACATTAGACTGTCACACACCATATTAGACAGTCACACATCACATTAGACTGTCACACACCACATTAGACAGTCACACACCACATTAGACTGTCACACACCATATTAGACTGTCACACACCACATTAGACTGTCACACACCATATTAGACAGTCACACACCACATTAGACTGTCACACACCACATTAGACAGTCACACACCAGATTTATCAAACAGAATAAAGCCTAGACAGTATTAGTAAATCTGCCCCCGGTTTGGCTGATAACAGAGTACAATAGTCAGTACCTCATACCGCAATACGTAAATGTAAGTCTTAGCTATACCCTCCCTAATATGACGGTGCTATAAGAAGACGACTGGATGATGACTCGGCTCTCCGCGCCCTCCCATCACTTTATATTTGCCTTTATGTTGCACTCCCAGGCTGACCTTTTCTCCCTCCTGCTGGTTTTGGTTCTTTTTTCTCTTTTCGTTGTTCATCCCTCTTCATTACTTGGTGTTTTATTTCCATATGAAGTTTATATTCTATGAGTCAAAGCTGTATGTGTCACAGAAGGAGCTCTGGGGCCCCTGGAAAGAGATGGGCTCTGATCCCGGACTCCTCTGCGGTCATGGCTATTGTGAACCTCTTTCGGGCTCCCCATCCTCTACACAAGTGCAACCAATCGGCAAAGCATGGAGAGGGCCAAACAAGTGTTAGTCTTTCCAGGGGCCCCATTTGTGATGCCCTTTATTATTCCGGAGCTAGTTTGTAAAAGGAACAACAAATTGGCCCAAAATGTGAGTTACAATGACCTCAATATACAATACAAGCAGTAATACTGAGCGGAGGTGGGGCTAGAGCATTGGAGGACCAGACCTCCTGAGATACAGGTAATGTATGTAAAGAGTGAGGAAAATGTTTGTTCTCGTACCGTGTTAGCCAGTGGGTACGAAACATAAAAAACAAAAAACTTGAGAGTCTTCAGTAGTTGATACCTTTTTTAATGGCTAACTAATAATAATGATAGATTACAACGTTTCGAAGCTCTCGGCCTCTTCTTCAGGTATATCTAAAAACAATTTCTGAAGGATGAATATTTATGTACAAAAGGACACTCAGGAATAGAACTCACACTGTCATACAATCAGAGAACAAAGAATGGACCTTCCCGTGTCAAAACATTTCATCAATGAAGATCATAATATCACCAATGGCATGAAAATTTTGGTTTTAAGAGGGGATTTTCAATCAAGGAAAGAGAGACGGATTTAAGAGTACAAGTTTATGACCGTGCTTCAAACATTGCAGAAAGGGATGAAGCTGTCACATGGGTTCATGGCATCCTACAGAAATCACTGAACTGAGACAGCCATAAAAGACACTCTCTGAACTGATAAGAACACTGCAAACTGATGAATTGTTTATTTGTATGTACCAATAACCTTCTTCCACCCTACCTCCTAGAATGCTATTCCTGAGTGTCCTTTTGTACATAAGTATGCAGCCTTCAGAAATTGTTTTTAGATATACCTGAAGAAGAGGCCGAGAGCTTCGAAACGTTGTAATCTGTCATCATTATTAGTTAGCCATTAAAAAAGGTATCAACTACTGAAGACTCAAGTTTTGTTTTTTTTTTGTATAGAGTGACTACACCAACGGGATAGTGAGCACAGCTCTGGAGTATAATACAGGATAAGTAATGTAATGTATGTACACAGTGACTGTACCAGCAGAATAGTGAGCGCAGCTCTGGAGTATAATACAGGATAAGTAATGTAATGTATGTACACAGTGACTGTACCAGCAGAATAGTGAGCGCAGCTCTGGAGTATAATACAGGATAAGTAATGTAATGTATGTACACAGTGACTGTACCAGCAGAATAGTGAGCGCAGCTCTGGAGTATAATACAGGATAAGTAATGGAATGTATGTACACAGTGACTGCACCAGCAGAATAGTGAGTGCAGCTCTGAGGTATAATACAGGATAAGTAATGTAATGTATGTACACAGTGACTGCACCAGCAGAATAGTGAGCGCAGCTCTGGAGTATAATACAGGATAAGTAATGTAATGTATGTACACAGTGACTGCACCAGCAGAATAGTGAGCGCAGCTCTGGAGTATAATACAGGATAAGTAATGTAATGTATGTACACAGTGACTGCACCAGCAGAATAGTGAGCGCAGCTCTGGAGTATAATACAGGATAAGTAATGTAATGTATCTACACAGCGACTGCACCAGCAGAATAGTGAGCACAGCTCTGGAGTATAATACAGGATAAGTAATGTAATGTATGTACACAGTGACTGTACCAGCAGAATAGTGAGTGCAGCTCTGGAGTATAATACAGGATAAGTAATGTAATGTATGTACACAGTGACTGTACCAGCAGAATAGTGAGCGCAGCTCTGGAGTATAATACAGTATAAGTAATGTAATGTATGTACACAGTGACTGTACCAGCAGAATAGTGAGCGCAGCTCTGGAGTATAATACAGGATAAGTAATGTAATGTATGTACACAGTGACTGTACCAGCAGAATAGTGAGCGCAGCTCTGGAGTATAATACAGGATAAGTAATGTAATGTATGTACACAGTGACTGCACCAGCAGAATAGTGAGCGCACCTGTGGAGTATAATACAGGATAAGTAATGTAATGTATGTACACAGTGACTGTACCAGCAGAATAGTGAGTGCAGCTCTGGAGTAAAATACAGGATAAGTAATGTAATGTATGTACACAGTCACTGTACCAGAAGAATAGTGAGCGCAGCTCTGGAGTATAATACAGGATAAGTAATGTAATGTATGTACACAGTGACTGTACCAGCAGAATAGTGAGCGCAGCTCTGGAGTATAATACAGGATAAGTAATGGAATGTATGTACACAGTGACTGCACCAGCAGAATAGTGAGCGCAGCTCTGGAGTATAATACAGGATAAGTAATGTAATGTATGTACACAGTCACTGTACCAGAAGAATAGTGAGCGCAGCTCTGGAGTATAATACAGAATAAGTAATGTAATGTATGTACACAGTGACTGCACCAGCAGAATAGTGAGCGCAGCTCTGGAGTATAATACAGGATAAGTAATGTAATGTATGTACACAGTGACTGCACCAGCAGAATAGTGAGTGCACCTGTGGAGTATAATACAGGATAAGTAATGTAATGTATGTACACAGTGACTGCACCAGCAGAATAGTGAGTGCAGCTCTGGAGTAAAATACAGGATAAGTAATGTAATGTATGTACACAGTCACTGTACCAGAAGAATAGTGAGCGCAGCTCTGGAGTATAATACAGGATAAGTAATGTAATGTATGTACACAGTGACTGTACCAGCAGAATAGTGAGCGCAGCTCTGGAGTATAATACAGGATAAGTAATGTAATGTATGTACACAGTGACTGTACCAGCAGAATAGTGAGCGCAGCTCTGGAGTATAATACAGGATAAGTAATGTAATGTATGTACACAGTGACTGCACCAGCAGAATAGTGAGCGCAGCTCTGGAGTATAATACAGGATAAGTAATGTAATGTATGTACACAGTGACTGTACCAGCAGAATAGTGAGCGCAGCTCTGGAGTATAATACAGGATAAGTAATGTAATGTATGTACACAGTGACTGTACCAGCAGAATAGTGAGCGCAGCTCTTGAGTATAATACAGGATAAGTAATGTAATGTATGTACACAGTGACTGCACCAGCAGAATAGTGAGCGCAGCTCTGGAGTATAATACAGGATAAGTAATGTAATGTATGTACACAGTGACTGTACCAGCAGAATAGTGAGCGCAGCTCTGGAGTATAATACAGGATAAGTAATGTAATGTATGTATACAGTGACTGTACCAGCAGAATAGTGAGCGCAGCTCTGGAGTATAATACAGGATAAGTAATGTAATGTATGTACACAGTGACTGCACCAGCAGAATAGTGAGCGCACCTGTGGAGTATAATACAGGATAAGTAATGTAATGTATGTACACAGTGACTGCACCAGCAGAATAGCGAGCGCAGCTCTGGAGTATAATACAGGATAAGTAATGTAATGTATGTACACAGTGACTGTACCAGCAGAATAGTGAGTGCAGCTCTGGAGTATAATACAGGATAAGTAATGTAATGTATGTACACAGTGACTGCACCAGCAGAATAGTGAGCGCAGCTCTGGAGTATAATACAGGATAAGTAATGTAATGTATGTACACAGTGACTGTACCAGCAGAATAGTGAGTGCAGCTCTGGAGTATAATACAGGATAAGTAATGTAATGTATGTACACAGTGACTGCACCAGCAGAATAGTGAGCGCAGCTCTGGAGTATAATACAGGATAAGTAATGTAATGTATGTACACAGTGACTGTACCAGCAGAATAGTGAGTGCAGCTCTGGAGTATAATACAGGATAAGTAATGTAATGTATGTACACAGTGACTGTACCAGCAGAATAGTGAGCGCAGCTCTGGAGTATAATACAGGATAAGTAATGTAATGTATGTACACAGTGACTGTACCAGCAGAATAGTGAGTGCACCTGTGGAGTATAGGTTTCTTGCGTAGGTTTCCTCCAGGTACTCCAGTTTCCTCTCATACATCAAAGACATTATGATAGGGATTAGATTAGATCAGATTAGATTAGATTGTGAGCCCTATTTGGGATAGTGAGTCTTGACAATATTTGTACAGTGCTATGGAATATGTTGGCACTTTGTAAGTAACTGGAATAAGTAAATAAATAATTGTTTTACTTTTCTTTGCAGTTTTTTACCAGAAGGTGGACTGCGGAGAGGCAGCATCAATGGGGCCATCACAGATTCCCCTCGGCCTCATCAGAGTCCAAGACCTCCCATTCTACCTCCTCCTTCTCCGCGCCTTGGGCAACGACCTGCTGCCAGTCCTATGCCTAGCGCTCGTGGCCCATCAACACCCCTTACACCCAGAAAGAAAACCCTTATGCCTTCCCAGTTCCAGGACACAGTGGTTGAAGAATTTGAGGAGAAGGTTAAGAGGCCAAAGTCCTCAGCTGGCTCTCAGGTCAGTGGCCAGGAATCTCGCCCAGTGACACCATTGAGTGAATCATCAGGACGAGTTTCCATCTTACGTGCATCTCCAAAGCTGGTCCGCTCAGGCTCCAAGATCTTTGAAAAATTGCGTTGTCTTGAAGAGAGAAGAAAAAGCCTGGACCAGACGGACAGCCCTTTTCCTGTACAGTCTTGGCTACCCCTCCGTAAGACGAGGTCCTTTGACCAGCCTGGGGCAGATGGACTAGCTAGCGGCTTGGAGTCCTCAACTGAGGAGCTACGGGATGACCTAAGAGATGGAGTGAGATCAGAAGTAGCAGGCTATACCTTGAGGTGTCCGTCCCTGAGGTACAAGACCGCATCACTGGATGACAGAGGAGCCTTCTCAGGTCGCGTGAGTGATATTGAATCACGATTTTCCCAAGAACTTTCTCGCATTAAAAGAACTGTTTCCCAGCAACAACTTATCCGTTCATCTCAAGATCTCTCTCGAAGATCACCTTCTCCTCAAGTAACCACAAGTAGCCAACCTGCTCCAACGCAAGTGCATAAAGACTCTAAGGCACCCGAAATTCAGGAACAAAAGCCAGCAAATGTGGCCACTGCCCGAAAACCCCTTGTCAGGAGCTCTGCCGTTGTCAACCAAATACCCCAAGATAAGGAACCTCATGGTGGAGTCAAAGGACATTTTGCTCCTGTAGCAGAGAAGTCATCAAATGGGTCAATCGTCCACCATCATGTAGTCAAGCAATCAGATACACGACTTACATCCCACCCACCATCTAAAGCCAACATCAGTGCCCCAAAATCCATCTCCACTAAAGCACCAACCACAGATTCTCACATAAGGAGGGTCCATGAATACGGAAGTGAGCCACCGCCAACCAGCACACAAGCCCCACCAGCAATGGAAATAGCACAGAGAGGGATTGGGCGGGAAAAAGGGACTATGGGCGGAGAGACCAGATACCTCCCATGGGCCACGCCAGTGGGTCACACCCAGAGAAGTCAAGGGCCACCAGGGAAGGGCGGGGGGCAAGCCAAAAAGCACAGTGAATCACATACCAGTGGCAAATCCAACAAAACCACCAAAAGCAAAGGGAAGAGCCGGCGACACAGAGTCATGTCACCCGAACTAGGTATGCTATAATAGGAATGGGCATATGCAGCAGTCACAGGGGGTGTAGCTGCTAACAGGCCGTGCACTGTGGGGGGGGTCACATAGGTCCCTCTGTCACCTAAATATGCCTTTATTCTAAATGGGCGGGTAGGGACCCCATTACAGAGTTTGCATTGGGGCCCAGGAGCTTCAAGTTACACCTCTGGGTGCCATTGCAAAATTTGTCTCCCAATTTTGTCCCTTTAGTGAGTGACTCATTTTGAGTACTATACCCCTACTTCATACTACCTGCTACCCCCCACACTAGTATTTGCATCCCCCCTGTTACAGTCCTGAGTGCTGCCCTGTGTATCTAGTATCCAGCTGACAGATTAACACCAATGACCTCTTGTTCCCCCTAGTGGTCAGTGTGAGAACTGCAATAATTCAGAATTTATTTCTCAGAAAGTGACCCCTGTAACAAATATCTTTCACTGACGTCTTTGCTTTATACCGTATCCTCATTTCATGTCCTCTCCTAGAATCTTCTGACGATTCCTATGTATCAGCGGATGAGGATCCGAGGGAGGCTCCTGTGTTTGAAATTCCCTTGCAAAGCGCCCTGGTGAACGCCGGCTCCGAAGTGTTATTAAAATGTATTATAACAGCGAAACCAAGTCCGGAAGGTCAGTAGTGAGTGTATTGTACAGGCAAGTGCTCGACCACAGAAAGGCTGGGGTTAATGATCATTTACAAGAATACAATAACGTGCAAAAGTTTCTTAACAAACCGATTGCAATCAATAGGAGATGCAACTTTTTATGATGCGTTTTTTTATGCGGTTGTTGATATGTTTTTTGCTAGTGTTTTTTTTTTTAAAAGTGAAGCTTCCAGGTTCATACAGTGTGCTGCAGCAAACAAAAAACATCATGTAAAAAAAACAAAAAAAACAAAGTAATATAAATTTTCCTTATTCCTCAGGCTAAAGCTCCACTTTGCGGAAACTCAGCTTTTTTTTGTTGCAGATTTTGTTGTGGTTTTTGAGCCAAAGCCAAGAATGGCTACAAATGGATTCTTGGCTTTGGCTCAAAAAACCGCAACAAAAAAAGCTGCGTATCCGCAACATGGGGCCTCAGATTTTTTCAGGCTGTGTGACTATACCCTAATGTTATGATGATGTTTTTTTCTGACAGTCATATGGAGAAAGGATCGCATCTCACTAAAGAACAGTCCCACCCATCAGATCCGGGCCGAGGGCGAGAGACATACACTTCTGATCCGCTGGGCGCTGCCATCTGATTCTGGCATTTATACAGTAACGGCAAGGAATGAAGTGGGGGAGGCCAGTAGCTGCGGAGCCCTGACCGTCAAACCAGGTATCTATGAGCGCATCCGAAATGTGTGCTCAGATTTATGAGGTCATAGAGGTGTAATGCCATATACTGTATATATAATGCCATATATACTGGATACAACTGCAAGAGGGCCAAGGCTCCTATCATGCAACCAAACATCACATTGTCACCCCAAGACACCTTTACTAATGTAAGTGAATGGAGTCACACTGCAACGTCTAGTTCCAAAAAAAGGAGATTGAGCATTGCTGAATTTTTTTTCTGACTAGACGTTACGGTTGCAGCATCCCCAGGGTTGCAATGCAGGTCCATTCACTTACATTGCTGAGGGACAACACAGTGATATTTGGTTACGCAATGGTAGTCACAGCCCAAAAAACCCCTATGTTGCCCTATCCTAAATGTTTGGCTGTGGTGGAGCTACAATTGCATGTACTGGAGTGTGACTACTACAACATAATGGCCGTGTCTTAGCTAAAGGGGGCAGTGTTGCACCTAGGGCGGGGCTGTTTCTGTTTCAGTGGGGGCAGTGTCTCAGCTAGGTGGGGAAGTTTGTTAATGGAGTGAGGTCATTGACAATGATACAATGATGAGATGGATCACATGAGATGGTTCGTAGTTTAGTTGCAAAAAAAAGTGCACACATTTTTTTTTTTGGATGCAAAATATCCAAATAATTAAATTATTTTTGGAAGACTTAAGTCTGTGACTGTACCATGCTTAGAACAGGGACAGACAGAGACAGCAGGGGCCCCCTGTGCAAGACCAGGAGATGGGCCCTCAGTCTGTAATAGCTCCTCGTATAGCACCTCATTAGGTCTCCTTAGCAATGCACTAGTAGCTGCGAGCTGTGTAACTTAGCTCAGTCCCTTACATGCAATCTAATAGACTGTAGGAGGCTGACAGCTACTTTTAGGTTGGCAGAGGGCCCACTTACCTACTGGGCCCCTGGGCAGCTGCACAGTTTGCACATATGGTATGTCCTCTGGTGCAGAGATATAGTCAACATCTAATTATTCTATAGGGCTTGACAAACGTTTTCTAGTCGAGTTTCACCTGCAAACAAATATTACATGCACCGCCAAATACCGCCATATTGTACCGAGCAAACAGCAAACAAATACCAATATGACGTGCACATAATAGCCCCTTATAGGCCCCACCACCACACTAAAGCATAGAATACATCTCCAGAAGCATCAAGTAAATGCCTCAGTGCAGCGCAACATACCGAGTCTGACGCGCCAAACTAATGCCAGTATATAGCACCGCCACTAGAAGAATTGTCCCCCTGCCCAACTCCTACAACCACTGCTAGCAGCATTGTCACCTCTCTCACAAGTGTTGCTCTATTTGGTTGTATCCTCACAGTGTTCTGGTTACATGCGATCCTCTAACTCTCTGAATAATGAAACACTTACATGAAATCTCTATTTTAATTTCTGTGCTTGATGTTAGTAAATAATACTTATAGCTGAGTTTGTTACACTTGTATCTACATTTACATAGGAGCAGTAGATAGGAGATAGATAGATAGATAGGAGATAGATATTAAATAAATACTATAGATATTAGATTAGACAGATATTATATCCTGTAGATAGTAATGAGATTGATACAATAGATACAGTAGATAGGTAGATATACATACAATAGATACAATAGTTATTGCATGGCGGTGCTGTATGAGGGATGACTCTGCACTTATATTAGGATTTTAACCCCTCGGTCCCCGCCTCCTGCCGGGTGTAATAATCCTGGCTTTCTCTGGTATATATAATAAGTGATATTCTCATTAGCTCCCATCTGTTGTGTCCTGGAATGTGTCTCTCACAAGTGTCATTGCACCAGCGAGCGCCGTCATTGTCGGCCAGTTACACGTCTCCGGCTTCTTTGGTGACAGGAGGAATTGAGAAACCTGAGCGGGCCGTGTCTCTGGGAATAGTATTTATTGTGATCAGCTGTGTACACTGTTGAAGGGCACTGCCAGCGCCGGCTTCTGTGGGGCAGAAGTCTCCAGGGATGGTGCTGCCTCCGCTGCCACCACCGCCATCGCTCGCTCTCCTGTCTCCCGCACCTCTCTGTCCTGTTCACTGTCTTTCTTTCTGTCTGTTTGCTGGTGGGAGGGAGCGAGGAGGGTGAGAGTCTAAATACAGCAACAGATTGTACTGGAGGTGACCTCGTCATGTTCAGTCTCTCCTCCCTTCTTCTTTCCCTCTCTCCGCTCGGGGCTTTTTCCTTTTTATGTGCATCTTTCTTCTTTCTGGTCTCGGCCCTCCCTGTTCACTTTCCCTTTCTGTTTTCCATCTTCTTTCCCGACTTACTTTCCTTCATCCCTCTTGTCTCCTCACTGCCCCCATTGTCTTGGACGCCTCTGCTCAGCTCTCGCTGCCTCTTTCCTTCTTTACCTTTTTTCCTTCTTGATAACTTAAGATAGTCCAAGATGTTTTTGGGGATCTGTCTCTCTAATTCGGTGAGTGTCTCTGTGTCTGTCTTTATCGTTGCGTGTCTCGTACTCCGTGCATACAGCAGAGGCTCCGCTCAGTTCTTTTTTTGGCAGTCAGGATAGATGCCAGTGCTTTGCTGGGAGGTTTTGATGGTGGGGGGTGCTGGAGGGGGGTGTTGGCATGAGGCCACTTTAGGCATTTAGGAGTTTTTGACTGTCTTTTGCAGAATTACAAAAATATCCTACGAGTTTAGAGGATGTAGCTGGGAAATGACAAGACTGTAGAGAGATCGGAGGTAGCAGGGGGCGTTCTAAACATAGGGTGTCTTGTTTTGTTGACTGAGACGAGAACGTCTACAGTGTCGTCGCTGGAACCGTCTTATTCTCTGGTTGAGTCCCTTGGCACCTTAAGACTTTTATTTAAAGGTATAGGACTGGGAGAAAGGCAGCCCTGTATGTAAGTTACACTGGCATGTCCGAGACGTCTCACAAGTATGTACAGTATGTACCATAGAGGCAGCCCCTGTCGCTTCTATGGGGTCAGTGGAAAGTACGACCTCCTAGACAAGCCCTTTCACTCTCCAGCGAGGCCCCCATGTTCTGAGATAGTCACTATTAAGGCTCAATACTGATATTACATAATCGGCCCTTCATTGGTACGCAGATGCTCTTGATTCTTCCGGGTTAAAAGAGAAGGGTGTTTGTAATGGCCTAAAGGAAAGATCTGAAACTCTTTTGTCATCTTTTCTTCTAGCACCGGTCACAGACTCTCCTGCTCATCGTGGGACCCCTCGAGATGTTCTGAGCCCCATTACATCTGACGATGAGTATCTGAGCCCTCAGGAAGATTTAAGTGAGCCTGCAACACCGCAGCACAGCATGGCGGCCAAAACCGCTGTCCAACACAGCGTGACCTTCAAAGCCCCTCCATCATTCAAGGTGAGGTTTATGAAGGATTTTGTCAATATGCATCAGGATACTGCTGTAGTAGGGAGATGGATATCAGGGGATCACCTGCTTCATGATCCCGGTGTCTTGGTGTAATATGGCGATGTCACTTACATTGCACCTGCTGCTTCTTAAAGCCTCTGAGATCAGAGACCGCAGAGAACATCAGGATAACAGGGCACGGTATTTGGGCACTTTCAGTAGCCCACTATTCTTCATTGATACTCCTCGTACATTGCCATTGTGATGAGGTATAGCCTAAATCCAATATATATTTGGTGGGCCCTGGCGGTGAAGAATCTGCATAAAACATCTCGACACTCTCCTTTTAGCACTGGAGTAACTCCATAGGTGTAACTTGTCTTTTTCACTTTCCTTTAGGTGGCTCTGTCAGACCTAATGGTGTTTGAGGGCCAGGAGATTATTCTCCAAGTCCAAGTCCAGGGAGAACCGAAGCCAATGATAAGCTGGTAAGTAAATATGGCCACATTAGGGAATTTATTAAAAATGGTGTTTGGTAGTCCCCAATCTTTATCCATTCCCCATAAGGATTATTATAAGGCTTGCTCATGTCGGGAGGTTTCATGGGCTTGATCTCAAACCTACGTCAGTCAGCAGCCGCAAAGATTTCGGATATAACTCAAAACTGGTTTTGTGATGGAACAAAGTGTCCCTCCTCGGCCTGCCTGGATTCCTGCCCTGCTCCATTCACTGTTTTAAAAAGTTGTGTGTAGGGTGCGTGGGATGAAATGAGACCTTTGTGCAACTAAAATATACCAAGTCGTGGCACAGTTTCAGGCACTTTACTGGGGTAGCCAGTGGGCAATTCTTGGCCAATGGTATAGATGGGTTCGTAAATCCCCTCCCCCCAATGTATACACTCACCGGCCACTTTATTAGGTACACCATGCTAGTAACGGGTTGGACCCCCTTTTGCCTTCAGAACTGCCTCAATTCTTCGTGGCATAGATACAACAAGGTGCTGGAAGCATTCCTCAGAGATTTTGGTCCATATTGACATGATGGCATCACACAGTTGCAGTCGCAGATTTGTCGGCTGCACATCCATGATGCGAATCTCCCGTTCCACCACATCCCAAAGATGCTCTATTGGATTGAGATCTGGTGACTGTGGAGGCCATTGGAGTACAGTGAACTCATTGTCATGTTCAAGAAACCAGTCTGAGATGATTCCAGCTTTATGACATGGCATTGCATTATCCTGCTGAAAGTAGCCATCAGATGTTGGGTACATTGTGGTCATAAAGGGATGGACATGGTCAGCAACAATACTCAGGTAGGCTTTGGCGTTGCAACGATGCTCAATTGGTACCAAGGGGCCCAAAGAGTGCCAAGAAAATATTCCCCACACCATGACACCACCACCACCAGCCTGAACCGTTGATACAAGGCAGGATGGATCCATGCTTTCATGTTGTTGACGCCAAATTCTGACCCTACCATCCGAATGTCGCAGCAGAAATCGAGACTCATCAGACCAAGCAACGTTTTTCCAATCTTCAATTGTCCAATTTCGATGAGCTTGTGCAAATTGTAGCCTCAGTTTCCTGTTCTTAGCTGAAAGGAGTGGCACCCGGTGTGGTCTTCTGCTGCTGTAGCCCATCTGCCTCAAAGTTGGACGTACTGTGCGGCATTCAGAGATGCTCTTCTGGCTACCTTGGTTGTAACGGGTGGCTATTTGAGTCACTGTTGCCTTTCTATCAGCTCGAACCAGTCTGGCCATTCTCCTCTGACCTCTGGCATCAACAACGCATTTCCGCCCACAGAACTGCCGCTCACTGGATGTTTTTTCTTTTTCGGACCATTCTCTGTAAACCCTAGAGATGGTTGTGCGTGAAAATCCCAGTAGATCAGCAGTTTCTGAAATACTCAGACCAGCCCTTCTGGCACCAACAACCATGCCACGTTCAAAGGCACTCAAATCACCTTTCTTCCCCATACTGATGCTCGGTTTGAACTGCAGGAGATTGTCTTGACCATGTCTACATGCCTAAATGCACTGAGTTGCCGCCATGTGATTGGCTGATTAGAAATTAAGTGTTAACGAGCAGTTGGACAGGTGTACCTAATAAAGTGGCCGGTGAGTGTATATTCTATATGCTAGTCACAGTATATATTCAGTTATACAGCTGTATTTAACCCACTGGTTCATATTTTGCAGAATGGAGCATGTTGCATGGAGCATTGTGAGAGGTGTAGTGTTCACACCAGGGAATGTTCTTTCCTAGAAGTCAGGGCAATGTTACGCTACAGCTGTATTCACGCCATGGTTGGGGTACATATTCAGGGCATATGCTGAACTGGCCCAAACAGTGGCGTAACTACTGGGGAAGGAGCGGAGGCAGCTGCCACAGGGCCCGGGACATTAGGGGGCCCAGCGACAGCCGTTACCGCTGCAGGTTTTTTTTTAATAGGCCGTTACCAGCTGGAGTGACTCCAGCCGGTAACGGGCCTTACTTACCGATCCTGGCAGGGGCCAGGATCGGTAAGTGACACCATGGGCTCCGCAAACATCATTATTATACTCGGGTCTTTTCAGATCCCCAAGTATAATGATCGGAGGCCCGGGAGAGGTAAGTGAACATAATAAACAGTGTTACTTACCTCTCCAGACTCCAGGCAGGCTTCGGGGCCTACATGTGTGACATCTCAGACCTTATGCGTCGCAACGCAGGCCCCTAGTCACATGACGTCCCTGACGTCATTAAAGATAACCGACAGCGGGGAGTGCAGGGATAGGTAAGTAACAGTGTTTATATTTGTATCCCCCCTTGGTCTCCGATTATTATACTCTGGGGTCTGAAAAGACCCCAGAGTATAATAATTGTTAATGGGTGTCCATAATGGAGCATAATACTGTGTGATGGAGCCACTATGGGGTATAATACTGTGTGCAGGGGCCACTATAGGACATAATACTGGGTGATGGGGCCACTATGGGGCATAATACTGGGTGATGGGGCCACTATGGGGTATAATACTGTGTGCAGGGGCCACTATAGGACATAATACTGGGTGATGGGGCCACTATGGGGTATAATACTGTGTGCAGGGGCCACTATGGGGTATAATACTGTGTGCAGGGGCCACTATAGGACATAATACTGGGTGATGGGGCCACTATGGGGCATAATACTGTGTGCAGGGGCCACTATGGGGGATAATGCTGTGTGCAGGGGCCACTATGGGGTATAATACTGTGTGCAGGGGCCACTATAGGGGGTTAATGCTGTGTGCAGGGGCCACTATGGGGCATAATACTGTGTGCAGGGGCCACTATGGGGGATAATGCTGTGTGCAGGGGCCACTATGGGGGATAATACTGTGTGAAGGGGTCACTATGGGGCATAATACTGGGTGATGGGGCCACTATGGGGGATAATACTGTGTGAAGGCATCACTATGGGGCATAATACTGGGTGATGGGGCCACTATGGGGTATAATGCTGTGTGCAGGGGCAACTATGGGGCATAATATTGCACGCAGGAATGCGGGGGGAGGGGTTGGTCAGGGTCTTCGGGGTCAGTCGGGGGACCCTATGTCAAAGGTTCGCCACTGGGCCCGCCATTCCTAGTTATGCCACTGGGCCCAAATACTCCTATACAACCAACAGAGGCCAGAAGAGTGTTTGCATTCTCATTCATTTATAGCACCCAAGGAGTGAAGGTCTCAGCACCGGCAGATGCCGCTACAAACTCTTGGTCGCTCCATCAATATATTCAGTTTCTTCTCTCCATTCTGCACAGGCTGAAGAACAAGCAGCAGGTGAAATCTGGTGGAAAATATCACATGACGGAGGAAGATGGAGGCGTTTTTTCACTTCATATCGCGGGGTCGGAAAAACGGGATACGGGATTCTATACCTGCAAAGCAATAAACGAATATGGAACAAAGCAATGCGAGGCCAAGGTAGAAGTAAGAGGTAAGTGAGTGCAGCAAGTCTGTGCCGAGGGTCTATTGTTTCCACATGATTATGACTGTATATACAATGTATACAATATACTAAACGTATGTACAATGCAAATAATACGACTTGTATATGCAATAGATCACCGTCTGCAGTGTGCGAGCAGTGATGTCCGGCGCGGTTTTATGTCCAAGGGCAATACTGGACTATCCTGTACCGGGACCATAGAGGGGTGGGGCTTATGTAGATTTGCATATAAAGGGCCAATTTGATGCAATTTTGGGACCATTGCCCCAGCGGAATATGTCTAGTCTTGATCTTTACTCCAATATGGACTCAGATGCTTAGCCTATAAATTTTTATTATTATTATTTCGACTCTTCTTACATTTACTTTCTTTTTTTTTTTTTAGTTTTCATTTTGCGATTTGTTTATTTCTGTTTGACTTTTTCCCATAGCGATAGAGGAGCGGGGGTAGAGCTAAGGGGAGTTGTATCTGGAGTAGCAAAAAGGGTTAATAAAATGCAGCTGCAAAACTGGACACGGGCCAATGGTTTTAACCCTTGACATGCCCACTATCGTGCAAGGATGTTGGACCGTTATTAAAGGGGTTGTCCAGGATTTGCACCAACTCCTGTGGAAGCCGGGGGAAGTGTAAAGTTGAAAAAAAAACAAAAAACATACCTATCCCTGTTGCTCCGATAGCCACCGCTGATGTCCGCTTAGTCTCATGCCATGTCCTCGTTGCGACCGCTGAGACCAATCGGTGGTTGCTCGTATGTAAGTGATGTCATCGATCCTTCTTTAGCCACGATGGACAATGGAGCACTGGGGTAGAGCTGAATTTGTTTGTATACCTACCCATATTCCCTAGGGCTTGGTCCAATTCCTGAACAACACCTTTGAGGTTGAGGCCCCACGATGCGGAAACACAGCTTTTTTTGTTGCAGATTTTGTTGCATTTTTTTTTTGAGCCAAAGCCAAATAGAATGGGAAATATCTAGTAAGTTCTTATACTTCTACCTTCTGCTCAATCCACTCCTGGCCTTGGCTCAAACAATAGAAACGCAATAAAATCTGCATCAAAAAAAGCTGCGTTTCTATAACATGGAAAGGCTAAGGCTACACGGTGACACAAAGTCGCGCGACTAAAGCAATTGTATGACTTACTGTTGCACAATCTTTTTACTTGTGACCAAAATCCAAGATTTAGATTTTCTACAGCTGTCACATTGCAGTCTCATGATGTCACAGGTTGCAATGCAACACCCTAGAAATGATTGTTAATGTGCAACTTCCGCGCAACATTTTGTCCTGCAACGCGTTGTCCTATAGCTCTAGCCGTATAGCGAATACAGATAAGAAAGGATAAGAAAATTTCTATGCTTGCAAAATGCTGCTGAACCAAAAAAAAAGAGCAATTCTTCCCTCTCTAGTAATTGACAATGCATGAGCGCAATTTAGTCAAAATTCAGACCTTCCTGGGGCCAAAAAAGCAAAAACATCTCAGTCTGCCGCCATGTGGTGCATACAGCACAGTACGAAGAAGAGGCTCTTGGGAAATCCTTATGTCTACTGATTGGATCTTGGCCTCCATTTATAGGGCATTTGGGGTATTTTTGCTTTTTTCCCCCTATACAGATGCCTAGAGTGGAATTCCTCTTAATATATTATTTTATGCAAACAAAACATCACGGTCGGTTATCGGATATTTTTGGATTTTTTCTTTGCAAGAACTATCACAGTCCTTCAGTTTATGGCTACAGATCGGATTTTCCAGTACAAGGATCTGGCGGAAGTTTTCGATCGTTCGATATTTTTTTTCTCCCGAGAATCTGTACTGAAGTCTTTGATCTGATTCATACTTATTCTTAGGGATAAGTATGGCGTCTTGAGTTCCCGGGGATCCTGGGTTGTGGACACAGTGACAGTCACCTCCTGTCACTCTCCTCTCTGCATGTCGCCTCCAGCTAAGCCTTTCCCTGGTTTCTGCATGGCACCAACACGTCAAGCCAGAGGCTGCATGCATAGCTTCCAGCTGGGCGGAGGGCTGCGGGCGATAAGCTATGCTCAGTGGGACTACAAGTAACACAATTTACCAGGCATGACTGGTCATTCAGGCCACAGAAGCCATTATATACCACTGAATGACGTTATGGATGGCAATATTCATTGGCCTGATGGTTGCCTGGCATGGTACTTGTATGGGGCATCTATAGCTGCTTGCAAAATGGGCTTTACTGCACAGACTTGTTTCAGGTCCCTTCAATTCAGACAACATACTGCTAAACACATTGTGAGACCCCAGGACAAAAAAGTAGCCAAAACTAGAGAGGTTGTTTAGGTGGTAAAGGGGTTTTTTAAGCTAAAATATCAGGTCGGTAAGGTCCAGCACCCTAACTGATCAGCTGATTGAGGATGAAGCAGGAGTTAAGTTAATGCAGCTCAAGTGAATAGGAGCTGATCTGCAGTTACCCGGTCTCGCCACTACAAAGGGAACGGCGCTGTCTGCTTCCTGCTCCATGACCTATGTGTCAGCTGCTAAGAACAGCTTATTCATGGTGGGGTCAGGTATCGAACCCTCTACTGGCCTGGTAACGATGACCGCACCTTAGGATAAGTCATCGATATTTTTAGCACGGAAAACCCCTTTAAATATAGGAGAGGTGCTTCATGACTATAAGGGTCAAATCGGGAAAAATTTGGAATTGGCCATTGTTAGGTTACCCCATTGAGTCAGCTGGAGATCTTTGGGGGCCGAGTATACCTAGAATATGGCTTGTCTGCCAAGTGGAGGCTTAAAGACAAGGAACCTGCTAGGCAAGGCTGAGGAAAAGAGAGGCCTCCAATATTTAAAGGGTTTGTCTGGTCGCTAGATGATAAAAATAAGTTAGGGGGGAACTGACGGATCATGGGAACTGCATTTTTTGAACCCCAGTTTGAAAAGGTGGTGGTCAGAAATGTGAGCCCCAACCCTAAATTCAGGGGGTCACCAGAGATAGAGGAGTCCTGGACTTTGGCTATCTCGGAGAGTCCCCATTGAAGTGAAGCAGCAGCAGCAGCGGGGGGCATCCCACCCCAGTTCTCATGATTAATAGGGTTCCCAGTGGTGACTGGACAGCGCCTGGAAATAGAAGTTGTCACCAGAAAATTATTGATTTTTAGGTAATTTTTAGAGTAAATAAAAAAATTAACACGAAAAAAAAAAAAATCAATTGTATTATCTATATTCTATAGAAAATCCTGCAGTTCTGACACTGGTGACTAAGCCCAATAATAGGCTGAGACTTCCTGTTTTCTATAGAAGATTACTTTGCAGCAGTCACCTCACTTACAGCTCACTGATCATCACAGCGATCACATATATGAAGATGAGACACCGAATCCACCAATCACAATAGGGGATGTCACATCTTATCTATTCCCCTCAGAGCATGTCTAGAAATCATTGTGTCTATGGCCCGTGGTCCATTCCTAGGAGACAGGAAGTGACTGACTATTTTAAGTTTAGTGGCAAGAGTTGGAATTGCGAGATTTTTAGGCTATTTAAATAACATGGATAATTAAAAACATCACCAAAAATTCTTTAAAAACATATGAAAGAGGGCACGTGTCCTGATATAATAATGGGTGACCCTCCCATGAGGACCACAGCAGACACATAACTTAAAGGGGTTGTGCGAGCCTACGATATTAAGCTCCATCTCCCCTTCTCAGGCCATTGACATCACATCTATTGGTCACACGGCCATGCAGAGTGACGCTGAACTGCAATACCCAGCACAGCCACTATACAATGTAGGGCGCTGTAGTGAAGAGGCCGCAGCTATTAATATCAGAGTCCTGGACAGAACTATGTGGTGCAGTGACCCTGTCAGTGTCCTCTTTTAGTGCAGAGGGGCCCTTTAATTCCCGCAGGCATGACCACAACCTCAGCACTCCCACAAGAACACCTCTTGCTGCTGCAGTACTTCCGTTTTTTTTAGGTAAAGAGGACTATATAAGTTTTATAGGCGTGAATATACTTCTATGTATAACAGAACGTACTGATGTCATCTCATGTAGCCGATATTTCACAATATTGCACTTGTATTTTGCACGCTTTTATCTATTAATTTGATTGCTAGACTTTTCTGCACAATGAATTCTAATGCAATGTAATATCTGATGTATTCTGTCACAATGTATCGCTGCTGTGAACTAATCCGCGCTGTGCCGATGATGTCGTCTCTTCCAGCAGCCGGCCGATATTTCTGATGATAACTGTGCATGTCCTGCTCTTGGCTTTGCTCCATGTTATTGTCGTAGGCCTAACACTGTCACCGTGCACTGCCTTTAATCTCTTTCTATTCCTCTTGTTCTAATATTTGCCTGTTGTATTATAAGCACAAAGATGTGTCAATTTATTACGTCCCCTAGATCATCTTAGTAGATTACTGGGACGGCAGGAGGGTGGAAAAAAAAAACCTGTGACCTCTCCTGCTGTCGACTGACTAGTCTGTATCCAAGCTTCTGGTTTTACACAGTTGCTAATATGAAAAAGCAGAGCTGCAGTGTAAAGTATAGTGGAGAGAACAGCTGCCTGAGCCTGGGAGAAGACATGCGAGGTGTATTGTAGATGATCTCAGGCCCGCATGAGGCGATGCAGCCATGATACAGGCACTGATCGTAGATGTAGCCTAATCTAACAGAGCTAAATACATGCCAGGTAAGTAGTGCCCATGGATAATCCTTAAAGGGAATGTATCGCCAGAAAATGAGCTATAGATAGATAGATAGGAGATAGATAGATAGATAGATAGATAGATAGATAGATTGATAGGAGATAGAAAGATAATAGATAGGAGATAGATAGATAGGAGATAGATAGATGTACTACACACAAACACACACACACACACGTATATATACATACATATATTTTTTTTAATTAAGAACAACCCTACAATATTCACTCTTGCCACTAAGCCTAATAATAGACTGACACTTGCCAGTTCTGTAAAGGGTTTTCTCTGAAGCACTCACCTAAATTACATCACAGACAAGATTACACCTCTATAGATAACACCACTGAGACATCAATACATCTCTATTGACACTAGATGATGTGACAGCTTATCTCCTCCCCCTCCCTGCATGTCTAGACAGTGCTCTTATAGATCACAATGAGTCGGCTCCAGATTATTGTGACTATGCTGTAAAGCAGATCCCTAAATGCTGTTAACAGTGCAGAGGAGAAGCTCAGGCAAGATGGCCGTCCCCATAATCATGGACAGAAAATAGAATAAAAAATCGACAATTAGGAAAAAAGTGATAGATTTCACTCTACATTTATAAAATGTGAAGATACATTCCCTTTAAATGAGTCCTTTAAAAGTTGACACATCTAGTGCACTTGCTTTGCTCCTTCCCCCCCGCAGCCTTGCTCGCTGTCCCCCCTGTGCTGTGAATGGCTGGCTTGCCCGCACGCTGACTGCAGTTTCTGTCTGTATACAGGGCGAGTCAGATAATCTCCTGTCACTAACAAACTAACACAGGAGCCGAGCTGCAACCCCCCGAAAAACGGATTGTGCCGAGAGGAGAGGGGTCCCGGCCCAGCTGCACCAGGGGGAGGCATAGGAGCAGGACAGACCTCTTCTTACAGATATGACGGAGCAGGAAAAGACTTTTTGGAGGTCTCCTCGTGTCACTGACACTCACCCCGAGGGGCCGCTGAGTACCAGACTGCACTAAATGGCAACCCCATATCTCCAGCCTCTAATGACAAATCTCTTCTCACTCTTTGTTCACCTCCTTTCACCATTGCAAAGATAATGACGCCCTTCCCCAAATTTGCCCTTTGCAGTTGTGATTCTGAGTCTTCAAACTACAACTCCCATCATGCTTTCTTTTCCAGATAATGGGTTATGGCGGATGTCACTCCAATCCAAGCAAGTGACAACTGTAACCCCCTCCTCTCTCATGTCTTACAAGGGGAGGGGGCACATATTCGTGTTCCCCACAGCAGCCACCTTTAAAGTGAATCCCCCTCCTTTTAGAAATCTGTATTTATCCCTGGATATGTGTGGTTAGCGCCTTGTTTTCTGATACAGAACACCAAATCCCCTGCATAGATTTAAACCCTAAAATTCTGATTCCCTGCAGACACCAGTAGGGGGAGCTCATGAGCTGACTGCGCACTGTTTTATATTTATATATAGACATTATGCAATAAGCTCCCTCTAGTGGTGACTGCTGGCAAACATTTTATCATGTATGTCTATGGAGGGGATTTGGAGCTTTGTATCAGGGAAATGGTGACTGTTCTGATATATGATGAGTGGTGTGCCCCCATTTTGCCAAAAGCTACACCCCAGCCTTATTTCTTGAAATGTTTATGGATTTTAGGTCATGGCACCAAGGAGCAGGAGAAGTAAGTAGAATCTCAGCTATTGTGTCAGGACTTGCTGGTACTTGTAGTTTTTGAACAACTGGGTTATAGGGACATTGTGTTGCCCATGGGTTCTGTATTTTAAGGTTTCTTGAATTTAGAATTATGGTTGAAACTAGAATGGACTGGTTAAAAGTAGGTTCTGTGCGGTACGGTGTGGACCCAGCAGGTGGCGCTACCTCAGATATGGGTGTGTTAGCTGTATGGTCCAGCCGGTCACACCCTCCACCCCAGATCTTGATGTTGCAGCACGATCCAAGTCACGGAATCTAAATATGCTTCTCCTATAGGCAACAGTAACCCACCTTGCTAGACATGGACACAGGGGAGGAGCCTAAAATAGCCACAGCCAAAGGGCAAGACAGAACCACCTACTAAATCCATGCCAGGCCAGGGAGAACCTACTCATAACCACTCGGTTCCAGCACCTACCTTAGACTTATGTCTACTTCACAGCATCTCGAGATGTTTCCATTTTTGATCATGTTTTTGGTGCCGACATAGAGAGCATCTGGTCCGGTAATAGATGATGACTAAGGCGAGCACACGACTAATGTATTTTTGAGCCTTTTCTGCCATTCAACAAGGCCAGCTCATTTATTTTCAGCTGTTTAGAAACTTGAAGACTCCTCGGGGGTGGAGCTTATTACTACAAGCCAAGCCGATTGGCTTGTAGGGATTTTCTTAGTGGGTGTGTTTATTCCTACCAGATCAGCTTTGATAAATCATCTTATGGATAGAAAGTCAGGTTTGGGGACCCAGGATAGAAAAAAATAACTTGACGGGGAAGAATTCCAACACATACATGAGCGTGTCAGACATAGAAGGGTGTTAGTTATTAGAAGCGGCCATCTTTATACAGGTCATTCAGGGATCAGGTGTACAACCATAGAGACTCAGCATAGCGCCATCTAGAGCACAAGAGCCGCCCTGCAGGGCATAGAACACCCATAGTAGCTGAAACAAGTCATGGGGGGTCAGCCAGGGCGCCCCCCTGAGGAGCTGAGATATAAGAAGCTGTTTGCCGCGGTGACAAGATTGTGGTCAGTGATGATTTTCTTACACTGAATCTCCTCCGTTTCTCTACAGGGTGACATTTTTTATATTATGGGACAGAATTTCCCGATCTTCAGTCTTGTCTTTATGAGGCAAACAGCATCCTAACTCTCAGCTTCCTAGACAGTGGAAGAGGAAACGTATGAGTAACCTCACTCCAGCCCCAATCTTCAGTCTTACAGCTGTTTTTGTCTTTTAACGTGTATTAATCATTGTCATTGCGAATCCTCTGTGCTGCTGTGGTGCACTTCCTATAGAACAGGGCAAAGAAATCACGACTATGTTAGAAGTCTCCTTACACTATCCTCTCTTCTACACTGTTCTAGACAATCTGCTCATTTCAGGCTCCCAGATACCCGACCTGTGACAACGGGGTACATAGGATGGCATCATGGTGAAGGTCTGGCAATGGGGGCACCGAAGTGGCAAGCACAATACATTTTCTTCTAATTCTACCATCCTTCTTTTACAGCATTTCAAAGTCTACAGTTGCATTTATTTTTATATCATGCCTCTTACACTCTATTCACACCCAAAGCTGCATCAAAACGTTTGCTGCTTGATATGTGTTTACTGGTTTTGGTTTCTTTTTGTTACTGCACCATATCACAACACCTACTGAATTTTAAATAGACACTGTAGGAACCAGCAGAATTCTAAATGCAGCTTTGGATGTGACTGGAGTCTAAATTTCAGATTAAGACAAGTAAAGTCAAATATTTTGAAATGTTGTAAAAATGGAGGCGGCCCTTTTGGCTATGACTGTAAAGCCACCCCAGCCTTCCCAGTTTGCCACCTCTCCGTCAGTAAAAGAGTAAAATTCTGGCCTTGGCAGACACCACTAGGGGGAGCTCACTCCATACACATAGCTGTGCGCTCCACCTAGTGACAGTTACAGGTACAGCTGTTAGAAGAGCACAGTGCTTAGGTGAGACATACAGAGGGCCCTCCATTGGGACCTGGAGGTTTTATAAGGTGGCCTCGCCTGTTCCATCCATATGAATAGAATTAGGTTTACCATTCTCTAGAACAGGGGTAGGGAACGTACGGCTCTCCAGCTGTTGCAAAACTACAACTCCCAGTATATATACTGGCTCTGCTGTTCTGGGAACTCCCATGGAAGTGAATGGAGCATGCTGGGAGTTGTAGTTTCACAGCAGCTGAAGAGCCGAAGGTTCCCTACCCCTGCTCTAGAAGCAGCGCCACATAACAATACAGGTAGCGTCACTTTTGTAGTCCACACGCCACATCCATCAATCTGAATACAGGGTGGCGCCCGCCAGGGGGCATCCAATCACCATCCAGCTTTCTGTGCCAGACACACAATGTAACGCCATGTAACACACTCGGGGAATGTGCTGCACCACCCGCTATATCCTGGACCTCACCTCTCCCCCAATCTTTCCTTACAGGAAACTAACAAATTTTGTTAAAACTATAATTTTTTTATTTCTAGTCCCAATAAAATCTTTGTTTTTGGACTACGTGTTTGCTGTCGTTACTAACACACAGACAAGGGCGCAGAATCTGCAGAGGTCGCTGCAGTTTTGTCATTCGCCTCTTTGTGTCCCGTCATTGTGATGTCCAGTTGTGGATTCTGTTCACTTCTGTTCTGTGTTATACGACTTACATGGCGTTGTTAAAGGGGGACCCTGACCAGGACCTCCCCCGACTCCACCACTAGGGGCAGCAGGTATCTTGTCCTCACTAGGGGGGCAGTATGGCGTCAAGATCTCCAAAAGGGGGAGGATAATAAATTGTGTCACCCTTATATTTTGGGCTAAAATAAGTTTTAAAAACATTTTCCATCGTAGAATAAAAAGTTCTATAACCTTCTCCCTCTGCTTGCTGTCCGTGAAGGCGACCATGGTCATCAGTATCTCGTGGCTGAAGACCTGTCACAGCTGAGGGTTTGCTACAGTTGTATCCAATGCTTTGTGAGCCGGACAGCTTGATACAATTTACCTGCACTGATACTTTGTATAAATCTGCATTTGCAATTCCACAGCTAAAATCTACACATTTGTATAAACAGCTTTTCTGCAGTTTTTTCCCCAAAATGAGATTGATCGGAATTTCAATCATTTCGCATGTCTTGTAAAATATAGCAAGAACACTGCGTGTCAGCAATGCGGGGCTTTAGCCTTAAAGGGGTTATGCCGTGACAAATATTTATCCTCTATCCATAGGACACAGAATCAACAGCTGATCAGTGGGGTCTGACCCCGTTGGGAGTGTTTAAAGGGATTCTACCACTAAAACGCTGATTTTTGCGGATAATACGTCGGAGTAGCCTTTAGAAAGGCTATTCGTCTCTTACCTTTAGACGTGGTCTCCGCCGCGCTGTTCCGGTATGCTAATGAGTTCTCCACAGCAATGGGGGCGGGCCCCAGCGCAATAACGGCGATGGGGGCATCCCCACTGCTGCCCGAGAACAGGCTCCAGCGCTGCCACCTTCTTCAGTTGCATCCTCCCCTTCTCTGTCGTCTTCTTCGTCAGCTCTGACGCCTGCGCAGTCGGCTCTGCCAGCGAGACACTGGTAGAGCCGACTGCGCATGCCGGCCGGTGGCTATATTTTCAAGGCTGCAAGGCAAGACTGCGCAGCATCAGAGCTGACGAAGAAGGAAGATGACAGAGAAGGGGAGGATGCAGCTGAAGAAGGAGGCAGCGCTGGAGCGGGTTCTCGGGCAGCAGTGGCGACGCCCCCATTGCCATTTGAGCGCTGGGGCCCGCCCTCATTGCTGCGGAGAGCTCATTAGCATACTGGTAAAAGCCGGTATTTCTAAGGAACGGTGTGGCGGAGACCACGTCTAAAGGTAAGAGACGAATAGCCTTTCTGAAGGCTATTCCGACGTCTTATCCACAAAACAGCGTTTTAGTGGTAGAATCCCTTTAACCCCCCATTGTGAATGCAGCTGCGATTAGAACAGCCAAATTCTTGGTAAAAGCAGACACAGCCCGTTTCCCATTCAAGTCAATGGGAGCACTGGTAGCGAAGTGCTGTACCTGGTGCACCTATTAAAGTGAATGGGAGCAAGGGTGCGTCTGTGTCAGGATTGCTGAGACCACCAATGATCAGGAATTTATTCTCTATCCTATGGATAAATAGTTTTCCCCTTTAAATTAAGAGACTATGTAACCATATTGTAGACAAGATACAATTGTAACAAAGCCTCAGCTGTATTGGGCCTGGCTAATATCTGCGTTCGGGGAACGGAAACCTGTACGCATTAAAAAGCGGTTAGCTAAGAAACCACACGGACCCCATAGACTATAATGGGGTCCATGTGGTTTCCGTATGAAACATGTGAAGAGAAAAGAGCCTCTTGCACTCCTTGACTCCTGACTACTGAATGCAAATGTGAACCGGGCCTTAGTATTAAGTCTACCCTCTATAGGTTCTGTACCCGCTGGATGGAACTAAGACTGTGACTATTCACTGACAACAAGCAGAGATATGGACGTCGATAAAGAATTGAAGTGTAAAGTATCTTATAAAGTTGCATTCACACATAACTAGAGCAGCGGTTTCCACTACACACTACAATGCCCAGCATGCCCGAATAGCTGTCAGGACATGCTGGGAGTTGTAGTGTTGCCGTTGCTGGAGAGTTATAGGTTGGAGGCCATTAGTCTTATTAGGATTCTCCAGTGTTCAGACATCCATTACTAACATCTTGCAGTCGGGGGATACTTTTGCATCTGCGAGGGATATAAGGCGATTTCCTAAGTAGGGCGTAATCCAGCCGGCTACAGGGAGGAGGAGAGGCCGCGGCCTGCGGGGACAGAATGTTATATGCGGCCGCTGCCCCCCTGTGCACGGCTCGGGTAACATTGCTATCCTGTGAGCAGACGGCGGCATCGCTGCTTCATTCAGGGCACCTCATATTAATGATGTGACAGTGACGCCGGCTCCGGCTCATTTACACTCAGGGCCTGGAGTCAGCGTCAGGGTTTAGTCATCCTGTCTAATCTTACCCAAGGTGACATGTGAGAAACTAAACCACAGGCCATAACTCTCGTCCTTGGAGTAGCCATGTTTCTTCCATATGTATCCATTGTATCATTCTGGTTCTGAATTGTATCCATTTACTGTCCACTGGTAAATGTTCTTCAATGCTGGTCCTCAGAAACTAATATTCTTATCATCATGTCATTGGCTCTCCGGCATCACCTACTGGAGAATCTCTGAATATATCTTTATAGAAATCTGAACTTTATTTTACTGATACAAAGCTCCAAATCTCCTGCATAGACGTAGATGATATCATATAACATTCTGTATTACTACAGTCACCACTAGGGGGAGCTTACTGCATACTGGTTTATGAGTTCAGTGTTGCATAGCTCCCCCTAGTGGTGACTGCAGTAAGACAGAATGTTATATGATGTCATCTATGTCTATGCAGGAGATTTGGAGCTTTGTATCAGAAAATGGGGCTCTGTATTTAAAGATAAAAAAAACCCGTCATCGATCATGAAAGGGGTTTTCAGGTTAGACTTTTACGCCATCAATGGGATAGTGAATAAGATGATAAAACAACTTCTTAATATGGCAGCGCCGCCATGAACAGATACCAGGATTAGAATCCCATTAGTCAGACATCTAGAAGACTCTATGGCGACTTCTGGTTGTACAATTATTGCAACGTTTTCCCCATAGAGAACCCTTGAGGTCATGTGATCCTACCTAACCTTATAACCTTTCCTATTGATGCCCTAAAAATCTAATCTGGACGAACCCCCCGAAATACAATTATCATGGAAATGGGAAATAAGACTATGATCTCAATGATGTATGGCATCCTTATTTCATATCTCATAATAAGATGTCGCCTGTGTAATAACAAACATGGCAGCTTTCTTCCATAAGTATATACTGACTCTGCTGCAATACCAGTCACAGCCATGGAGATGAGTGGCGCTGTTTCTAGAAGAAGAGTGCCTTGTTTCTTCCTAATCTCTGGTGATCGCTTTATCTGGCCTAAGGTAACAGATTAAAGTGTATCTCTACCTCATTGGCTCAGGTCACGGGGCCTTCTCCCTTTTCGGATAGGGCTTGTGATGGGGACACCTTTTGCGTGGCTCAAACTTTTAATGAAACAACCAGACCCATGGAACTAATACAGACCACAAGCAAGCCCCCCTAAATAAATCCAGACCCCCCCCCAAAAAAAAATTCCATCATTGAATAGAGATTCCCACATACCCTGTAAATAAAAGCAGATCCAAAACCCATGTCCCCTTCATAAAGACCCCCAAACCAGATCCGCTCCTTAAAGGATTTTTATATATTGTTGACCTATCTTTAGTTCCGGTTATCTATATGTGATTGGTGGAGGTCTGACACCCGTCACCCTCACAGATCAGCTGGCTGAAGAGGCCAAATCATTCAGGTGAGTCCTAGACTGAATACCAAGCACAGCGCCATACAATGCATAGTGGTTGTGTTTGGTATTGTAGCTCAGCCCCATTTACTGGAATGGGACTGAGCTGCTGCTGCACCATGTGACCCATGAACATGAAGTCGTTGGATCAGGGAGAAGGCAGCAGTACTTGTGAGCACTATGGCCTCTTCAATCCAATGGGGGGTCTCCATTTTTTCTAAAAATTTGGAAAGTATAACTTAGCTTTGAGTGTGAATGGAGAAGGAAAGATCCTGTCACCTTAGGGATCATCTATGAGATATGGAATAAGAGGCAGAGTATATACTGTATATACGAGATCTATAGAATGGATGAGGTTTCCATCTTTCCTGATAATTGACCTCAGTTCTTTCCCGGGCTCAGGATTTACAACTGTTTCCTCATTGTCTGTATTTCTTGCTTTATGTACAGAACATCTCCACCCTAAGAACATCTAAATCCTTGAGTCGTCTTCGTCTGCCAAGCTGATCAATAACCTATTTAGCTGCATTTATATCTGTTCCTGGGAAAGCTGGGTGTTACACTCTGGCTGCTTTTACATTCCCCAGGATAGGACGACTCACGGCTTTCCAGGGGAGATGTTCTTTACTTGAGTTGTTCTTCACGCACTTGAGAATTTGTCATGTTCTTAAAGTTACTGAACTCCTGAATGTGTCTCTCTCTGCTCCTCGCCCTCTCATTGTCATTGTGTCCCTCTCTGGCGGTCACTTCCCGTGTAACATGTCTCTTCCCTCTCTTTGTGTTGTCTTCTCCTTGTTGGTCATTCTGTCATGCCACTGTGTGGTGTCTCACTGTTATGTCCTTGTTTGTGCGATGAAAGCTTCTCCTGGCAGCTCCACTTTGGAAGTGGTGACCCCCTTACAGGATGTGAGTGTGTGCGCTGGGGAGGCGGCTGTGTTTGAGTGTGTGGTGTCCGGACCCCAAGACCTGGACGTGGACTGGATGTTCCGGGGAAAACTGCTGCAGCCAGCACTGCTGGATTGTAAGATGCGATTCAACGGCAAGCAGTGTCTGCTGCTCCTCAACTCTGTCCATGAAGATGACAGCGGGATCTACACCTGCAAGCTGAGCACAGCCAGAGGTAATCTCATTACTTGTCCAGAGTTATATCCTGTATAATACTCCAGAGCTGCACTCACTATTCTGCTGGTACAGTCACAGTGTGCATACATTACATTACTTATCCTGTATTATACTCCAGAGCTGCACTCACTATTCTGCAGGTGCAGTCACTGTGTACATACATTACATTACTTATCCTGTATTATACTCCAGAGCTGCGCTCACTATTCCGCTGATGCAGTCACTGTGTACATACATTACATTACTTATACTGTATTATACTCCAGAGCTGCGCTCACTATTCTGCTGGTACAGTCACTGTGTACATACATTACATTACTTATCCTGTATTATACTCCAGAGCTGCGCTCACTATTCCGCTGGTGCAGTCACTGTGTACATACATTACATTACTTATCCTGTATTATACTCCAGAGCTGCGCTCACTATTCTGCTGGTGCAGTCACTGTGTACATACATTACATTACTTACCCTGTATTATACTCCAGAGCTGCGCTCACTATTCTGCTGGTGCAGTCACTGTGTACATACATACATTACTTATCCTGTATTATACTCCAGAGCTGCGCTCACTATTCTGCTGGTGCAGTCACTGTGTACATACATTACATTACTTATCCTGTATTATACTCCAGAGCTGCGCTCACTATTCTGCTGGTACAGTCACTGTGTACATACATTACATTACTTATCCTGTATTATACTCCAGAGCTGCGCTCACTATTCTGCTGGTGCAGTCACTGTGTACATACATTACATTACTTACCCTGTATTATACTCCAGAGCTGCGCTCACTATTCTGCTGGTGCAGTCACTGTGTACATACATACATTACTTATCCTGTATTATACTCCAGAGCTGCGCTCACTATTCTGCTGGTGCAGTCACTGTGTACATACATTACATTACTTATCCTGTATTATACTCCAGAGCTGCGCTCACTATTCTGCTGGTACAGTCACTATGTACATACATTACTTTACTTATCCTGTATTACACTCCAGAGCTGCGCTCACTATTCTGCTGGTACAGTCACTGGCAGATAACCCCACTGACAGTATACAGATCCAGCAGATAGAATAGTATATTGAACTCTCCCGTTAGGTTCTAAAATTCCCAGTACTTGCACTCCTCACTAGGGGGAGCTCATTGTATATGATCTCAGCTGGAGCTGCCTGCCATGTACTAGAGCAATCTCTTCTCTCTCCTTGATGCCTCCTCGGCAGATGAGCTGACATGCAGTGCGGTGCTGACCGTTCACCCCTCGCTGGCCCCTCTCTTCACTAGAAAAATGTCAGATCGAGAGGTGATTGAGGGTCGCACAGCCCGGCTGGATTGTAAGATCAGTGGTACGCCGCCGCCTGAGATCACATGGATGCACGATGGTGAGTATTGCCCCGGGTTATGTATGGAAAGTGGGAAGGATTTGGGATTTCGTGATCTCTTTTATTATTTCCACCTTATTAGGCCATCCGGTGGTAGAGAGTGAGAACATGCATATCCTGAAGGAAAGGGGATATCACACTCTGCTGATCACCCAGGTGTCACCCGAGGACGAGGGGCAATATACCGTCATTGCCAACAACCAACACGGGGAGGCTGAATGCTCTGCAGAGCTGTACGTGGAGGAGCCCAGACTGGGCGCTTCATCTCACATGTAAGGAAACCCGGCTCATGTATAGTAGTATATAAAGCTTTTAAAATCACCGGTTACCATTTTGTCTATACAGCTCTTATGCAGACCTATGTATGGCCATGGTTACAGACTACAAACACACCCTGTGTAGTCTCACCCTGAAGTCATGTGATAATCCATCTGCTCTGCCTCTTCTTCTTATATTCAGTAGAAAAAGATGCACAGGGGAGAGAGTAACACATGACTGTCGGTTCCTGAGCAATTGGTTCAGTTAGTTTTGGTGCCTGATATGTTAACTAGACTCTTAAATGTGAAGTGGGTGGTGTCAGACAGGAGTCGGCAAGGGGGTGTGACTCTGAGGCGGACAGTGTCAGAGCTCAGAATCACACCCCCTTTGTCTGCTCCTGCCCAACACCACTCGCTTGATATTAGACAGTCTAGTTAGTATATCAGATACCAAAACTGACTGCACTGATTACTCAGGAATGGTGGGGGCTAGAGGAACAATTCCAATTATGCCTGAATCAGCGGAAGGCTAATAAAGATTGAAAAGGAGTTGGTGGATTTGGTGAAAGGTCCTCTTTAAGGTGATAAATCATGGACTGATGACTATTTGCTCTCTTAATATTTTTCATTCAGATCCAGACTTGAGAAGATGCCTTCCATTCCCGAGGAACCAGAGGTGCAAGAAAGTGAAGTAGAGGGGGTGCTCATGCCTGATTTCCTGCGCCCCCTACAAGACTTAGATGTGGTAGAGTCTCGTGAAGTGCAACTAGAATGTCAAGTCACTGGCTTACCGTATCCCACCATCACCTGGTATCACAATGGACAGAAGATCCAGAGCACAGACGACCGCAGGATGACCCAATGTACGCAAGTGAAAAATGGGGGCAAAGGAGTCCTCTAAAAGACACAAAGCCTAATGTCCATCATATCACCTTTGCTGTATAGTAGATCCAACATATTGCTGAGTGCCCCTGCCAGTTCCTTCATAGTATATGTTCCCCTAGCACAGCAGGAACTCACAGCACCTTCTCATGTGATCAAATCCTCACTTCTCTATATCTCAGCAGTGTAGCCAGTAAAGACTTGTAGATGATGTGACCAAACCATGTCTTCTGTTTCATTGTAGACAAAGACATTCATCGCCTGGTGTTCCCGTCTGTCAGCCATTCACATGCTGGAGTCTACAAGAGTGTGATTTCCAACAAGGTGGGCAAAGCCGCTTGTTACGCCCATTTATACGTCACAGGTAAGAATTCTCTGATTTTATGAGCTATTTAGAGTAGTTGATGTTCCTGGTGGCCATCTTTATTAGGTATAGTGAAGTAAGAGGAGAAGCTAGCTGCTTCCACTACCAATGAGGTCACCATTGGCATATGCTTCTGTGTAGGCCCGACTTGGTTAAGTAAAGGTATAGGTCTATGTGACAGGGATTAGACGTTTAGGATACCAGGGAGATCTTGAGAGAGGGCTGGAGAAAAGAGAAATTATTCCCATGACAGCAAATATGGCTGATCATGGTACCTAACAGATAGCACAAACAACTGAGCTTAAAGAGGACCTTTCACCACTTCCACCATCTTAACCTCCTCTTACCTTTTAATAGTCGTGCCTCCACTGATTCTGGCACAGTTGGAATTTTTTTTCTATCCCCCACTGTCCCCGAGCAGTCCTTGCTGATAATTTTAGCACAATCACACTCTCTACTATCAGGTGGGCGGTGCTAGACTGCAGCAGTTAGTCAAGGACCGCCCACCTAATAACAGACAACATACTTGTGCTGAAACTATCAGCAAAGATTTCTCAGGAATGGTGGGGGCTAGAGAAAAAATTCCAACTGTTCCCAAATCAGGGCAGGGACACCTATTGAAACATGTAGTAAGTTGGAGTTGTTGGAGGTGAGGAAGGTTCCCCTTTAAAGGGTGGCATTAACATTCGTTTTGTGACTGGTGAGAATTTAGGGTCACATGGAGGGAAACTTCTCATTTGTGGATTCTGGCACAATGTCATCCACTTAGAAGGACATAATATTTGATCCTTACTTCCACAGATGTGGTGCCCACTCCTCCTGATGGTCCTCCGATTGTTGCATCTATAACTGGAAAAGTAGTGAAGCTCCGGTGGAATCCTCCAAAAAGACTGGATCCGGCCATAGGTATAATTATCTGTCTTGGTAATCTACAGTTCCATAATATTTATTTCCCCACTGTGGGACTATTAAAGGATTAGCTTATCTTATCTTATAGGTGTCAGAGCTCTGTTTTCTGCCTAGACATAGATAATAATTCATGAAACGCCTGAAGCTACCACTAGAGGGAGCTTACTGTATATCGTTCTCCGTTCAATAATATGGTATATAGTAGTATATACGGATAGGGGATAGGGGAGAAAACCCCTTTAAATAACAAGCAGCAAATGGCGCAGGTCTTAGTGGTCCAACATCACCAACCAAGTTGCCAAATGTTCTTTGTGTTTTTGTCTCCCCAGACGTGACTCAGCTCACATACTCGGTGCAGCAGCAGGCTGTCGGCTCTGTCCAGTGGACAGTCATTGCCAGTAACCTGAAGGAGACCAGCTACAGTGTGAAGTCACTGACTAAAGGTCACCAGTACATATTCCGAGTGGTCACTCACACAGCAACTTCACACAGCAAACCCTCCCCACCGTGTGACACCATCAAACTTCTAGACCGAGGTGAGAGGAAAACATCCGAACCTACGATGCACATTATCACATGTATCAGTGATATCCAGGGCCTGGTCAGTGGGATCAATCCTGTTACATACGTGTTGGTGTTACAGGTCCTTACGAGCGTGAGCCGCCAGTCATCACAGATCGCCCTGAGCTCCTGTACATGGTAGAAAATCAGCCATTGTGCATCACTGTAACCCTCAACCACGTCGATGCCAAAGTCACCTGGAAGAGGTAACAATCTTGGGGCTACTTAAGGGTATGTTCATATTGCAGAAAATGGAGAAGACTTTGAGGTAGATATCTGCTTCTTTAGTTACACCTTGGCTTAGCATTTTTTTTTTTAAATTTCTCTGTCTGCTGTTTGGACACAGGTTGTCCTGTCTGTATGGCTGAGTTATGGATCTGTCTGGTGCCACCGCTATGGCTGTAATTCGGTGGACACTTTTGTCTTTGTCCTTTTGAACATATATGTCCATCTGCTTGTAAGGACACATGTCCTGTCTGTTTTGTTTAGATGGTTGTCGTAATATCTGTTATGTTTGTACACATGTCTTTCTGTCTGATGTATTTGTACACATGTCCTTGTGTCCGCCATTTTTATACACATGTCCTTGTGTCCGCCATGTTTATACATGTGTCCTTGTGTCTGCCATGTTTATACATGTGTCCTTGTGTCTGCCATGTTTGTACACATCAAGTAATGGGGACCATCCAATCCACAATGTATAAATATGGAAAGAAAGATATCAGATCCGAGGGTAAGCGCGGATCTGATATCTTTCTTTCCATATTTATACATTGTGGATTGGATGGTCCCCATTACTTGACTTTGTGACGTGTCAGCACGTTGATCCTTGCTGCTGTATATCCCTATTATTATTAGGTGCATTTTGACCTTCACCTAAAAGGTGATTATTTTACTAGCTCCTTTGATTTGTGTGGAACTCTCTGCAAAGGATAATTCGCTAGGTGTTGCGCGGTACTGTCTTTTGTATTTTTTTCAGTCATGTTTGTACACATGTCCTTGTGTCTGCCATGTTTGTACATATGTTCTGCCAGGCTTGTATGCAAGTCCCTCAGTCTACAGTCTTTGTAAACATGTATTTCTTTCTGCCATGATTGTACATATGTCCTTCTGTCTGATGCATTTGTATACATGTATACATGTCCTTTTGTCTACCATATTTGTTCACATGTCCTTCTCAATGCCATGTTTGCACACATGTCCTTCTGTCTGATGCATTTGTACACATGTCCTTCTGTCTGATGCATTTGTACACATGTCCTTCTGTCTGCTATGTTTTGGATGCATTGTACTTTTTTGTACATATTTGGGCACATTTACTTCTGTATGCAATGTTTGGATGCACATCCTTCCATTTGCCATATTTTGACACACGTCCTTCTGTTTGCTGAACGTTTGGCTTTTGGGCTTGTGCTGTCCTACAGAGTTCAGCCAAATCTCTGCTACCTGTGACCTATGGGCTGCTGTTAGTAGCTTCGCTACTTTACTTGTGGCTTTCAGGTCTTCTGCTGTGAATATCTTAGCTATGATCTTCCACTTTGTTTATCTCTGCTACCTCTCCTGCTACCTCTCCTGTTGTCCTGCTTTTGACTTCTATTTTGACCTGTTATCTAGATGTTCTGGCTTCTTCCCTGTTTGGTAGCCCTGGTATTATCACTTCTGAGCACCAGTCTTTGCATGTATTTGGTCTGCTGTGATTTTAGTCTGTATTGACACTAGGTGTTTTGCCTGATTCTGTGGTTCCATTATTCCTTCACTGCTCGGTCGGGACCACCTCAGGAGATAGTGACCTCGCAGACTCCCACTATCCACCTCCCAGTACAGGGGAGTCAGTATTGAGGCGCCATCGTCCCCTTAGCTCTTTGCTGATGATATATGGGTGCACGCATCATTATAAACACAAGTCCTTCTCTCTAGAGCAGGCACAATTCTGCGCGGTTTGGATGGCGTGTGTGAGATGAGTATGCCGGACGACGACCAACACTCACTCACCATCTTCAGTCCCAAGAAGTCGGACCTTGGACAGCTGGTGTTTGAAGCCGGGAACCGATACGGAACCGACAAATGCACCATCAGCATAGAGATGGCAGGTACCAACAGCAGGAGGCTACGATACAAGAGTAGCCATTGACCCCAAAGATTTAGTGGGGTGTTACTCAGCTCCCGTGTAGCCATGTGTTTCCAGGCTTACAAACTAAGGATCAGACTCCACAGGGTTTTTCTGTAGTCTGTAACCATAGAAATGCATAGGTCTGCATAGAAGCTGTATACACACAAATAGTTTGATTAAATTATTTGCAAAGCAATAAAAAATTTGATACAAATTTGTTTTTTTTTGACCAATGTCATTGTTCTACAATCCATTGTATCTTCCCCTCAGAGTCTCCTCGCTTTGAGTCTATCATGGAAGACATCGAGATCAGGACTGGAGAAACAGCTCGCTTTGTAGTGGTCGTGGAAGGAAAACCAGTACCGGATATAATGTGGTACAAGGTGCGTCCGTGTCTCCCCCCGCCCCACCTGAACTCCCCATCTTCATTGGTCTCTAACTCCTAGTAATGTCTTATTCCCCTTCTTCAGGATGGAGAGCTCTTGGTGGAAAGCGGACACTTTAATTTTGTGTATGATGATGCGGAGTGCTCCCTGGTTATCCTGAATGCTGCACCGGAGGACTCGGGGGTGTACACCTGCACAGCCCGAAACCTGGCAGGAGAGGTGTCCTGTAAAGCTGAACTGCAAGTGTCCAAAGGCAAGATACCAATTATTTTTTAACATTTACCAGCTCTTCTAGAAATGGGGTTCTTTATTCAGGACACTTATCTGTCAGCCAAAGGGAGGGTGGAGATAAAAGTTTTCCATGGGCAGTCTATTGCCCTTTACCTGGCATGGTGTAATGCTTCATTTGTCCTGTAGTGGTGCTGTAGGGAAATCCTACACCTACTACCAGGTTCTATGATAGATGACACCTCATCAATCCAGATCACAGCAATGGGATACCCTGTGATCAAATTGTTCTTGGGGGATCCTTCTAAAAAAAAGGATTTTCCAAAACAGACAACCCCTTTAAAGGGTATTTCTTACTTGAGCCATCCCCTTCTATCATGGTCTGTTCGGCCATGTCTGTTTTATCTGTTTCTAGGAAAGCTGAGTGACAACAAAGTGTAATGGCTTTAGCAGTGCAGGAGCAGAGATATGCCAGTGTATCATCAGAGAAGATCCCATTCAGAGGTCTGGAAAGCTGGGTGACAACCAGTCGTAATGACTTTAGCAGTGCAAGAGCAGGGATTTGAATTGGGCCACCATTAGTTGTCATCCAGCTTTCCTAGATATAGATATAAGAAAGCATTTTGGAGTTTTCTATCTTTTCCACAGAGGAGCCAAGAACTGGTACAGCGCTGGACGATCCCGATGGGCTGAAATCTCGCCGACTTTCTGATTATTACACCATTCACAAGGAGATTGGAAGGTTAGTGTCAGTATATACTGTAGTTCAGTGTCCCTATATAAGTTGCTACCCATGCATCCTCTATTTTCACCATATCTGCCAAATCTCCTAAAACTTCCGACACCCATGAGTATATTTTACGATGTTGTACGGTATATTACAAATAATTTGCCTTTGTCATGTCTATAGAGGTGCGTTCTCCTATGTACGACATGTGGTGGAGAAAACCAGCGGGCAGGATTTTGCTGCAAAGTTCATTTCATCTCGAGGGGCGTCCAGGGAGAGCGCACGGAGAGAGATGAGCGTCCTGTCCCGGCTCAGTCATGAGAGGATCATTTACTTCCATGAGGCTTTTGAGAAGAGGAGCGCGCTGATAATCATCATGGAGCTGTATCCACCCATAGCTGAGCTACAGAGTCACATGACTACAGGGACGACACCATAGGGAGGAGATTATGGGGTGGAATAGAAAAGAGAACTGTCGTTATGTGCACACAGCACCCATGAAGATGTATGCGTCTCCATGGTGACAGACTACAAACAAACCATGTACTCGGAATCTGTAGTCAGATGTTCATTTTATTTTCTATTTAATTTTTGGTCCATTGTTCTTCATATTTATGTATCTATTTAGGATTGTAGAACATAGTGGTACCCTGTAAGGGGGCAAATGTTTGTGACTTAATGAACTATGCTAAAAAAAAATTAAGGTACCCAACCCAAAACTGAAACAAACACAACATTTCATCACCTGTAAAAAATAAGAGATAAAATGTGATTCATTACCATAAAACAATACCGCACTTTGTATCAGTTCTCCTACATCTCCTCCAATAAGCCTGGTTATAAAATCACTTACAACAATGGGATTCAATATTGTGTAGAATAAGTAACAGCTCAGCTTCATACATTACACTTGTTCTATGCGTCATAAATCAGGACTGTAAGTGGAAATATACAAATCCTTAACTCCATGCAGCTGTTCCAAAGAAGAACTTCTAGACAGAGTGGTCCGAAAGCCTACAGTCTCTGAATCAGAGGTGAGTAGATGGGAATAATGCTACAAAATATAAGTATTACAAGAATATATCTAATACTGCTCCTGTATACAAGAATATATCTAATACTGCTCCTGTATACAAGAATATAGTTGCTATAACACTACCCCCTATGTAAAAGGATATTACTACTATAATACTACTCCTATGTACAAGAATATAACTACTATAATACTACTCCTATGTACAAGGATATAACTACTATAATACTGCTCCTATGTACAAGAATATAACTACTATAATACTACTCCTTTGTACAAGAATATAACTACTATAATACTACTCCTATGTACAAGAATATAACTACTATAATACTGCTCCTATGTACAAGAATATAACTACTATAATACTGCTCCTATGTACAAGAATATAACTACTATAATACTACTCCTATGTACAAGAATATAACTACTATAATACTACCTCCTACGTACAAGAATATAACTACTATAATACTACCTCCTATGTACAAGAATATAACTACTATAATACTGCTCCTATATACAAGAATATAACTACTATAATACTACTCCTATGTACAAGAATATAACTACTATAATACTACTCCTATGTACAAGAATATAACTACTATAATACTGCTCCTATATACAAGAATATAACTACTATAATACTACCCCTATGTACAAGAATATAACTACTATAATACTACTGCTATGTACAAGAATATAACTACTATAATACTACTCCTATGTACAAAAATATAACTACTATAATACTACTCCTATGTACAAGAATATAACTACTATAATACTGCTCCTATGTACAAGAATATAACTACTATAATACTACTCCTATGTACAAAAATATAACTACTATAATACTACTCCTATGTACAAGAATATAACTACTATAATACTGCCTCCTATATACAAGAATATAACTACTATAATACTACCTCCTATGTACAAGAATATAACTACTATAATACTTCTCCTATGTACAAGAATATAACTACTATAATACTACCTCCTATGTACAAGAATATAACTACTATAATACTGCTCCTATGTACAAGAATATAACTACTATAATACTACTCCTATGTACAAGAATATAACTACTATAATACTACCTCCTATGTACAAGAATATAACTACTATAATACTACTCCTATGTACAAGGATATAACTACTATAATACTGCTCCTATGTACAAGAATATAACTACTATAATACTACTCCTTTGTACAAGAATATAACTACTATAATACTACTCCTATGTACAAGAATATAACTACTATAATACTGCTCCTATGTACAAGAATATAACTACTATAATACTGCTCCTATGTACAAGAATATAACTACTATAATACTACTCCTATGTACAAGAATATAACTACTATAATACTACTCCTATGTACAAGAATATAACTACTATAATACTACCTCCTATGTACAAGAATATAACTACTATAATACTACTCCTATGTACAAGAATATAACTACTATAATACTACCTCCTACGTACAAGAATATAACTACTATAATACTACCTCCTACGTACAAGAATATAACTACTATAATACTACCTCCTATGTACAAGAATATAACTACTATAATACTACTCCTATGTACAAGAATATAACTACTATAATACTACTCCTATGTACAAGAATATAACTACTATAATACTACTCCTATGTACAAGAATATAACTACTATAATACTGCTCCTATATACAAGAATATAACTACTATAATACTACCCCTATGTACAAGAATATAACTACTATAATACTACTGCTATGTACAAGAATATAACTACTATAATACTACTCCTATGTACAAAAATATAACTACTATAATACTACTCCTATGTACAAGAATATAACTACTATAATACTACTCCTATGTACAAAAATATAACTACTATAATACTACTCCTATGTACAAGAATATAACTACTATAATACTGCCTCCTATATACAAGAATATAACTACTATAATACTACCTCCTATGTACAAGAATATAACTACTATAATACTTCTCCTATGTACAAGAATATAACTACTATAATACTACCTCCTATGTACAAGAATATAACTACTATAATACTGCTCCTATGTACAAGAATATAACTACTATAATACTACTCCTATGTACAAGAATATAACTACTATAATACTACCTCCTATGTACAAGAATATAACTACTATAATACTACTCCTATGTACAAGAATATAACTACTATAATACTACTCCTATGTACAAGAATATAACTACTATAATACTGCTCCTATGTACAAGAATATAACTACTATAATACTACTCCTTTCTACGGGAATATAACTACTATAATACTACTCCTATGTACAAGAATATAACTACTATAATACTACTCCTATGTACAAAAATATAACTACTATAATACTACTCCTATGTACAAGAATATAACTACTATAATACTGCTCCTATGTACAAGAATATACGGTAACTACTATAATACTACTCCTATGTACAAGAATATAACTACTATAATACTGCCTCCTATATACAAGAATATAACTACTATAATACTACCTCCTATGTACAAGAATATAACTACTATAATACTTCTCCTATGTACAAGAATATAATTACTATAATACTACCTCCTATGTACAAGAATATAACTACTATAATACTACCTCCTATGTACAAGAATATAACTACTATAATACTACCTCCTATGTACAAGAATATAACTACTATAATACTACTCCTATGTACAAGAATATAACTACTATAATACTACCTCCTATGTACAAGAATATAACTACTATAATACTACTCCTATGTACAAGAATATAACTACTATAATACTACCTCCTATGTACAAGAATATAACTACTATAATACTTCTCCTATGTACAAGAATATAACTACTATAATACTACCTCCTATGTACAAGAATATAACTACTATAATACTGCTCCTATGTACAAGAATATAACTACTATAATGCTGCTCCTATGTACAAGAATATAACTACTATAATACTACTCCTATGTACAAGAATATAACTACTATAATACTACTCCTATGTACAAGAATATAACTACTATAATACTACTCCTATGTACAAGAATATAACTACTATAATACTACTCCTATGTACAAAAATATAACTACTATAATACTTCTCCTATGTACAAGAATATAACTACTATAATACTACCTCCTATGTACAAGAATATAACTACTATAATACTACCTCCTATGTACAAGAATATAACTACTATAATACTGCTCCTATGTACAAGAATATAACTACTATAATGCTGCTCCTATGTACAAGAATATAACTACTATAATACTACTCCTATGTACAAGAATATAACTACTATAATACTACTCCTATGTACAATAATATAACTACTATAATACTACCTCCTATGTACAAGAATATAACTACTATAATACTGCTCCTATGTACAAGAATATAACTACTATAATACTGCTCCTATGTACAAGAATATAACTACTATAATACTACTCCTATGTACAATAATATAACTACTATAATACTACCTCCTATGTACAAGAATATAACTACTATAATACTACCTCCTATGTACAAGAATATAACTACTATAATACTACTCCTATGTACAAGAATATATCTTATGGATATACCATAAATTTACTCATTTCCACTATATATTCAGAGACATAATTTTCTCTTTCTGTTCTAGATTCGAACCTTTGTCCGTCAGATCCTGGAAGGTTTATATTATTTGCACCATAAGAACATTCTGCATCTGGATATTAAGGTGAATTTTCCAACTAATCTTGTGATTGTGGCTGATCAGATGTCTAACCTTGTAGACTATGCTGTAGTTAAAATTGATCTGAAGTTTAAGGGGTATACTGCCCTAGGATAGTGGGGTTTAGACGTCAGATGTCCCTAACTTGATTATTTCCAGGGGGCCCTTACTGAATTATGTAAACTGTAATTGAGGTGTATTAGAGGATTCTTATCAATGCTTCAGTATAAACAATAAGAATGTATTAACTGTCAATAAAAACATTGTCAATTAATTGTATTCATTTTTATGTGTCCAATACACAGCCAGAGAACATTTTAATGGCCGACATGATCAGCGATCAGATTCGGATATGTGACTTTGGGAATGCTCAGGAATTGACTGTTGGAGACCCACAGTACTGTAAATATGGCACCCCTGAATTTGTGGCCCCAGAAATTGTGAACCAGATGCCAATATCTCCAGTCACTGATATATGGTACTACCTCTATGTACAAGATTATAACTACTATAATACTGCTCCTATGTACAAGATTATAACTACTATAATACTACTCCTATGTACAAGAATATAACTACTATAATACTGCTCCTATGTACAAGAATATAACTACTATAATACTGCTCCTATGTACAAGAATATAACTACTATAATACTACTCCTATGTACAAGAATATAACTACTATAATACTACCTCCTATGTACAAGAATATAACTACTATAATACTGCTCCTATGTACAAGAATATAACTACTATAATACTGCCCCTATGTACAAGAATATAACTACTATAATACTACCTCCTATGTACAAGAATATAACTACTATAATACTGCTCCTATGTACAAGAATATAACTACTATAATACTGCCCCTATGTACAAGAATATAACTACTATAATACTACCTCCTATGTACAAGAATATAACTACTATAATACTACTCCTATGTACAAGAATATAACTACTATAATACTGCCCCCTATGTACAAGAATATAACTACTATAATACTGCTCCTATATACAAGAATATAACTACTATAATACTACTCCTATGTACAAGAATATAACTACTATAATACTACCTCCTATGTACAAGAATATAACTACTATAATACTACTCCTATGTACAAGAATATAACTACTATAATACTACTCCTATGTACAAGAATATAACTACTATAATACTGCTCCTATATACAAGAATATAACTACTATAATACTACCTCCTATGTACAAGAATATAACTACTATAATACTAACTCCTATGTACAAGAATATAACTACTATAATACTACTACTATGTACAAGAATATAACTACTATAATACTGCTCCTATGTACAAGAATATAACTACTATAATACTACTACTATGTACAAGAATATAACTACTATAATACTACCTCCTATGTACAAGAATATAACTACTATAATACTGCTATGTACAAGAATATAACTACTATAATACTGCTCCTATGTACAAGAATATAACTACTATAATACTGCTCCTATGTGCAAGAATATAACTACTATAATACTACTGCTACTATGTACAAGAATATAACTACTATAATACTACCTTCTATGTACAAGAATAAAAATACTATAATACTGCTCCTATATACAAGAATATAACTACTATAATACTACTCCTATGTACAAGAATATAACTACTATAATACTACCCCCTATGTACAAGAATATAACTACTATAATACTACCTCCTATGTACAAGAATATAACTACTATAATACTACTCCTGTGTACAAGAATATAACTACTATAATACTGCTCCTATGTACAAGAATATAACTACTATAATACTACTCCTATGTACAAGAATATAACTACTATAATACTACTCCTATGTACAAGACTATAACTACTATAATACTACTCATATGTACAAGAATATAACTACTATAATACTGCTCCTATGTACAAGAATATAACTACTATAATACTGCTCCTATGTACAAGAATATAACTACTATAATACTACTCCTATGTACAAGAATATAACTACTATAATACTGCTCCTATGTACAAGAATATAACTACTATAATACTACTCCTATGTACAAGAATATAACTACTATAATACTACTCCTATGTACAAGAATATAACTACTATAATACTACTCCTATGTACAAGAATATAACTACTATAATACTACCTCCTATGTACAAGAATATAACTACTATAATACTGCTCCTATGTACAAGAATATAACCACTATAATACTGCCCCTATGTACAAGAATATAACTACTATAATACTACCTCCTATGTACAAGAATATAACTACTATAATACTCCTCCTATGTACAAGAATATAACTACTATAATACTGCCCCTATGTACAAGAATATAACTACTATAATACTACTCCTATGTAGAAGAATATAACTACTATAATACTGCTCCTATGTACAAGAATATAACTACTATAATACTGCCCCCTATGTACAAGAATATAACTACTATAATACTGCTCCTATATACAAGAATATAACTACTATAATACTGCTCCTATGTACAAGAATATAACTACTATAATACTACTCCTATGTACAAGAATATAACTACTATAATACTGCTCCTATATACAAGAATATAACTACTATAATACTACTCCTATGTACAAGAATATAACTACTATAATACTACTCCTATGTACAAGAATATAACTACTATAATACTACTCATATGTACAAGAATATAACTACTATAATACTACTCCTATGTACAAGAATATAACTACTATAATACTGCCCCTATGTACAAGAATATAACTACTATAATACTACTCCTATGTACTAGACTATAACTACTAAAATACTACTCCTATGTACAAGAATATAACTACTATAATACTACTCCTATGTACAAGAATATAACTACTATAATACTGCTCCTATATACAAGAATATAACTACTATAATACTACTCCTGTGTACAAGAATATAACTACTATAATACTACTCCTATGTACAAGAATATAACTACTATAATACTGCTCCTATGTACAAGAATATAACTACTATAATACTGCTCCTATGTGCAAGAATATAACTACTATAATACTACTCCTATGTACAAGAATATAACTACTATAATACTACCTCCTATGTACAAGAATATAAGTACCATAATACTACCTCCTATGTACAAGAATATAACTACTATAATACTGCTCCTATGTTCAAGAATATAACTACTATAATACTGCTCCTATGTACAAGAATATAACTACTATAATACTGCTCCTATGTACAAGAATATAACTACTATAATACTGCCCCCTATGTACAAGAATATAACTACTATAATACTACTCCTATGTACAAGAATATAACTACTATAATACTACCTCCTATGTACAAGAATATAACTACTATAATACTGCCCCTATGTACAAGAATATAACTACTATAATACTGCCCCCTATGTACAAGAATATAACTACTATAATACTGCTCCTATATACAAGAATATAACTACTATAATACTGCTCCTATGTACAAGAATATAACTACTATAATACTACTCCTATGTACAAGAATACAACTACTATAATACTGCTCCTATGTACAAGAATATAACTACTATAATACTACTCCTATGTACAAGAATATAACTAATATAATACTACTCCTATGTACAAGAATATAACTACTATAATACTACTCCTATGTACAAGAATATAACTAATATAATACTACTCCTATGTACAAGAATATAACTACTATAATACTACTCCTATGTACAAGAATATAACTACTATAATACTACTCCTATGTACAAGAATATAACTACTATAATACTACCTCCTATGTACAAGAATATAACTACTATAATACTGCCCCTATGTACAAGAATATAACTACTATAATACTGCCCCCTATGTACAAGAATATAACTACTATAATACTGCTCCTATATACAAGAATATAACTACTATAATACTGCTCCTATGTACAAGAATATAACTACTATAATACTGCTCCTATGTACAAGAATATAACTACTATAATACTGCTCCTATGTACAAGAATATAACTACTATAATACTGCTCCTATGTACAAGAATATAACTACTATAATACTACTCCTATGTACAAGAATATAACTACTATAATACTACTCCGTACAAGAATATAACTACTATAATACTACTCCTATGTACAAGAATATAACTACTATAATACTACTCCTATGTACAAGAATATAACTACTATAATACTACTCCTATGTACAAGACTATAACTACTATAATATTACTCATATGTACAAGAATATAACTACTATAATACTGCTCCTATGTACAAGAATATAACTACTATAATACTGCTCCTATGTACAAGAATATAACTACTATAATACTACTCCTATGTACAAGAATATAACTACTATAATACTGCTCCTATGTACAAGAATATAACTACTATAATACTACTCCTATGTACAAGAATATAACTACTATAATACTGCTCCTGTGTACAAGAATATAACTACTATAATACTACTCCTATGTACAAGAATACAACTACTTTAATACTACTCCTATGTACAAGAATATAACTACTATAATACTGCTCCTATATACAAGAATATAACTACTATAATACTACTCCTATATACAAGAATATAACTACTATAATACTACTCCTATGTACAAGAATATAACTACTATAATACTGCTCCTATGTACAAGAATATAACTACTGTAATACTGCTCCTATATACAAGCATATAACTACTATAATACTGCTCCTATGTACAAGAATATAACTACTATAATACTACTCCTATGTACAAGAATATAACTACTATAATACTGCTCCTATGTACAAGAATATAACTACTATAATACTGCTCCTATGTACAAGAATATAACTACTATAATACTACTCCTATGTACAAGAATATAACTACTATAATACTACTCCTATGTACAAGAATATAACTACTATAATACTACTCCTATGTACAAGAATATAACTACTATAATACTACTCCTATGTACAAGAATATAACTACTATAATACTACTCCTATGTACAAGAATATAACTACTATAATACTACTCCTATGTACAAGACTATAACTACTATAATACTACTCATATGTACAAGAATATAACTACTATAATACTGCTCCTATGTACAAGAATATATCTACTATAATACTGCTCCTGTGTACAAGAATATAACTACTATAATACTACTCCTATGTACAAGAATATAACTACTTTAATACTACTCCTATGTACAAGAATATAACTACTATAATACTGCTCCTATATACAAGAATATAACTACTATAATACTACTCCTATATACAAGAATATAACTACTATAATACTACTCCTATGTACAAGAATATAACTACTATAATACTACTCCTGTGTACAAGAATATAACTACTATAATACTGCTCCTATGTACAAGAATATAACTACTATAATACTACTCCTATGTACAAGAATATAACTACTATAATACTACTCCTATGTACAAGACTATAACTACTATAATACTACTCATATGTACAAGAATATAACTACTATAATACTGCTCCTATGTACAAGAATATAACTACTATAATACTGCTCCTATGTACAAGAATATAACTACTATAATACTACTCCTATGTACAAGAATATAACTACTATAATACTGCTCCTATGTACAAGAATATAACTACTATAATACTACTCCTATGTACAAGAATATAACTACTATAATACTACTCCTATGTACAAGAATATAACTACTATAATACTACTCCTATGTACAAGAATATAACTACTATAATACTACCTCCTATGTACAAGAATATAACTACTATAATACTGCTCCTAAGTACAAGAATATAACCACTATAATACTGCCCCTATGTACAAGAATATAACTACTATAATACTACCTCCTATGTACAAGAATATAACTACTATAATACTGCCCCTATGTACAAGAATATAACTACTATAATACTACTCCTATGTAGAAGAATATAACTACTATAATACTGCTCCTATGTACAAGAATATAACTACTATAATACTGCCCCCTATGTACAAGAATATAACTACTATAATACTGCTCCTATATACAAGAATATAACTACTATAATACTGCTCCTATGTACAAGAATATAACTACTATAATACTACTCCTATGTACAAGAATATAACTACTATAATACTGCTCCTATATACAAGAATATAACTACTATAATACTACTCCTATGTACAAGAATATAACTACTATAATACTACTCCTATGTACAAGAATATAACTACTATAATACTACTCATATGTACAAGAATATAACTACTATAATACTACTCCTATGTACAAGAATATAACTACTATAATACTGCCCCTATGTACAAGAATATAACTACTATAATACTACTCCTATGTACTAGACTATAACTACTAAAATACTACTCCTATGTACAAGAATATAACTACTATAATACTACCTCCTATGTACAAGAATATAACTACTATAATACTGCCCCTATGTACAAGAATATAACTACTATAATACTACTCCTATGTACAAGAATATAACTACTATAATACTACTCCTATGTACAAGAATATAACTACTATAATACTGCTCCTATATACAAGAATATAACTACTATAATACTACTCCTGTGTACAAGAATATAACTACTATAATACTACTCCTATGTACAAGAATATAACTACTATAATACTGCTCCTATGTACAAGAATATAACTACTATAATACTGCTCCTATGTGCAAGAATATAACTACTATAATACTACTCCTATGTACAAGAATATAACTACTATAATACTACCTCCTATGTACAAGAATATAAGTACCATAATACTACCTCCTATGTACAAGAATATAACTACTATAATACTGCTCCTATGTACAAGAATATAACTACTATAATACTGCTCCTATGTACAAGAATATAACTACTATAATACTGCTCCTATGTACAAGAATATAACTACTATAATACTGCCCCCTATGTACAAGAATATAACTACTATAATACTACTCCTATGTACAAGAATATAACTACTATAATACTACCTCCTATGTACAAGAATATAACTACTATAATACTGCCCCTATGTACAAGAATATAACTACTATAATACTGCCCCCTATGTACAAGAATATAACTACTATAATACTGCTCCTATATACAAGAATATAACTACTATAATACTGCTCCTATGTACAAGAATATAACTACTATAATACTACTCCTATGTACAAGAATACAACTACTATAATACTGCTCCTATGTACAAGAATATAACTACTATAATACTACTCCTATGTACAAGAATATAACTAATATAATACTACTCCTATGTACAAGAATATAACTACTATAATACTACTCCTATGTACAAGAATATAACTAATATAATACTACTCCTATGTACAAGAATATAACTACTATAATACTACTCCTATGTACAAGAATATAACTACTATAATACTACTCCTATGTACAAGAATATAACTACTATAATACTACCTCCTATGTACAAGAATATAACTACTATAATACTGCCCCTATGTACAAGAATATAACTACTATAATACTGCCCTCTATGTACAAGAATATAACTACTATAATACTGCTCCTATATACAAGAATATAACTACTATAATACTGCTCCTATGTACAAGAATATAACTACTATAATACTGCTCCTATGTACAAGAATATAACTACTATAATACTGCTCCTATGTACAAGAATATAACTACTATAATACTGCTCCTATGTACAAGAATATAACTACTATAATACTACTCCTATGTACAAGAATATAACTACTATAATACTACTCCGTACAAGAATATAACTACTATAATACTACTCCTATGTACAAGAATATAACTACTATAATACTACTCCTATGTACAAGAATATAACTACTATAATACTACTCCTATGTACAAGACTATAACTACTATAATATTACTCATATGTACAAGAATATAACTACTATAATACTGCTCCTATGTACAAGAATATAACTACTATAATACTGCTCCTATGTACAAGAATATAACTACTATAATACTACTCCTATGTACAAGAATATAACTACTATAATACTGCTCCTATGTACAAGAATATAACTACTATAATACTACTCCTATGTACAAGAATATAACTACTATAATACTACTCCTATGTACAAGAATATAACTACTATAATACTGCTCCTATGTACAAGAATATAACTACTATAATACTACTCCTATGTACAAGAATATAACTACTATAATACTACTCCGTACAAGAATATAACTACTATAATACTACTCCTATGTACAAGAATATAACTACTATAATACTACTCCTATGTACAAGAATATAACTACTATAATACTACTCCTATGTACAAGACTATAACTACTATAATATTACTCATATGTACAAGAATATAACTACTATAATACTGCTCCTATGTACAAGAATATAACTACTATAATACTGCTCCTATGTACAAGAATATAACTACTATAATACTACTCCTATGTACAAGAATATAACTACTATAATACTGCTCCTATGTACAAGAATATAACTACTATAATACTACTCCTATGTACAAGAATATAACTACTATAATACTGCTCCTGTGTACAAGAATATAACTACTATAATACTACTCCTATGTACAAGAATATAACTACTTTAATACTACTCCTATGTACAAGAATATAACTACTATAATACTGCTCCTATATACAAGAATATAACTACTATAATACTACTCCTATATACAAGAATATAACTACTATAATACTACTCCTATGTACAAGAATATAACTACTATAATACTGCTCCTATGTACAAGAATATAACTACTGTAATACTGCTCCTATATACAAGCATATAACTACTATAATACTGCTCCTATGTACAAGAATATAACTACTATAATACTACTCCTATGTACAAGAATATAACTACTATAATACTGCTCCTATGTACAAGAATATAACTACTATAATACTGCTCCTATGTACAAGAATATAACTACTATAATACTACTCCTATGTACAAGAATATAACTACTATAATACTACTCCTATGTACAAGAATATAACTACTATAATACTACTCCTATGTACAAGAATATAACTACTATAATACTACTCCTATGTACAAGAATATAACTACTATAATACTACTCCTATGTACAAGAATATAACTACTATAATACTACTCCTATGTACAAGACTATAACTACTATAATACTACTCATATGTACAAGAATATAACTACTATAATACTGCTCCTATGTACAAGAATATATCTACTATAATACTGCTCCTATGTACAAGAATATAACTACTATAATACTACTCCTATGTACAAGAATATAACTACTATAATACTGCTCCTATGTACAAGAATATAACTACTATAATACTACTCCTATGTACAAGAATATAACTAGTATAATACTGCTCCTATGTACAAGAATATAACTACTATGATACTACTCCTATGTACAAGAATATAACTACTATAATACTACTCCTATGTACAAGAATATAACTACTATAATACTACTCCTATGTACAAGAATATAACTACTATAATACTACTCCTATGTACAAGAATATAACTACTATAATACTACTCCTATGTACAAGACTATAACTACTATAATACTACTCATATGTACAAGAATATAACTACTATAATACTGCTCCTATGTACAAGAATATAACTACTATAATACTACTCCTATGTACAAGAATATAACTACTATAATACTGCTCCTATGTACAAGAATATAACTACTATAATACTACTCCTATGTACAAGAATATAACTACTATAATACTACTCCTATGTACAAGAATATAACTACTATAATACTACTCCTATGTACAAGAATATAACTACTATAATACTACTCCTATGTACAAGAATATAACTACTATAATACTGCTCCTATATACAAGAATATAACTACTATAATACTACTCCTATATACAAGAATATAACTACTATAATACTACTCCTATGTACAAGAATATAACTACTATAATACTACTCCTATGTACAAGAATATAACTACTATAATACTGCTCCTATGTACAAGAATATAACTACTATAATACTGCTCCTATATACAAGAATATAACTACTATAATACTGCTCCTATGTACAAGAATATAACTACTATAATACTGCTCCTATGTACAAGAATATAACTACTATAATACTGCTCCTATGTACAAGAATATAACTACTATAATACTGCTCCTATGTACAAGAATATAACTACTATAATACTGCTCCTATGTACAAGAATATAACTACTATAATACTACTCCTATGTACAAGAATATAACTACTATAATACTCCTCCTATGTTCAAGAATATAACTACTATAATACTACCTCCTATGTACAAGAATATAACTACTATAATACTGCTCCTATGTACAAGAATATAACTACTATAATACTGCTCCTATGTACAAGAATATAACTACTATAATACTACTCCTATGTACAAGAATATAACTACTATAATACTGCTCCTATGTACAAGAATATAACTACTATAATACTGCTCCTATGTACAAGAATATAACTACTATAATACTGCTCCTATGTACAAGAATATAACTACTATAATACTGCTCCTATGTACAAGAATATAACTACTATAATACTGCTCCTATGTATAAGAATATAACTACTATAATACTACCTCCTATGTACAAGAATATAACTACTATAATACTGCTCCCTATGTACTAGAATATAACTTCTATAATACTACTCCTATGTACAAGAATATAACTACTATAATACTGCTCCTATGTACAAGAATATAACTACTATAATACTGCTCCTATGTACAAGAATATAACTACTATAATACTGCTCCTATGTATAAGAATATAACTACTATAATACTACCTCCTATGTACAAGAATATAACTACTATAATACTGCTCCCTATGTACTAGAATATAACTTCTATAATACTACTCCTATGTACAAGAATATAACTACTATAATACTGCTCCTATGTACAAGAATATAACTACTATAATACTGCTCCTATGTACAAGAATATAACTACTATAATACTGTTCCTATATACAAGAATATAACTACTATAATACTGCTCCTATGTACAAGAATATAACTACTATAATACTGCTCCCTATGTACTAGAATATAACTACTATAATACTGCTCCTATGTACAAGAATATAACTACTATAATACTGCTCCCTATGTACAAGAATATAACTACTATAATACTGCTCCCTATGTACTAGAATATAACTTCTATAATACTACTCCTATGTACTAGACTATAACTAGTAAGGCTACCATGAACTCTGTATCTAACATCACTTTCTTGTTTTGCAGGCCAGTCGGAGTCCTGGCATATTTATGGTGAGATTTTATTATTTGTGTATCTTTATATTTTTAGGAATCTTAATATGTATAATAAAATAAATAATACACTTTGAGCATTGTTATATATATACCTCGCAGTTGATGTGATCTTTTGGGGTTCCACACAGTTTACTCTGATATGGTGAGGGATAGTCTCCCTGATATCCTATGGAGTAGTTTTTTTCAGGGTTCCTAGTGTTGCAGCCATGGTTTAGACTTATCCCTGCATTTAAGATAAGCCTATAATTAATCACAATTCGCACATTGGGAGGTATATTTTTTATTTTATTATACATATTTATACCCTGGGTTTTTCATTTTAACGTATATCAATAAAGAATTAGTTATAAATTGTTGCCATTTCAGTTGGAATATTTTGTTCCCTTTGGACTAAAGTAAAGACAAATGAAGAAATGATTATAATTTGGAATCTCCGGCTCCTTTCCCCATTTTACAAATAAGCAAAAAAGTGAATTTGTCTAAATCTATGAATCTGTAAAGTCTTTCTCTCTTATGGAATACATTGTGCAGTGAATCAAAATCACCATTTGCGGTCACTTCTGCTCCCAAAAGAAATCTGAATAAGAAGTCATTAAACAGTCGTCTATTCCCTAGAATGGTATCAATAACAACTGCAGCTCGTCCTGCAAAAATACAGCCCCATAGACCAAACAATAAGAAAAAATGACAGCTGTCAGACTACGGCGATAAAAAGATAATTTTGTGTTTTTTAAAGTTTTTTTAAAATCTTTTTAAAACTATTAGACATAACACAACTCTATACATTTGTCATTGCTGTATTACTTGTTACTTTTTGTCGCTTTCTTCGCCCCTTTAGCCTGACCGGAGTGTCTCCATTTGTGGGAGAGAATGACTACACCACACTGATGAACATCCGAGGATACACGGTGGCGTTTGAGGAGAAGATGTTCGCTGATCTGACTCGCGAGGCGCGAGGATTCTTAATTAAGGTCCTCGGCAATGAGAAGCTGTGAGTACGAGCTCCTTTGTTTCTGATTGAAGGGGCTGTGATATCTAGTGTCAATTATTTATTGACTCGTATCGTCCAACATTGGCTGAACAGAAGGTGTGATTGTACATGGCACCTTCCCAATTTTGGAGGTGGGTGCTCATGTCATGGAGAGGGTTAGGGTCACCTTGTGGCAATATCTTGGGAACGGAAGCAGAGTCACATCGCCCCCATAATATTTCTGTCACAAGTCATCAGTACCATTAGATACCTCATATATATGGTGCACATCTCTAATGCTCACCTATTACTTTATATAGGAGGCCCAATGCTGAGGAGAGTCTGGAACACCCCTGGTTCAAGGTGAGTTAAGCCTCATTGTAATATAATAATATCAGTCTGCATGTGGGCAATATCGCCGACTATAGGTAATCAGTGGTCCTGCATTTAAAGAGGACCTTTCACCGATTTGGGCACAGGCAGTTCTATATACTGCTGGAAAGCTGAATTAAGTGCACTGTCGGCTTTCCCGATCTGTGCCCCGGGTAAAGAGCTATTGGTGCCGGTACCGTAGTGCTTTACAGTCAGAAGGGCGTTCCTGACAGTCACGTACGTCCTTCTTCACAGCAGCGCCTATCGCGCTGTACAGTGTGAGCGGGGAGGAACGCCCCCTCCCCTCCTGATAATACGTGTCTATGGACGAGCACTGTGAGCAGAGGGAGGGGGCGTTTCTCCCCGCTCACACTGTACAGCGCTATAGGCGCTGCTGTGTAGAAGGATGTACCTGACTGACTGTCAGGAATGCCCTTCTGACTGTAAAGAGCTACAGTACCAGGACCGATAGCTCTTTACCCGGGGCACAGATCGGGAAAGCCGACAGTGAGCTGAATTCAGTGCACTGTCAGCTTTCCAGCAGTATATGGTACTGCCTGTGCCCCGGACCATGAAAGGTCCTCTTTAAAGGGAACTACCACTGGGACATACCTGGACACCCTTCTGCTCCTCTATGTTGGGAAACAGGAGGGGTTCCAGCTCATGGACCCCTAGAGGCACCCATATAGTGTCAGGTTCTTTTGTCCCCAAGTATTTACATGATTTGCTTATATGTTCTGAGTCATATACTTGGATGTACATTTCACATGGAGCAAATTTTAATTTTTCACATTTTTTTTAATGAATTTAGACTCTATCGAAAGGAAAGAGTATCAGCACAGATCATATTAAACTGTTTCAGTCTCGACGCAAGTGGCAGGTAAGAGACGTCAAAAACAAGTAACAATGCTGTCTTAAGTGCTACGAGGTACAGGGGTAATTTTTTGTTTGTTTTTTCTTGCTCAGCGATCCTTAATCAGCTTCAAGTCCAACATGGTGATGAGATCTATTCCAGAGCTCCTACAAGACACAAGCAACCACTTGTCTATTGCCATCCCCAGACATCCCAAGGAGTCCACAAGTCTGTCATCTTCTTCAGACTCAGACGATCTTGAAGAGCTTCCCTATGTTCCTATGCCACTTCAAGTACAATTCTCTGGTTCTCGAATGTCCCTTAATGAAATCCCAACAGACGAGGAGCTTTCTCAATACCCCGAAGAGGCTAGCATTTCAGAGAACCTGGAGAAGCAGGTGGATGAAGTCGACAGTGAGATCAAAGAATCAGAAGTTCAATCGACAGAGTCACTGAACAAACGTTCTAAGGGATCACTAACCAGAAAGAAATCGAACGAAGTTGAAGACGGCTCATCTTCAGACGACGAGATCTCAGAATCCCGCAAAAAGAAGGAGCAACCAAGAAAAACCCTTAAAAAAGGGTCAAGTCTTGAGTCATCAGAAGTTCCCGATGAAGAAATGGTGACAGCACGAAGAGGTGAACTGAGAAGAGGAAGCTCTGCAGACAGCGCTCTCTTACTCAACGTATCTACTGAAGATGGAGAAGGAAGAGATACATTTAACATGGGTATGACCAAAGCTGCCTCCATGGAGCTACCAACGCGAAACCGCAGCCCTATGAGGCGACGAAAGCTGGGGTCAGCTGATGAAGAGTATGCCCAACGTCTGGAGTTAATGCGGCAGAGGTTATTGTGGGGCACCTCTGCAGATAACAAGCTCAGCGGTCTTCGGGGGCCACTGATGGAAACTCTTACCGTTGATAAAAAACGAGTGGAACAGATGTCCCCGCGCTCCCCACGTTCTGAGAACACACAGCCATCTCCCATCCCTGCGATAAAGTTAACACGTGCGGCTTCTAGTGAGGCTGCTCCTGGCCGAGAATCATCAGAAGAAAGGGTCTTACGCAAAACGAGCTCTTTTTCACATGGGGACACAGAACCTCTTGTTCTACACCGTAGGTCCGGAGCACCCCTGGAAATTCCTCTGGCTCAACTAGAAGCGCAAAGGCTGAAGGAGTCTCCATCTCTGTCTGCTTTGACCGATCCGTCACGATTTGATTCTCGACCTCAAACTCCTCGTGAGATTGCGCTCAAGTCTTCGACTCCTGATCCAACGACAGAAGATATGAGCTCGGAAACTCAAAATGACGAGCAGGACAAGTCACAAACGTTGAAGCCCACATCTGATAAACAGTCTAAGCAGGAGAATTTGGAAATTATACTTCCAAAAGTGACTGATATAGTTGAGGAATTAATAACCACAAAAGAAGTACCAAGTATCCAGTCAGGGCGGGCAGGAAGTAACAAAAATGAAGGTCCCGTACAACGGGTTTCACCACAACCTTTACCAATCGAAGAATCCAAATCAAAACCAGTGGAGGACTCTCCACCAAAAGATTCAGCCTTGTCTGATGCAAAGCCTTCACAGAGTCAAAGCAAGAATGAAAACTTAACTAAGGTCCAGTCACCACTGCCAATCCAACCTACTGCAAAACCTCTTTTGTCAAGATCCTCGGTTGTCTCATCACCTTCACCAACTATTGTTCCATCGCCTATACCAATTGTAGGTGCTCGGCAGTCTTCTCCATCAAGTTCGTCTTCTGCTCCGTCAACATTGCCAAGACCATCAAGCGTTCCATCTCCTTTGCCAAGTTCGGGGATTACACAATCTTCTTCACCAAGTAAAGCAGGTTCCTCATCTACCTTGCCAAGGTCCCAAGGTGCTCCAGCTTCCTTGCCAAGTTCAGGTGTTGTCCAGTCTTCATCACCAAGCCCAGCAGTATCTTCCTCAACTTTGCCAAGGCCTGGAAGTGTTCCATCTCCTTTGCCGACTGTTATGAAAAAATCTGCCTCTGTGCCTTCATCTTTGTCCGTGCCAAGGAAAGAGCCCTCACAAATGGCAATAAAGTCACCAGATGCTCAACTTCCAGCAGCAACTGAACCAGTTCCCAAACCCCAAACTGCAAATGCGGTGACCCCTAAACCATCACCTTATGCGGCAATGATGCAAACTCTCCAAGTGGGAACTGCACAGGAAGGGTCCGAAGTAGAAAACACGCAGGTTGCAAAATCTCCTGCCCCATCCATCCAACCTTCAGAGAAAAAACCCACCCCATCTATAACCGCCAACAGGGATACAAAAACATCTGCAGATGAAGAAGCGGTGCAACCCCCAGCGTTTTCTAAGGTTAAGGAGCCATCTAAATCTGAAAGTACAGAGAATGTCCAATATATCAGCAACATAGATTCTGAAGAAGTGTTTGAAGCAAAGTTTAAGAGAAATCGCGAGTCTTCTCTGACACGAGGTCTGAAGATGATAACCAGGTCATGGTCAGAAGAGAAGAATTTAGCAGCTGCACATGCATCCCGAGAAGAGGAAATGTACCGGCCGAGTCCTGTAGGGGTCCCGCTTGAGTTCCTCGTCCCTGCAGCTCTAGGACTGGATGATCGATCAAGATCTATGCAGGACTTGTCACATACAGAAAGAGATCCAAGCTTTATGAGAAGACTATCCCAACGCTTTAGGAAAACTCCACCAACTGAGCGCAAGCAGAAGCCATCAGAAGACGTTGAGGCAACTAGCTCGGTGGGAAGACGTCTTTCTTGGTCTTTAGGAAGGGGAAGTTCCAAAGAAAGAAAAGACTCTGAAAGCCTAAAATCTGAGAAAGGATCCATTGAAACCATCTCAGAGAGTGTGGCTAAGGAGCAGAAGAAGTCCAGTGACTCTCCAGTGTTAGCAATGAGGAGGAAGATTGGAAGCACCATGGACCGACTCTCCTCCAAACTGAGAAGCCAGTCCGAGGAAAGGAGAGAAAGTGAGCCTGCTGACAGAAGAGAGGACAGGCCGGAGCGAAGAACCCCACTCATGTCCCTCCTCAGGAGATCCAACTCAGAAGGGGAGAACTTACGAAAGCTAGAAATACCTCAGAACCAGCTCGCTTCTCAGTCTGGAACGTCACGTTCTAAAGAGTCCATCAACTCGGGGCTAAGCATCAAGTCAGAAATGGTGGAGAAAGGTGAGCGCCTAGGAGATGATGAGACACTGATACACATATACCAGGGACAACAAAATATACTGTACAAAAATACTAGAGACCTCAGTTATCTTAAAGGGTTTGTCCCAGATTAGAAACATTTCCTTGTAGGAACAGTGCCACACCTGTCTGCAGGATGTGGATGGTATTGCATCTTAGCTACATTCACCTCTATAAGGGGGCATTCACACTACGTATACTGAAGCTTATTCTGAACGTAAAACACGTTCAGAATAAGCGGCGTATAAAGCACTTCCCATTCACTTCAATGGGACTGCTCGCAGTGAAAGAAGCAGCCCATTCATTTCTATGGGGAGCGCTCGCATGCCGGCTCCCATAGAAATGAATGGGAAGTGTTCGGCAGCCCTGCTGTAACGCCGGCGTGTACGGCTGTGATACACGCTGGCGTTACGTAGTGTGAATGCACCCTAAGACTTAGCTGAAATAGCACACACAACCTGTCTGCACTAGAACTTTCTTTTATAACAAATGTGACAAACAAAAGTTGCAAATTGCAACGCACGTCACATTGCCTCAATTTACGCAAAAGCCTGCTATAACCTGTTTAGTAAAGCGATACGAAATCTGTTTTTCCAGATGACCGGAGATCCCGGTGGGACCGTTGGGGGCTGTCACGTAGCAAGAAGGACAAGATGACTTCTCAGCCAAGTATTCCAGCCAGTCTGATGGGTGAAGACGGGAGCATAGTAGGAAGGCAGTACATCCGCAACGAATCAGGTAGGAGATACAGTCTGACTTTTACATCTGCACTGTGTGACAATTTATTTGAGTATTTCACTTTCGTGTATTTCATTTTTTCATGATTTTCCTGAAAAATTCTATTGCAATAGTTACATATATTATTTCATAACGTGGAAAAAAGTGAGCACTAGACACATGTTGTTTTGGTACACAAAAGGCCCAGAATGTTATAAATCGGCAGCCATATTGGTTGTTACCCAGGACGACTTGAAGACTTTCTGCATTGTGGATGTAAATACTCTTCGCTGTCGATATGTCTAACACATCTAACGCCAGTGTTTTCTTCTCTTTAGATTTCCCACCAGTCTTCCACATAAAGCTGAAGGACATTGTGATACTAGAGGGCGATAATGTGTCGCTGTCCTGTCTTCCCGCTGGTAGCCCCGCTCCTCGAATTCTATGGAAGAAAGGTAACTTTGGTCGCCTAATATTGCATGGGGCCACCTGCAGCTACCACTAGGGGAAGCATACTGACGACAGTATGCAATAAGCTCTTCAGCGCCCCTTAGTGGCGGATGCAGGTAGCCAGAATTTTATCATACAACTTTACAACTAGGCAGGAGATTTGGAGCTCTGGGTCAGAAACTGAAGCTTAATATAAAGATATACTATGGACGTGAAAGCACCGGATCTTGGAGCTCGATAAATAAAATAATGGCTATTGACTTATAATGGTCTGTGTGCTTAAAGGGTTAAAAGTAAAGAAAGTGACAGCTCAGGTTGTACATTGTGGTGATGATACGCGTGACATCTGTTCTACAGGACGGATCTCATGTTAGAGCTTAGAACCATCCTGCATTATTAATATCCCGTCTACAACCTCCATATACTGTGCAGAGCAGCCATGTGCATTGAAGCGCGGGCGCCTGTAATGAAACGCACAGACTTCGCTCAGCTGCAGAGTACCGTAGTGCAGCAGAGATAACTTTGTTATTTGTCACATTGGATTGCACATTCACCCACGATGCACAATAGAAACACCCAAGGACACTTTCAGTTCTGCTACATCTGTAGTGCAGTATATTGAATGGGAATGATGTAACATTGCGGCGGCACCCATCACATGTCCAGTTACATGACTGTACGGCTGTGTGCGCTATATAGCGTGCCTAGACTGACTGTTACTCTCTTTTCAGATAAAATGGTCATAGAATCTGGAGGACAGGTCAATATAAGATCCAATACAGATGGACGCCAGATCCTCACCATCACCAGAGCTGGCCAGAGAGAAGCCGGGCTCTATGAGTGCGTGGCAGCCAATGCCCTGGGCAATGCCACCAGCTCCTGCTCGCTAGCAGTGGCACGTACGTATACTTATTACTTCTCTATATCATTCTACCATTCTGAGAAAATATTACTGCCATGGTCTTACTAATGGGATGAGAATTAGGAGACTCCGAAGATAACGGGAAAAGTTTTAAAGTCACTAATGTTCCAGCAAACTTTACAGGTGAATAGGAGAAACCTTGTAATATATCTTATCAGAGAAAAATGCTTCTTTCTCCACTTATTAGGCTTTTTCCACCCCTCTCCTGCAAATTTACAGCTACTTTGAGATCTCTGTTGAATCTGTGTTGGTCTCCAAAGTTAGACTGTAGTTCACAGGGGAATCACATTACAGTTCTTCATAGAAGTCTATGGAGAAGGAGGGTGGAGGAGTCCAGTTAGAAAGAAGCCAAGACAAGGGCACAGATGCTAATAGTACAATTTTGGGTAAGGGCGCATCTTTGAGTTTGCAGATTCATTTTTTGAAACCGAAACTAGATGTGGATCATAAAGAATGAGAAGCTATAAATGTCAGATGGTTTTTTTTTTCCCCGATTCACTCCTGGTTTTGGTTTCAAAAACAGAGCATGTGCCTTTTCCCTTTTGCTGTCTCGTAACTCCTTGTTTCACAGCATCGCTGCTCAGGACTTCTCTTTAAAGGGATTCTACCATTAAACCTTTTTTTTGTGGATAAGACGTCGGAATAGCCTTTAGAAAGTCTATTCGTCTCTTACCTTTAGACGTGGTCTCCGCTGCGCCGTTCCTTAGAAATACCGGTTTTTACTGGTATGCAAATGACTTCTCTCGCAGTGATGGGGGCGGGCCCCAGCACTCAAACAGCGATGAGGGCGTCCCCACCGCTGCCAGAGAAGTGTCTCCAGTGCCGCCTCCTTCTTCGTCCGTCGCGTCATCTTCAATGTCTTCTTCCGGCGCAGGCTTGCAACTTCTTGGCCTCGGGCCTTGAGCAGAGCAGACTAAGCAGGAGCACAGGCCACGGGAAAATGGCCGCTAACAATACTGTGCAAGCGGCCATTTTCCCGTGGCTTGTACACCTGCACAGTCTGCTCTGCCCAAAGCCCGAGGCCTAGAAGTTACGAGCCTGCACCAGAAGAAGACGCTGAAGATGACGCTGCGGATGAAGGAAGAGGCGTCGCTGGAGACACTTCTCTGGCAGCAGTGGGGACGCCCCCATCGCTGCAAGAGAACTCATTTGCATACCGGTAAAAAAACGGTATTTCTAAGGAACGGCGCAGCGGAGACCACGTCTAAAGGTAAGAGATGAATAGCCTTACTAAAGGCTATTTCAACGTCTTATCTACACAAAAAAAAAGGTTTTAATGGTAGAATCCCTTTAATGTACTATCTGGAGCTGCTGCTTCTGAGTGAGTGAGAGAGTTAAGGAGCAGAATCTGCTGTTTTCTCCAAGTGTTGTCTATGGGAGACATCATAGCAACTTGTCTCCAGCACCAGGACTGAGAATTAGACAAAGCACTCAGTCATGTATATGGGGGCTTAGAAGAAAAGTAAAGTTATGTCTCACTGCTATGTTATCTCGGCAGGCATTCCACAGGCTCCTGGCACCCCGGAGATCCCACAGAAATATAAGGACACGGTACTGGTTCTGTGGAAATCCTTTGAGCTGAGCTGTCCCTGCACCTACATCCTGGAATGTGACTTGAATGGTGGGTCGTGTTGGGACCTTGGGGGGTAACGTAACACCTTAGAGTCTCTCCCTAGTCTGAAATGGCTGATAACAGGGAGTTGAAGAGGATGGGATATACTTTAGGATTTATGTCTCACATTACTATTCATTGTACATGATGATAAGACAGATGATATTTTCATTCCAGATCCCATTCTATAACACCATTCATGTTCTTATATGTTTCTATAGGACAAGGGAACTGGAAAGTGATCAGCTCTGACATCAAAGACTGCTACTACAACGTCATTGAGCTGCCGCCCGGCTCCGTCAGGTTCCGTGTGGCTTGCGTGAACAAAGCAGGACAAGGGCCTTATAGCGAAATATCCAAGACTGTTATCATAGATGGAGCCGGTAAGAAGCCAAAATCATCTGCCTATGGGATAGGATGAGCTCAATGTATGTCATGTTAGCATAATGATGACAACCTCTACACCAGACTGATACATTGTAACAAACCAGCAGAGATTTGTGCAGCTGTGTAGACTGGATACAATTCTTAGGTCTTCTCATTCACTGACAGCAAGCAGAGGTCTGGAGTTGAACCTTAACATAAAGAACATATTAGATGTCTTCATTTATACAGGGCTTAATGAGTCCAAATATGAACGAAACCCCAGTCTTCATAATCGACCCCACTGTGTTTTCCCCATAGAATAATATGGGGGGCAAAAATGGAAAAGATGGTGGAAAATGCTGTTTTTTTTTTATTTCTCCTGCATTTTTTCTGGTGCGTTTTGCTACATGTGGCCTGAGCCTTCTATACTTTTTTTGTCTTTAGTCCATAGACTTGCTTTGCTTAGTTTTGCCTTGTGCATGTCCCATAATACGTTCCGAACGTCAGTCTTTAGGGCTATGACCCCATGTGACTCTCATTGTATTTGTATTCTTCCTTTTGTAGACCAAAAACCATCACCTGCCTTGGCTCATCCTGCCCAGAAGGCCCGACCTCTAGTGCCAACAGTATCTACTTTTGGACCGGTTTCTCCTCGGGTCACTTCTGCACCAACAGTGTCTCCTCCAGTTGTCACTACTGCCAAGTTGCCTCCACCCGTTGGGTCTTCTCTCGCTGTTACCTCACCTCCTACAAATACCCCCGCTCCTACCGCTCCAGTACAACCAGTTTCCAAAGGAGCACCCCCTCCAACTCCTCCAAGACGACACAGAGGGCTTCCAACTCCCCCCACAATACATAGGGCTATACCTCAACCCACTGCTAAAGTAGAGGCCCAAAACCAAAGTCTTCCCAATAACAAACTACAGACTCCTGAGCCTTCACCAGGGGCAGTGGTGACTTCCCACGTTTCTACAGTCACAGTATCCGTGAGCCCAGGACAAGTTGTGTCCCATTTAAGAGTTCCACCAGCACCTCCGGTCCAGCAGGTGAAACCTTCCCCTGAACCTGCTGCCAAAACAGTCCCAGTTAAACCTGTGCATGAGGTGAAGTCCCCAACAGAGTCGCAGACGCCTTCAGTAACTTATGTGGCCCCAATTAAACCGTTCCCCATCCCGCAAAGTGCAAAGTCTCCAGTGCCTCAAGAACAACCATCCAGTCCAATATCGGCAGAGCCAAAAGCTCCACCACCAGTGGCTCCAAAACCAATGGCTGCTACTCCTTCAGTTCCAATCATGCTGCACATTCCCCCCTTTAAATCTTCGGCTCTTCCCTCACCAACAAGCCCAACCTCTGGCACCAAACCTTCATTCCCATCTTCTCCCACCAGTCCGGTGTATAAGCCATCCACCCCAACCTCTCCAACATACATGGTCACCTCCTTCATATCAATGCCACCATCATCCCCAACCAAAGAGACGCCCCCTGCCCAAGTTGCTGCTCCAGCTGCCCAGACTGTCCCTACTCGTGTCTTAGTGAAAAGTGTCACCCCTGGTAAGGACGGTAGATACACACCAGGTGGGAGGGCCACGCCATCTGGAAGAGAAAGCGCCCTCCGACAAGGAGTACCACAGAAACCTTATACATTCTTGGAGGAGAAGGCAAGGTGAGTGTCCAAATATATATATCTGGTGTGCACAGGTGAGACACCATGAGAGCAATATCCTAGAGACGAATGGGATGAATGAGAGGAATGAGAAGAATATCCTTGGAAGGAATGAGAGGAATATTCTTAAAAGAAATGAAAGTGAGAGCAATATAGTTTACAAACAGTACACAAAAGGTGACCACAAAAAAGCTCATGACTTTGTCCAGTCCCTCCACGATAAAGAAAGAAAGTGTAAAAGGGGAATAATTTGGCTGTGTCTATATATACACACTATATATATATATATATATATATATATATATATATATATATATATATATGAGACCCAGTGCAGTGAGCTCCCCCTAGTGGCAGCTGTAGGGAGATAGAATTACCATTCGGTTGGGTTATGGGGTCAGCTAGAGCACCATTAGCCCCTTCACCATCCTAGAAAAAATGACGAGTTGAAGACGTTTTCCAGGACTGTAATGCTGGATTACAGCTTGATATATTTCACATGCACTGATACATTGTAACAAAGCAGAATGTTCCCAGCAATAAAGGATACTGAAAATGAGAAAAGAACTGAAACATAAGATCTACCAGAAAGTTGTAGAATTTACATAAGAGGTCTGTACAGCCCTGGATATACAAAATTCTGAACTCAATAGTGATATGAATTGTCTCCCTGCAGGGGGCGCTTTGGGGTGATCCGGGAATGTAAGGAGAATGCTACAGGAAAACACTTCATGGCGAAGATTATCTCCTACGAGTTGGAGAATAAGCAAAGTGTCCTGCAAGAATATGAGGTTCTGAAGTGCCTCCACCATCAGAGGATCCTGAGCCTGCATGAGGCCTATATCACACCTCGCTACCTGGTCCTGATCTCCGAGCAGTGCGCGGGACGAGAAATCCTCTACTGCCTGGTAGAAAGGTAAGAAGATGCGGCCTGTGAAGGTGATGAGTATATACTGTATACAAGAATACTGCCTGGTAGAAAGGTAAGAAGTTGCGGCCCGTGAAGGTGATGAGTATATACTGTATACAAGAATACCGCCTGGTAGAAAGGTAAGAAGTTGCGGCCCGTGAAGGTGATGAGTATATACTGTATACAAGAATACCGCCTGGTAGAAAGGTAAGAAGTTGCGGCCCGTGAAGGTGATGAGTATATACTGTATACAAGAATACCGCCTGGTAGAAAGGTAACAGGACGGGAGCCGGAGCGGGCTGTGAAGGTGATGAGTATATACTGTATACAAGATTACTGCCTGATAGAAAGGTAAGAGAGCACTGCAGCCTTGCAGCGCTGGAGTCCTGGGTTCTAATCCTGCAAAGGATAACATCTGTAAGGAGTTTGAATGTTCTCCCCGTGTTTCTGAGAAGCCACTCCTACATGTCTAACTTAAAAAGTTGTGCCGAGATGCACCTAAGATGTGGCACATTTATGTAGTAATAACCACAGCAGCCATTGATCTATACATCCGTCATTGTCTGCTTTCCTCTCTTGGTCTCTCCAGATTCCGTTACTCAGAGGATGACGTGGTCAACTACATTCTACAGATCCTTCAAGGTCTGGACTATCTCCATGAACAGAAGATCCTTCATCTTGACATTAAACCAGAGAACATTATGGTGTCCTATATGAACACTGTCAAGATTATTGACTTTGGCAGCGCTCAGACATTCAACCCCCTGATCCTTCGTCAGATAGGAAAGCGTGTGGGGACCCTGGAATACATGTGTAAGTAAGACCCCCCACCATGTAACCGATGCAAGAACAGGCCCGGGAAGACCCCTATAACCTGCAGCCTTATAATGTGATGGTATCTGTGGGGTCTGAGCTCTGGGACCTACAAAGATGATGTGAAATAAAGGCGACCCCTCGCCCCTCCTGACACTGCTAAATACTTCCCTACTCCATGAAAACTATTCTGGATCATCTCTGTGTTTAGGAATAAATTTAATAACTGGGTCAGACACATCAGGAGAAGCGACAGGTCCCTCTCCAGTTGCCCCATAATGTCATGTCCCCAAAAACAAACTGAATACTCATCTGTCCCTGTTCCGTTCCGTCTCTGCTGTCAGATGCTTGGGGGAGCAGTGTATTGTAAGTGACATCACTGTCTACATTATGCCTATTGCTCCCAAGACACCAGGAGCAGAGACCAGGACTGAATGGTGAAGCAGGAAGCCGACAACCTCCTGCTTCACCACTACAACTCAGCTGTGTCCAGAGGACGATGATGAGTTGGAGTGTGGACATACCAGGGTGGCCCAGGACTTTGAATGCAGAACTACCGACTCTCCCAAGAAGGCCCCCACTACCGCACTGTATAGAAGAGCGTTATTGATTCTCCTTATACCCTCCCATTTCATTATCTAATAGTTGCTCTTCTCTTCCAGCTCCTGAGATGATAAAAGGAGACCCAGTTGGTGCAGCTGCTGATGTCTGGGGACTTGGAGTATTGACCTATATCATGTGAGTAACAAATCCCCCAAATAAACCCCCAGTATGTAAACAAAGGAAAGCATATGTCCAGCCTTAATGATATTCCTAATTCTGTCACTGAGAATACAGCAGAAGCCGTACTGTACTCTACTGGGCATGCAAACAGCTCTAGAGTATAACTGAGGATCAGTACAGGATAAGTAATGTAATGTATGTACACAGTGACTCTACCAGCAGAATAGTGAGCGCAGCTCTGGAGTATAATACAGGATAAGTAATGTAATGTATGTACACAGAGACTCTACCAGCAGACTAGTGAGCGCAGCTCTGGAGTATAATACAGCATAAGTAATGTAATGTATGTACACAGTGACTGCACCAGCAGAATAGTGAGCGCAGCTCTGGAGTATAATACAGGATAAGTAATGTAATGTATGTACACGGTGACTGTACCAGCAGAATAGTGAGCGCAGCTCTGGAGTATAATACAGGATAAGTAATGTAATGTATGTACACAGTGACTGTACCAGCAGAATAGTGAGCGCAGCTCTGCAGTATAATACAGGATAAGTAATGTAATGTATGTACACTGTGACTGCACCAGCAGAATAGTGAGCGCAGCTCTGCAGTATAATACAGGATAAGTAATGTAATGTATGTACATAGTGACTGTACCAGCAGAATAGTGAGCGCAGCTCTGGAGTATAATACAGGATAAGTAATGTAATGTATGTACACAGTGACTGTACAAGCAGAATAGTGAGCACAGCTCTGGAGTATAATACAGGATAAGTAATGTAATGTATGTACACAGTGACTGCACCAGCAGAATAGTGAGCGCAGCTCTGGAGTATAATACAGGATAAGTAATGTAATGTATGTACACAGTGACTGCACCAGCAGAATAGTGAGCGCAGCTCTGGAGTATAATACAGGATAAGTAATGTAATGTATGTACACTGTGACTGCACCAGCAGAATAGTGAGCGCAGCTCTGCAGTATAATACAGGATAAGTAATGTAATGTATGTACACTGTGACTGCACCAGCAGAATAGTGAGCGCAGCTCTGGAGTATAATACAGGATAAGTAATGTAATGTATGTACACAGTGACTGCACCAGCAGAATAGTGAGCGCAGCTCTGCAGTATAATACAGGATAAGTAATGTAATGTATGTACACAGTGACTGTATCAGCAGAATAGTGAGCGCAGCTCTGGAGTATAATACAGGATAAGTAATGTAATGTATGTACACAGTGACTGTACCAGCAGAATAGTGAGCGCAGCTCTGGAGTATAATACAGGATGTAAGTCTGTAGAAACCAATATATTTGCACTTCCTTTTGTTATTTTGAAAAAAAATTCTAAAGTGAATTAAACAATTGTTCTGCATTTTGTATAGAAATATAAATATATATATTTTATGCTGCAGGCTTAGTGGGCGATCTCCCTTCTTTGAAATGGATGCAGTGGAAACAGAAAATAAGATCCTATCGGGGCGGTTTGACATCTTTAAGCTGTACTCCAATGTGTCTCAAACCGCGTCTCTCTTCATAAGAAAGCTGCTCTCTATATATCCCTGGTGAGTGACTTATGTGGATAGTGAGCAGAAAATACGGGGAATGAGGTTCACATGTAATGGACTAGATAAGCAAGAAAAGGTTTTGAAGAGCTGACAGGTCCTCTATATACTACACCACACAGGACAAATCCTCTATATACTACACCACACAGGACAGGTCCTCTATATACTACACCACACAGGACAGGTCCTCTATATACTACACCACACAGATCCTCTATATACTACACCGCACAGGACAGGTCCTCTATATACTACACCGCACAGGACAGGTCCTCTATATACTACACCACACAGGACAGGTCCTCTATATACTACACCACACAGGACAGGTCCTCTATATACTACACCACACAGGACAGATCCTCTATATACTACACCACACAGGACAGGTCCTCTATATACTACACCACACAGGACAGGTCCTCTATATACTACACCACACAGGACAGGTCCTCTATATACTACACCACACAGGACAGGTCCTCTATATACTACACCACACAGGACAGATCCTCTATATACTACACCACACAGGACAGGTCCTCTATATACTACACCACACAGGACAGGTCCCCTATATACTACACCACACAGGACAGGTCCTCTATATACTACACCACACAGGACAGATCCTCTATATACTACACCACACAGGACAGCTCCTCTATATACTACACCACACAGGACAGGTCCTCTATATACTACACCACACAGGACAGGTCCTCTATATACTACACCACACAGGACAGGTCCTCTATATACTACACCACACAGGACAGATCCTCTATATACTACACCACACAGGACAGGTCCTCTATATACTACACCACACAGGACAGGTCCTCTATATACTACACCACACAGGACAGGTCCTCTATATACTACACCACACAGGACAGATCCTCTATATACTACACCACACAGGACAGGTCCTCTATATACTACACCACACAGGACAGATCCTCTATATACTACACCACACAGGAGAGATCCTCTATATACTACACCACACAGGACAGATCCTCTATATACTACACCACACAGGACAGATCCTCTATATACTACACCACACAGGACAGATCCTCTATATACTACACCACACAGGACAGATCCTCTATATACTACACCACACAGGACAGATCCTCTATATACTACACCACACAGGACAGGTCCTCTATATACTACACCACACAGGACAGATCCTCTATATACTACACCACACAGGACAGGTCCTCTATATACTACACCACACAGGACAAATCCTCTATATACTACACCACACAGGACAGGTCCTCTATATACTACACCACACAGGACAGGTCCTCTATATACTACACCACACAGGACAGGTCCTCTATATACTACACCACACAGATCCTCTATATACTACACCGCACAGGACAGGTCCTCTATATACTACACCGCACAGGACAGGTCCTCTATATACTACACCACACAGGACAGGTCCTCTATATACTACACCACACAGGACAGGTCCTCTATATACTACACCACACAGGACAGGTCCTCTATATACTACACCACACAGGACAGATCCTCTATATACTACACCACACAGGACAGGTCCTCTATATACTACACCACACAGGACAGATCCTCTATATACTACACCACACAGGAGAGATCCTCTATATACTACACCACACAGGACAGATCCTCTATATACTACACCACACAGGACAGGTCCTCTATATACTACACCACACAGGACAGATCCTCTATATACTACACCACACAGGACAGGTCCTCTATATACTACACCACACAGGACAGGTCCTCTATATACTACACCACACAGGACAGGTCCTCTATATACTACACCGCACAGGACAGATCCTCTATATACTACACCACACAGGACAGATCCTCTATATACTACACCACACAGGACATATCCTCTATATACTACACCACACAGGACAGGTCCTCTATATACTACACCACACAGGACAGGTCCTCTATATACTACACCACACAAGAGAGATCCTCTATATACTACACCACACAGGACAGATCCTCTATATACTACACCACACAGGACAGATCCTCTATATACTACACCACACAGGACAGGTCCTCTATATACTACACCACACAGGACAGATCCTCTATATACTACACCACACAGGATAGATCCTCTATATACTACACCACACAGGACAGGTCCTCTATATACTACACCACACAGGAGAGATCCTCTATATACTACACCACACAGGACAGATCCTCTATATACTACACCACACAGGACAGATCCTCTATATACTACACCACACAGGAGAGATCCTCTATATACTACACCACACAGGAGATCCTCTATATACTACACCACACAGGACAGGTCCTCTATATACTACACCACACAGGAGATCCTCTATATACTACACCACACAGGAGAGATCCTCTATATACTACACCACACAGGACAGGTCCTCTATATACTACACCACACAGGACAGGTCCTCTATATACTACACCACACAGGACAGGTCCTCTATATACTACACAGGAGAGAGGACAGATCCTCTATATACTACACCACACAGGACAGATCCTCTATATACTACACCACACAGGACAGATCCTCTATATACTACACCACACAGGAGAGATCCTCTATATACTACACCACACAGGAGATCCTCTATATACTACACCACACAGGACAGGTCCTCTATATACTACACCACACAGGAGATCCTCTATATACTACACCACACAGGAGAGATCCTCTATATACTACACCACACAGGACAGGTCCTCTATATACTACACCACACAGGACAGGTCCTCTATATACTACACCACACAGGACAGGTCCTCTATATACTACACAGGAGAGAGGACAGATCCTCTATATACTACACCACACAGGACAGATCCTCTATATACTACACCACACAGGACAGGTCCTCTATATACTACACCACACAGGAGAGATCCTCTATATACTACACCACACAGGACAGGTCCTCTATATACTACACAGGAGAGAGGACAGATCCTCTATATACTACACCACACAGGACAGATCCTCTATATACTACACAGGAGAGAGGACAGATCCTCTATATACTACACCACACAGGACAGATCCTCTATATACTACACCACACAGGAGATCCTCTATATACTACACCACACAGGAGAGATCCTCTATATACTACACCACACCATATATATTTCCCTTAGTATAATTTTTCCCCCTGGTTTTCCATTTGCAGGAGTCGTCCCTCGATACAGGAATGTTTCTCCAACCCCTGGCTCCAGGATGCTTATCTTATGAAGCTCCGGCGTCAGACTCTCACTTTTACTACCAACCGCCTCAAGGAGTTCCTGGTGGAGCAGCAGAGAAGACGCTCGGACGCTGCCACCAAGCACAAAGTCCTTCTCCGCTCCTACCATGGTACACAGCCCTCAGCTCCTGTCACTCAATGACCCCAGAGGAAGGAGTGTGACAGTAAATAAGGTGGCCACGGAGCCAGAGGTGCTTTCCACTGGATGATGTGGGGCGCCAGCAGTCCCAGGGAGACAGGCGCGGTCAAACAGCAAATACCCTGAGTGTATATAGAGAGGACCCCACACAACCTAGGGTAAGGGGATTCCTGGAGCACTGCTGGTCAACATACCTCAAGAACAGAAGTGGAACCGTCCAGTGAGACTGGGGGACAGAGGCGAGCGAAGAAGTGGGGGTGCATGATGCATGTAACCGACTCCCCACTTCCACAGCAACGACACCTCAGCTGCTACCAGCTCAAGCTTCCACTCTGGACCTCAGTTCAGTGAGACCTTTGGCACCAACCTTTCTGCTGGAAATTCACCTGGATCGTCTTGGACAAGCCTTCGTTTATGCAGATCTTTCCAGGAATTCCTGGTTGAATCAAGTGGTCTTAACAATTCAGAGGGGGCAGATATTACTTGTAGGGTTTTTTGTAAATTAATTTATTTAGATGAGGGTAACCAGAGATTTCTATTACAGGGGCAGCGTAGGTATTTATTAACCACATAGCCATAGGTAGCCGTATCCGTGCGATACTTGTTTACAAAAAAAATAGGATGTTTTTGAAAGCCCATAGGAAGAGCCAAGAAATACCTGGTCAAGGTGAGGAGGAAAGATTGGGGGGGAACACTGGTTTAGGTGGGTGAACTGGTGAATTTTGGGTCTCTACATGTATGAGAGAGAGAGAGAACTAAACATAATGGACAATTTTGGACATTACCTTTGAGGACCCAGGGTCTAACTACCCTTGAAGACCCAATGTCTAACTACCCTTGAGGACCCAAGGCTTAATTTCATTTGAGGACCCAACGTCTGACTGTTTACCAGATCTTGACCTTTTCTTGAATTACTGCCGACCCCTGATTTAGCTATGAGATTTCTTCTGCTCCTTAATATTTTCTTATCCATTTCCTTTGGGTCACCATTGGATCATACTCGAGATGCAGGAGTCTCATCTTCTGTTACTGCACTATATACAGTATATATACATATAGATGATGAATATATATTTATTCAGGTCCCATGATGCATCAGTTTCATCCTATTTTGGGTGGAGCCTAGTACTCATGTGACAGCATTACCAACCGATACTCGTGTCAGGCTCCTCCCTCTTTTTCCTCGTTTCTGCCGACATGAGAAAATCTGTCGCAGCCACAAGTTGCTGCTATGTAGAAGCCATATTGTAACAGCGCAGGTTTTATAGTTTACAGATTTGAGACCCTTCTACTGCCATTTTGGCTGGTCTTATTTGAACTCCCTAATGTTCTTCACCCACCAGGCAAGGTTCCTCCTCTCTCCGACTGATGTCTGGGCCTTGAATTTTTGCTTCCAAGGTCTTTGTGTTCAGTTCTCTCTACAGATTCATACAGTAAGTTCTCGAAATACCAGACAAGAATGAATGTCTGCTGCACAACTAGTGCGGAGTTACATGCACATGGATGAAACACGTATGTAGGGTGTTCTATTGGACTGTGCTGGAGGGAGGATATGAGCTGTCAGCCATGAGACCGTCCCAAGCCCTGGGAGTCACAGACAATCAGGTGGACAATGAGATGTTCCGACAGAAGGACAATTTGATTCTGCTAATCCAGGGGAGGGCGGACAGGCTCCTCCGATGTCCGGTGGCGGTTTGTACATTTGTTGTGGGTGGTCGGTCGCACCCCCTCCGTCCTCCCCCACCCAAGCTGCTCTTGAGCTTCTTATTTATTCACTAACATCTGAAGATGTTTCCTTTATTTAATAGAATTTGTGTTGCTTTCCTGAGTTTGTAATGTCCCCCCCTCCCATTTTTTTTTTTCTGTGTGGAGAAGTTGAGAAGATAAAATAAACTTTGAGGTTGCACGGGACCCCGCGTGTGATCTGTACTGCTGAATCTGTCATGTCTTCTGACTGGTCTTTGGTTACCATTCTTGAGGGGCCTCTAATATTAAAAATCAATATTGGGGCCACACTGACCCATTCTTTACTTTGGGCTCTTAAACATGACCGAGCTTTGTGGCGGACGGAGAGCCTGGATACAAAACCATCTCTTACATGTTTCACTGACCCATACAGCGCACACAATCTTATACATGTAGCAGAAGAATTTATCATAAGACTTTCCTAGAGTCCTGAATAACAAGCAAGTGGCTGTGCAGTATGGGAAAGCTGTGTGGGAGCGATAATGGCGGAGATCAGGAAGAAGCAGATGGAATCGGTGTCGTCAGTGAATGGTGATTCTGTGAATGAAGACAAGCAGCCCTGACTACTGACATTCCTTCCAATACACTGCCTCGCCCGCCCCCTCCTGACACAGGCCATGTCTCCCCCCCTTAGTCAGACACTATATATAACCGGCATGTCCATATGAGGAGGTGTTACTGTCTGCAGTCTCCCCGGCGGCGGGCAGGGGGTGACAGGTGTTTATGGCTGAGAGTAAACTAATGAAATCTGCCACTAATATGACACACAGCGCCCGTCCTCGCTGCACCGACCTAGATTGTTCCATGTGGAGCTGATATAACTTGTGTCTATCAATCTACACTGCAATGGGGCACAGCGGGTGTAACTCGAGGGGGTGCACATGGTGCAGTCACACTTCAGTCCTGGAGATTTAGGGGGCCCTTAAGGTGTGTCCAATATGAGGAGAACAATTTCATTATAGTTGGAGGCCTGATATATTGCATCGGGGGCCAGGAGCCTCATGTTGTGGCTCGGGAAGGGGGGGGGGGGGACATACAAGCACATTGGTTCTTACCCGATGGTACAGAGACAGTCTCTTAATAATACAGTTCACTTGTCTGCAGATTGCTTCCCGAACTAGTGTTGGTCAGGTCTCTGCTTCAAGGCACCAGATAAGAATATCAAGGCTGTTTCGCTGCTTTAGGCCTATTGGTGACTATCAAACACCGCGTTACCTCTGTGGAATCTGAATTTACAAAAAGTACAATCACACCAAAGAACAAAGTCGGGAGCAACAATATCAGCTGGGTATTATTATTATACTAATGTCCATACTACATAAGATTTATATAAAGACATAAGGCAGAGAAGTAATAGCCACAAAACAAAAACACCGCAGGAATGCCACAAGGGGGCGCACATGAAATAAGGACATGTAACACTAGCAGATAAATCTCTAATCATAAAGGTCAGAACTTATATAGTATCACTAATATATGACAATTATATATTACAGTATATCAAATCAATGCACAAGGCTGGACCTGGACATAATCTAGTCCATACTAGTAATAGTGTCCCAAATACTGGTTAGTGAATAAGATACCTGAGGCCAAAGCCATTACTGCCCGAGGCGTCCCCACTCCATTACTGCCTGAGGCGTCCCCACCCCATTACAGCTCGAGGCATCCCCACTCCATTACATCCCAAGGTGTCCCCACCCCATTACTGCCCGAGGCGTCCCCACTCCATTACTGCCCGAGGCGTCCCCACCCCATTACAGCTCGAGGCATCCCCACTCCATTACATCCTGAGGCGTCCCCACTCCATTACTGCCTGAGGCGTCCCCACCCAATTACATCCCAAGGTGTCCCCACCCAATTATAGCCCGAGGCGTCCCTACCCCATTACCGCTTGAGGTGTCCCCACCCCATTACTGCCCGAGGCGTCCCCACTCCATTACATCCCAAGGTGTCCCCACTCCATTACATCCCGAGGTGTCCCCACTCCATTACTGCCTGAGGCGTCCCTACCCCATTACTGCCTGAGGCGTCCCCACTCCATTACTGCCTGAGGTGTCCCCACTCCATTACTGCCTGAGGCGTCCCCACTCCATTACTGCCTGAGGTGTCCCCACTCCATTACTGCCTGAGGCGTCCCCACTCCATTACATCCTGAGGCGTCCCCACTCCATTACCGCCTGAGGTGTCCCCACCCAATTACATCCCGAGGCGTCCCCACCCCATTACTGCCCGAGGCGTCCCCACCCCATTACTGCCCGAGGCGTCCCCACTCCATTACATCCTGAGGTGTCCCCACTCCATTACTGCCTGAGGCGTCCCCACTCCATTACATCCTGAGGCGTCCCCACTCCATTACATCCTGAGGCGTCCCCACTCCATTACTGCCTGAGGCGTCCCCACCCCATTACTGCCCGAGGCGTCCCCACTCCATTACTGCCCGAGGCGTCCCCACTCCATTACTGCCTGAGGCGTCCCCACTCCATTACTGCCTGAGGCGTCCCCACTCCATTACTGCCCGAGGCGTCCCCACTCCATTACTGCCTGAGGCGTCCCCACTCCATTACTGCCTGAGGCGTCCCCACTCCATTACTGCCTGAGGCGTCCCCACTCAAATACTGGAGATAACGTGAGGACGCGGCGACCAACATGGCGGCCAATGGTCGGAACTGGTGGTCAGATAAAACAGAAGAATGTCTGTAAGGAGAACAATATATATATATATATATACATACGCATATGTGAGATGACAATAGGGGGAAACAATTTACACACGGAGCCCGACATAACGTTTAATGGGAAATATTCAATTTCTATATGATGTGAGGAGCGACATTATCTGACACCGCTGTGACGGCGACACCATGTAATATGTATAATGTAATAACTCTATACATTCCTATACATAGCTCCTATATCTCTATCTATCTATTATATGCTCCTTTGGTCACGTGATCAGTGTATATTTACACTCCCAGCTGCAGCGTGACGTCACTAACCTGTCGAGCTGGTTTGGAATCACCATGGTGACCACGCGCCGTAAGGCGTCACGTGGCAACTCCTCATCCAATCAGATTCCGCAAATCTTTCAAACTACAATTCCCGGCATGCTTCAGTCCGGCTGACGTGCCATAGAGCCACTGACGCGGAAGTATAGAGCGGAGAGCAGGTAAGTTGGATGTCTATTCACCTGTATCACAGTATAGGAAGGGTTAATCGGGGTGATGTCGGGTGTAGACACCGAGCAGGGACGTGTTATACTGGCTGCACCCGGCTTGTGTTGGGGAGATGACAGGGGGACTACAAGTACCAGCCTGCCCTGCCATTGCACGGGTGTAAGATTTACCAGTATGAGGCAGCCGCTGGAGGACTACAAGTCCCAGCAGTCGTGGCTTGTTCTGGTGCTTGTATTGATGCAGGACAAGGTGTGACAGCGCTGACGGGGGCGACAGGCGAAATTCTGGGGCTAAAACTGGACAAAATGGCGCTGAAGTCTCCAGTGTTGTGTCCAGTGTAATGACCGAATGTCTGACACAAATGTGAATATTCAGAGGCTTAAAGGGGTGTCCGAAACCCCTGGTATCTGATCAGTGGGGCTCTGACACCTGGCACCCACACCGATCAGCTGGTCTGGATGTCACAAGCTGTATATACAGGGTATATGGCTGCAGGACAATTTCCTATTCCGGTGAGCGCTGCATTTCCCTGGTGTCACCTCGTGCAGAGCCGGGAACTCCAGCCACCTCCTCATTCACTTCCATCAGACGCCGCCCTGGGCATAGGTCATCAATATCCAATACACAGGGGGGTGTGAGACAACCCCTGTCTATGTGTGCGATCCCCAATAATCAGGAGTGTCCTCATATGAATGGGGCAGTGGCCGAGCATGCACCTCCTATTCCATTAGTATACGGGAAAGATGGAGATGGCTGAGAGACTGTGTGTATGATCATTCCAGTGCTGCGCCCAAAGGAGGACACAGGACCCCAATTCTCCTGACCAATGGGGGACCCCGAGATCAGACCGTCATCACTACAGTGTTCTGTGGATTGCTGAAATCTTCGGGCACAAACCCTTTAAACCTTTCCGTCCTCCTCGGTGTGCGGTTTTGTATATCACTAGCGCTGTCCTATATCATTGGACTTGTAACCTAATCTATACTGTAATGGTGTCCTGTTGTAGTTGTACAAGAGTTGGAGAGTCGCAGGATATGCAGGAAGGTTTCAGAATCGCTCACCGCCGACCTCTTGGATGACGTCTTTCTCTGGTTTCCTTGTCTTAATGTGTCTCGTCTTGGTTTTAGGCGCTGCAGAAATGTTTAAAGCCGTCATCTTAATCGGGGGCCCCCAGAAGGGTGAGTATCCCAAACCTTACACCTGTACACCTACACATGGATCTGCAGCCTTCACCGCCATGCTGTGCACAAGTGATTACAAATACGCTCTTGGGTAAAGTTCCTGCAGGGGTGCTGGTAAAAAAAAAAATCACTTTCATTCCATGTGTAAGTTACCTGTTACCTGGCGGTCGCTGCCCTGACTAGTGATATGGTCACCACTGAGCTATGTGATCATTCTTATAGATGTGATCCTCTTGTCCCTGTGGGTGTGGATGACGGCCCCTGAAATCTTGCACTCGTGTGTATGTGTACTCGCTGCCTGGCCCTGCACAGTGAATCCAGCTGTGCGGGCTCTGATATCCAGGGGGCTGGGGAGTGAGATTACAGAGATGCCTGTGTGATGTGGGGACCCCTCTAAATGTTGGGCATATTACTAAGGAGCTCCCCTGTAGCAGGTCCCCTGCTCTAATAACACATCTGTATATGTGATCCTCAGGGTCTCCCTCCTCTTCACTCTTTTGGTAGGTACCCGGTTCCGGCCTTTATCTTTTGAGGTTCCCAAACCTCTGTTCCCCGTTGCTGGTGTCCCCATGTTACAGCATCACATAGAGGCCTGCAGCAAGGTAAGATCCAAGGTCATCAGCATCTAGGAGGAGGATTGTGATGGTGTGATGTATATACTATATATATGTCCTGTAGTGATGTATATACTATATATATGTCCTGTAGTGATGTATATACTATATATATGTCCTGTAGTGATGTATATACTATATATATGTCCTGTAGTGATGTATATACTATATATATGTCCTGTAGTGATGTATATACTATATATATGTCCTGTAGTGATGTATATACTATATATATGTCCTGTAGTGATGTATATACTATATATATGTCCTGTAGTGATGTATATACTATATATATGTCCTGGTGTGATGTATATACTATATATATGTCCTGTAGTGATGTGTATATACTATATATATGTCCTGTAGTGATGTGTATATACTATATATATGTCCTGTAGTGATGTATATACTATATATATGTCCTGTAGTGATGTGTATATACTATATATATGTCCTGTAGTGGTGCATATACTATATATATGTCCTGTAGTGATGTATATACTATATATATGTCCTGGTGTGATGTATATACTATATATATGTCCTGTAGTGATGTGTATATACTATATATATGTCCTGTAGTGATGTGTATATACTATATATATGTCCTGTAGTGGTGTATATACTATATATATGTCCTGTAGTGATGTATATACTATATATATGTCCTGGTGTGATGTATATACTATATATATATGTCCTGTAGTGATGTGTATATACTATATATATGTCCTGTAGTGATGTATATACTATATATATGTCCTGGTGTGATGTATATACTATATATATATGTCCTGTAGTGATGTGTATATACTATATATATGTCCTGTAGTGATGTGTATATACTATATATATGTCCTGTAGTGGTGTATATACTATATATATGTCCTGTAGTGATGTATATACTATATATATGTCCTGGTGTGATGTATATACTATATATATATGTCCTGTAGTGATGTGTATATACTATATATATGTCCTGTAGTGGTGTATATACTATATATATGTCCTGTAGTGATGTATATACTATATATATGTCCTGGTGTGATGTATATACTATATATATATGTCCTGTAGTGATGTGTATATACTATATATATGTCCTGTAGTGATGTATATACTATATATATGTCCTGGTGTGATGTATATACTATATATATGTCCTGTAGTGATGTGTATATACTATATATATGTCCTGTAGTGATGTGTATATACTATATATATGTCCTGTAGTGGTGTATATACTATATATATGTCCTGTAGTGTTGTATATACTATATATATGTCCTGGTGTGATGTATATACTATATATATGTCCTGTAGTGATGTGTATATACTATATATAGGTCCTGTAGTGATGTATATACTATATATATGTCCTGTAGTGATGTGTATATACTATATATAGGTCCTGTAGTGATGTATATACTATATATATATGTCCTGTAGTGATGTATATACTATATATATGTCCTTGTGTTGTGTGTGTGTGTATATGTGTATATATATATATATATATATATATATATATATATATATATATATATATATATATATATAGGTCCTGCCATCACCAGGTAATGTTGGATTCTCTCTCTTAGGTGCCCAATCTGAAGGAGATCTTACTGATCGGCTTCTACCAGCCCAATGAGGCCTTGAGCCGCTTCCTTGTCACTGCACAGCAAGAATTTAAAGTGGCGATCAGGTGAGAGGTCGTCTTATCTGCTCTAGTCACATCCAGAGCTGCATTCAGATGTTCTTGAGCAATGTATTGAAGTTGCTCCCCTTCTGCTTCACCCCTTTATTATAATACATTGTACTGTGTGTGATGTCGTCCTATGGACATAAGATTACTGTCCACAATGCCGCATGTCAGACAGAGAATCTGCAGGTAATGGAGGATCTACAGCCGTGAATTATGGCAAGCTCATGGGTAATGGGGAAAAATAGAAGTTTGAGTGCAGCTCTGGATGTGACTGGAGTATGACCTGTTGTAAATTTGCATCAGTGTAAGAGTGAGGTCTTTGCAGTGTCCCCTGTTGCTGTATATAGCAGTATATAGGTGTTTCGTGTGTTGTGTACCAGTAGCGCCCTCTTACTCCCATCCTCTTGGCAGGTACCTGCAGGAGTTTTCAGCCCTGGGCACTGGAGGCGGCATCTATCATTTCCGGGACCAGATCCTGTCCGGGGGGCCACAGGCCTTCTTTGTGATGAACGCCGACGTTTGCTGTGAGTTTCCGCTGCTTCAGATGTTGGAGTTTCAGAAGCAGCATGAAGAGACGCACCGATACATCATGCTGGGCACCACGGTGAGCTGCTCACGGGGAGGGGCACATAGATGATACACTGACTGTATACGGATAGTATATAGAGCTGACCAGGTCATGTCCGGCATTCATTATAGTGAGGAGCATTGTATGGGGGGCTCTTAGACGCTGCGTCCCGGCCGTGTCTGTCAAGGGTTAATTGTCAGTTCTAATTTTATGACCCAGGTTAACATTAAGCCCTCAATATGTCATGTGGACAACGCCTTAAAGTTTCCAGGAAACCTTTTATTTCCATATAGAGCCTGAAAGCCTATCCAGGTGTGTTGTATGGAGTCGGCCATGTTGGGTATTCAGTTCTTGGAGAAGGGTAATAGATTCGGTGACAGCAAGCAGAGGCCTTACCATTGTGATACACGAGGACGGATGACGGCCAAGGACAGAGCAGATCTAACCCGTCCAATTAAACATCTTCATGTCTTGCAGGCGAATAGGACTCAGTCTCTGAATTACGGCTGCATCGTGGCAAAGGGCGATACCCAGGAGGTAATGTGCGACACTACTGAGATATCGGGGGATGGGGGAGCTGCCCCACTGATCTGATGTAGATGACCCATCCTAATAGTAATGGTGTGAACTACCCCTTTAAAAGGAAACTCTACTGCCTGCCACTGACACTAGGGGGAGCTCACTGTCTAAGCTTCTATAAGGCTCCCCCTAGTGGTGACTGCTAGTGTCGAGCGAGTAGTATGAGATCGAATACCTTGCCGGCGTAGGAATGCGTGTAATCGGCCGAACACCAAGGGGTTAAAGACTATTCAAAGCGTTTAACCCCTTCGGTGTTCGGCCGCTTACACGCACTCCTATGCCGGCGAGGTATTCGATCTCCTACTACCCGCTCAGCACTAGTGACGGCAGAGTTTAGGTTTTCTAGGAGTCGAGTTATCATTAACCCTTTGGTCACAGACCAGGCAGAGATTGACGAGCGTTGTATTCGGCAGGTCCTGCACTACGTGGAGAAGCCCGGTACGTTTGTCAGCGACATCATCAACTGCGGGATCTATCTCTTCTTACCTTCCATATTCGAGCACATTGCGGAGGTCTTCAAGAGCAACCAACAAGAGGTGCAGCTGTGAGTGACCCCCGCCCCCCCCCTCCACCAGTGCACGCACCCCCTCCCCCCTTCCTCTCCGATGCTGCAATGTCTTCCTGTTTCATTGATCACTTCCTCAAGTACATTCATTCTTCTTCTTTTTTCCTCCTCTGCCTCTGTGCCCCTTGTACCTCCTGCATGTACGGCCAGTTGTTCCTCCTGCATCAGGTGAGTGCTGTGTGTGGCACCGACACATCGGCACATGGCATGGTGGCAGCAGTATACACCTGTTCACACATCACAACCTCCTCTTGTGTCATCCATCTCTGTCCTTAAAGGGAATGTCTCATCTGAATAGAAGCCTTACTATAGTCTAACACTCCCTGTTCTGTAGAGATCACTTCTCAGCTGTCGTCCCATTATCAGGCGCGATTCCAACTATATATAGATAACCTAATGGTGTATCCGGTGTTATCTCCTCACAGAGCATGCCCACAACACTCCGACATAGTCATACACAGACGACAGGTTCCTCAAGGAAATCTCTTCATGCTGTTCACAGCAGCTGTCACTGGAAAACAATACGGACGATGCATTCCCTTAAAGGCAGGGGATGATGCTGAGGATGGATCTTTAGCTAGAAATTGCTTATTCTGTGTTTCCCCCATTTTTTTTATAGCATTACCAAGTAGATAATCCCCAGTACCGGGATGGGCGGCCATGTCTGGTCACTGACTAGGAGATCTGCCTGTGCATACAGTGATTCTGCACCTCGGTGCTCAGGATAGGCAGGGCCAAACTATGGGGCCTGTAGTGCTGCCATCTAGTGAACGTATCCGGTATTAACATATGTTATGTCCCTCTGTCCTCACCCCAGTCTGTTTGCACCCTCCCCCACAGTATAATACTCCATTAGTGGCCCCTGCACATTATAATGCTGCTTTATTGTCCAAACACAAAACGAAGGAGCGCCCGAGCGGAAAAGGTTTGTGCCGTGTGAGCAGACCCTAAGGCCGGGTTCACACGATGTCTTTTGGCACATAATGTGCCACGTAGACGCCGCGGGATCTTTTGCGGGCCGTCTTTTGGCGGCCGCAAAATAGCGCCACGTATACAGTACCTGCTCCCATTGAAAACAATGGGAGTGTATACAGCCCGCAAAAGATCCCGCGGCGTCTACGTGGCACATTATGTGCCAAAAGACATCGTGTGTAGCCACATGAGTCCTGTGTAGGCAGCAGAGACTGTTATGATCCCTGCGAGAGCCTTTAGGGGATCAGTGTTATTCCGGACCACGGTCAGGACAAGGGGGGGAGAGGTGTGAAGAGTCTCCGGCCTCAGACTGCCCCCTGCTAGTTGTGTAGCCCCCCCATCCCATAGTCCCTGCTGACCATTTATCTCTCCCTCAATGCCCATCAGAACCTGCAGTATACATAATGACCACCAGGTGGCAGCAGTGAGACATCACCTGCAGCCAGAAAGCGACGACCCCCTAAATACAGCAAAGAAGTGACTAATTCACACAATACAAAACCCTTCCTGTTCTTTTCTGTTGCAGTGAGGAGAACTCGAGCTGGCAGCGCACGGAGGTGATCCGACTGGAGCAGGACATCTTCACCTCACTGGCCGGCCGAGGACAGCTCTACGTGTATAAGACGGACGGGTTCTGGAGTCAGATAAAGTCTGCGGGGTAAGTGCGAGCGCCGAGACAGATCAGACATCGGACACGGCGATTACTAGCTCACTCCTGTGTCCTCTTCTACCAGCTCCGCCATATACGCCAGCCGCCTGTATCTGAACCAGTATCACAAGACACATCCTGAGAGACTGGCCCACACCAAGGAGGCCGCGCCGGCCATACTGGGTGAGGACTGACATCTTCATCGGCCTATGGGTTGTCATTATATACTGTATTATGGGGCGCAGCGTACGTCCTGTATGTATGAAACCATCTTTTCTTGTCCTCTAGGAGACGTCTATATTCATCCCACAGCCAATGTAGATCCCACCGCTGTGGTGAGTAATGGAGTCGGTTCTGGCCTGTTTGGCTAATAAGGGGTCCTATAGTTCTGTAGTGTGGGGTCAGTAGCCCCTGGACCATAGAATAACATGACATGGCAGCCCCCAGGATAACGTGGCTGGAGACTGGACCCCCACTTGTGGGTAAGGCTCAGCCATTGAGGGGATCTTGGCACATCCCGGTATAGTGAAGGTGTGCGGGGTCACGGTTGTGGTATTGGGTCACCTGAGATCTAAAACCAGACCCCAACCAGTCTCATTGTGCTGCCACTCTGTTATTTAAGGCCGCAGAGACCCCCTTTAAGGATCTGCAGATATTTCCTCTGGTCTATCTTGTGTTTATTCCTCTTCTACTTCTCTCCTTGCCAGCTCGGCCCCAATGTCTCTATCGGTATGGGCGTGACTATCGGCGCCGGGGTGCGAGTACGAGAGTCCATTATTTTACATGGAGCGGTCCTGCAGGTCAGTGGACGTGGCCCCTCCAGCCACAGATCAGACTTAGTATTACTAAGACCCCTGATGCTTTGTCTCTATATCCATGTGTTATATTCGCTCTCTGTCGCCCCCTAGGATCACAGCTGTGTCTTAAACACCATAGTCGGCTGGGACAGCAGCATTGGCCGATGGGCCCGTGTGGAGGGGACCCCCAGTGACCCCAATCCTAATGACCCTTACGCCAAAATAGACAGTGAAACCTTGTTCCGGGAAGGGAAGCTGACGCCGTCTATCACCATATTGGGTAAGAGACCTCCGGCTGAATGTTTGGCCCAACACAAGAAGGTGGGAGATTAGTGTTACATTAATAGGTGGACCCTAAAAGTGAACTAATCTGTAGCAATGATGTATGAAAAGCTCCCGGTGTTTTTATGGGGGTCACTAAAGGGAAAGGTCTTGTACAGAATAGATTCTGTAACCCGGCCTTGTGCTGATGCAGCGCCTCTTTATTCCTGCTCAGCTTTGTCTGTAGATCTGTCCATGACTCTCAGCACTTGGACCCCTAACAATCAGATGTAAATGATGGCCGCAGCGTTCAGGGCATGCTGGGTGTTGTAGTGCCGCACAGGCCGCAGCTCGTGTGTTTCTGATATTCTCAGCCTTCTCTCCTCTCTCACAGGATGTAACGTCTCCATCCCTGCCGAGGTCGTCATCTTAAACTCCATCGTCCTCCCACACAAGGAGTTGAGTCGCAGCTTCAAGAATCAGATTATTTTGTAGTTTGGGGACAATGACACGAGTGGTGCTCACACGGTGCGGACAGCGGCCCCTCCAGCACACAAGTGACCTCTGGAGTTCTGCTGCAGCCACAGATTGGACACAGAGCAGAGAGGAAAACATGGCCGCTGCCTGGACACATAAGTGGACACTAGAGGGCAGCGTGCTGTGCACATCATATGTACAGAATGTCTGCAGGCCTCCCCTCCCCCGGCCTCTGTGTAAGAGTCTATTAAAGTTACGTTTGGGGAAGTCATTTGTTTGGTTTCTGTAAGACTTTCCCCATTGGGGTCTCCCCTCCTCCGCCTCCATGTAACACACTGATTTGTAGCAATGAAGTCAATTCTAGCAGATGCCGAATTGTACTGGAGGTGGAAACACTGACTCAGGTGAACCTGAACCCGGACCCATCAATCTGCTCAGGTTAAAGAGGACCCTTCATATCTTTGCAGATCAGAGGTATTATAGACAGCTGGAGATATCGCCATGTTGGTTTCGGCACCAATATCCCTCCACTGTCAGCGGCAGCCATTAGCCTAGTGTCATTGCTGGAGGGTAAGAACGCCCCATCACTGGACAGGCAGCAGACGCACACAGACGGTCACCTGTACAAACCTATTCACGTGAATGAGTTTGAAAACTGACCGCCGGGTTTGTCAGAGCAGGATCCGATCTGTTCTATAAACTACCACATTTTTTTTAAACAGTTGCCCAAACTTCCACCAGGTGGTGCTGCTGCAGGAGCGCGATATTACTGTAGGGTTCCTGAGCTGTGTCCATTTTTACCACATTGCAATGACCCTAAAATGAAGCAACTCTGCAGCTGACCCTGATCCATCTCCTCCTGTAGCGCACAATGATCAGGGCAACGAACTGAAAAGTCTTCACCTCTATCATTTATTTGCTATAAATATAAGTTATTATTCCCAATCTGGGCAGTAACACGTGTGTGGGGGGGAGGGGTTCAGCACCTCTCATGTAGGGTCTGGTCCATAGACATACAACACACACAAGTGACAGTGATCAGATAAACCGGATAACAAGGTCCGATCTGCAGGTGCTCAGTGAAAAAGTGACAAGGAGCGGAGGGAACGCGTTAACCCCTTCAGGCATTTGGAGAAGTGAAAAACCTTCCCGGTTTCTTTGGCAGCTCGCTCCTGCTCGTACTGTCCGTTCTGCAAATGAGAGAAAGCGCAAGATGAGAAGACGCCGGAGTGTGAACTGCGCACAAAGAGGATGAGGGTTACTGAACTTCACCAACTTGTAGACCGTTCTTATTTAGGGAGTCATGTAAGACCTAGAAATGGAGTGTCAGGGCGTGTGGGGGAGTCGCCCTCACAACAAACACCTCTCTGCAGTGTCCAATACAAGTGACCTGAACACTGACAGCTCTGCAGATTGGGCTATTGGTAAATCTGGACAAAATCCGCAAACACAAATGGTAATAGACTACAAACACCCCCCCATGTCGTCCGATCCTGCGCTCCTTCCTTTCTGCCCCTGACATCCCACTAAATGACATTAGTAAGAATTAGGAGACTAATGGAACGTGACTAAAGGATCTACAAGATAAGATCAGAGAGACTTACAGGAAAGGAGACTTCGCTTTAGGCTTCAGGGGAAGGGCAAGTGTGTTAGTGATCTCAGGAGAGGTCAATGGCCGAAACAGACGCTCTGGACAGAGAATGGACAAGTCATGTTAGTATAGACAAGACATTACTGGCATTATACAGACAGAAGCAGAGCTGAGCGCGAGCTCACATTTTCCCATAGGAATGCATTGACCAGCGCTGATTGGCCGAATACCATACAGAGTACAGCATTCGGCCAATCAAGGCTGGTTCTGCCGGAGGCTCGTCTGTGAGGAGGCGGAGTCTAAGATCGGTCCACAGCAGTCTCCATTGTGGTCTGATCTCAGATGTAGCAGTGTTGAGCGCACAGCTCTGCTATACCTGAGATCGGACCACAACGGAGACTGCTGTGGACCGATCTTAGACTCCGCCTCCTCCAGCAGAACCAGCGTTGATTGGCTGAATGCTGTACACTGTATGGCATTCGGCCAATCAACGCTGGTCAATGCATTCCTATGGGAAAAAGTCAGCTCCCGCATTATTAGTGGCGTAATACAGTGACTTGAGCTTGTTAGATGCCCCCAGACATGCTCCCCCTGCTGTCCCAGTTGTATTGCAGAGGTGTTGGCATCATTTGCTGAGGTGTCATAGTGGACTTGGTGACTCTCCTGAGTTGAATAGTGGTTTCCCTTGAAACAAAGCATTTTTCCCCATAGACTATAATGGGGTTCGATATTCGTTCGAATAGTCGAATATTGAGGGGCTACTCAAAACGAATATCGGATATTTGACTGTTCGCTCATCTCTATACATAGCATAAGACCATGGTCACACATTTCGGACATGTTCCCCAGGACTCACCTTGTGCGGTGCTCACAGAATCGCACTTTTGGTTCTCCTGATTGTTGGACAAGAACTGATTCCAGAATCCGGACGGCAGTGACAGCAGAAGAGACATCACCTGAGGACAAACCAGGAGTCAATGAGGGAGTCAAATAAATCGTATTCAGCAGTGTTCACAGCAGTCAGTCACTGACCTTGGCCTGTCTGGGGGTGTCCTGCATGATTACCAGGGGGCTGGGGTCGGGGACGGAATGGCCGACGATTGTAGGACCGAACACTCGAGACAAGTTCATCTTATCCATGTGACAATCCGGACTCCGCATCACTCTGTGAATAAAGACCATTGGGGGGAGGGGTTATCTGCTGGGCCAGAAGGGGCGGGGCCTCCCACAGATCGCCAAATTTACTATAAATTATACCAGAACCTGTGTCGGCTCCTAGCCAGTACCGGATGAAGGTTTTGGTGCACGGGGGGAGGGTCTGTGCACCTGAGTTATCACATGACGGGTGCACTGAGGAGGGGACAGATAACAGGGGCGTCCTGGGGGGGTCATTACCTGTACAGGTGCAGGATGAGGAAGGCCAGCGTGTCTCTGTTGGCAGGGGGGAGCTCCTGAACGGCCTGGCACATCTCACACTTACTGTCACTTTCATTGAGAATATCTACAAGTGGAGGAAAGAAACACATTAACATGTGACGAGGCCAAAAATCCTCAATATGTTATCATCATCCTTTCTGTGGGAAAGCTGGGTGGTGACCAATATGGCCGCCATGACAAACACTGGGGATGTCCCATTTAGTTATGTCCAATCAGAACACGTCTGGAAACGTTGGGTGACCACCATTACAGCTCCCATCGTCAGTCTAACAGATTGGGAATCTCATCTATTCAGGAGCTTGGGAAAGCTGAGCTTTAACCCGGCACTGAGCCACAACGGAAGCCATATTGTTTGACACCCAGACAAAATTTATAAGGATGAGGATCACTTGAGGAGTCTCTTGATCCTTCTCCGACCACCATGTTCTGGATTTACCTGCAGCGTCCAGAAACTGTGGGTGCAGGGCGAAGGTCAGGAGGGGTTCGCTCAGGTTCCGCAGGAAATCCTTCAGGACGCTGCACACGGCGTGAATATCTTCTTTCGCCATCTGCTGAGACTTTACTTTACCATAGAGAAGTTTGTGTTTCAGCTCCTTCACCAGTCGATCGCCACCAGAAATACGATACAGACCCCGCTGGGGACAAGACAGGAGCCCATTACATCCAGGCAGGACAATCACATACATGTAACATGTTCTGGGCTGTAGTGCCCACTATAGATTTATAGGGGTCAGGGATAAAGGTTTCCCACAATCATAGGGTGACATAAAAGTTGCTCCTGCCTGTTGCCACCACTAGGGGGAGCTCAAAGCATAGAGATATATACAGATCCTAACAATGGTGACCATGGTAGACATTCCCATTAGAGGGCTAGTGCCGCAGCCAATCACACAATCACTAGTGTGGGCCGGGTCTAGGACACATGGACGTACCTCATTCAGACCCCTCTTCTCTATCTCATTTACACACTGGATCACCAGCCCGGGCACCATGGGAGGGGTGACAGGGGCAAAGTCAGACAACAGCACCTGTAAACATGACATGTCAGATATATTAAATCCACTATTAACCCCCCCCCCAAATCCTGAAACCCACCCCCTCCCGACTAATACTGTTAGGGGAGGGTCACCTGTCCCTTTTTCAGCACCGTGTTCTGTGAGGGTAGAGAGGTGGAAGGACAAAGCTTAGAGCAAAGGTCACGACATTCAGGATGGATCAAAATCCGACAGTTCCTGCACTTCAAAGACATTTTCCCGAACCGGGTTTTCTGGCCACAGGCGGAGCACTGCTCGGCCCGGATCATCTGCAGAGAAACCAATGAGAAGTAGGGAGGAACAGAACAGAAGAACTGAGAGGAGTCCTGTATTATACTCCAGAGCTGTGCTCACTATTCTGCTGGTACAGTCACTGTGTACATACATTACATTACTTATCCTGTATTATACTCCAGAGCTGCGCTCACTATTCTGCTGGTGCAGTCACTGTGTACATACATTACATTACTTATCCTGTATTATACTCCAGAGCTGCGCTCGCTATTCTGCTGGTACAGTCACTGTGTACATACATTACATTACTTATCCTGTATTATACTCCAGAGCTGCGCTCACTATTCTGCTGGTGCAGTCACTGTGTACATACATTACATAACTTATCCTGTATTATACTCCAGAGCTGCGCTCACTATTCTGCTGGTGCATTCACTGTGTACATACATTACATTACTTATCCTGTATTATACCCCAGAGCTGCGCTCACTATTCTGCTGGTACAGTCACTGTGTACATACATTACATTACATATCCTGTATTATACTCCAGAGCTGCGCTCACTATTCTGCTGGTACAGTCACTGTGTACATACATTACATTACTTATCCTGTATTATACTCCAGAGCTGCGCTCACTATTCTGCTGGTGCAGTCACTGTGTACATACATTACATTACTTATCCTGTATTATACTCCAGAGCTGCGCTCACTATTCTGCTGGTGCAGTCACTGTGTACATACATTACATTACTTATCCTGTATTATACTCCAGAGCTGCGCTCACTATTCTGCTGGTGCAGTCACTGTGTACATACATTACATTACTTATCCTGTATTATACTCCAGAGCTGCGCTCACTATTCTGCTGGTACAGTCACTGTGTACATACATTACATTACTTATCCTGTATTATACTCCAGAGCTGCGCTCACTATTCTGCTGGTACAGTCACTGTGTACATACATTACATTACTTATCCTGTATTATACCCCAGAGCTGCGCTCACTATTCTGCTGGTGCAGTCACTGTGTACATACATTACATTACTTATCCTGTATTATACTCCAGAGCTGCACTCACTATTCTGCTGGTGCAGTCACTGTGTACATACATTACATTACTTATTCTGTATTATACTCCAGAGCTGCGCTCACTATTCTGCTGGTGCAGTCACTGTGTACATACATTACATTACTTATCCTGTATTATACTCCAGAGCTGCGCTCACTATTCTGCTGGTGCAGTCACTGTGTACATACATTACATTACTTATCCTGTATTATACTCCAGAGCTGCGCTCACTATTCTGCTGGTGCAGTCACTGTGTACATACATTACATTACTTATCCTGTATTATACTCCAGAGCTGCGCTCACTATTCTGCTGGTGCAGTCACTGTGTACATACATTACATTACTTATCCTGTATGATACTCCAGAGCTGCGCTCACTATTCTGCTGGTGCAGTCACTGTGTACATACATTACATTACTTATCCTGTATGATACTCCAGAGCTGCGCTCACTATTCTGCTGGTGCAGTCACTGTGTACATACATTACATTACTTATTCTGTATTATACTCCAGAGCTGCGCTCACTATTCTGCTGGTGCAGTCACTGTGTACATACATTACATTACTTATCCTGGATTATACCCCAGAGCTGCGCTCACTATTCTGCTGGTACAGTCACTGTGTACATACATTACATTACTTATCCTGTATTATACTCCAGAGCTGCGCTCACTATTCTGCTGGAGCAGTCACTGTGTACATACATTACATTACTTATCCTGTATTATACTCCAGAGCTGCGCTCACTATTCTGCTGGTGCAGTCACTGTGTACATACATTACATTACTTATCCTGTATTATACTCCAGAGCTGCGCTCACTATTCTGCTGGTGCAGTCACTGTGTACATACATTACATTACTTATCCTGTATTATACTCCAGAGCTGCGCTCACTATTCTGCTGGTACAGTCACTGTGTACATACATTACTTATCCTGTATTATACTCCAGAGCAGCGCTCACTATTCTGCTATTTGTTACTGGAAATAGTTAAGCTCTTCTTACATCTTACCTACTATGGTTCGGAGGACTGAACAAACAGAACCTGCTGGGCGAGTTCCACAGCTTTTATGTAGATTAGTCTATATACAGATTCTCTGTTTTTACGCTCCATAGGGGGCAGACACCTCATCTTCTCTTTCCCCAATTTTATATCCCATTTCCTATACAACCTGTGACTCGCTCACCGTTTTGGATAAGAAGACGTGCGCTTGTGCTGGGTTGTTGGGTTGAGGGATTTCATGTTCTATTTCCTGGTCGGCCTCATTTATTTGGGGTAACACATTCTGGTCTGTAAACAAAAATCCCTTTAGAATTCATAGGAATAAAGAAGCCTTAGATGCTGTGGTCACTACTAACTGCAGCACTTCAGGGGTTAAATGACAAGGATCCGGGTTCTCCTCGATGCTGCAAGTTGGCGCCAACTATCCAAGATTTCTGAACCCGCTCCGTGCGCCCTCCACTTCTGACTTTCCAATACCAGCTACCGGAACATACAGACCCTCCAGACCCCTGCCCATGTTATAGGTCCTCAGCTCCAGGACTCCCTCACCTTGCACAGATGAGAACCCTCTGCTTTTACGCGATCGTCGCCGTGGTACAGGCTCAATGATGGACGAGGTGTGAACAGGGCCGGAGTCTGTTATCAACACGGTGGTTTTGGCAATAATGGCTTCCTTGATCTGCAAACACAATGTAAACAATGTATCCAATCAGACAGGTCTGGGAAAAGCTTATGCACAGGGTTAGTCCTAGTTCAGTTCCTCAGGGGCGGGGCATGGCAAAGTCAGCACCATAATTCATCATGGTCCTCCGCTTTAGACCACAGGTAAAGTGTTTTTTTTCTTAGAAGTCTGACCAGCGTTACCCGGATGAACGGGGGCCCCCAGCGTTACCCGGATGAACGGGGGCCCCCAGCGTTACCCGGATGAACGGGGGCCCCCAGCGTTACCCGGATGAACGGGGGCCCCCAGCGTTACCCGGATGAACGGGGGCCCCAGCGTTACCCGGATGAACGGGGGCCCCCAGCGTTACCCGGATGAACGGGGGCCCCCAGCGTTACCCGGATGAACTCCAGGGGAAGACCCCATACCCCAATTTTCTGGAACCCCCACGATCAGACACTTATCCCAATTCTAAGTTAAGCTCCTCTTGGGGTGCCCAGGACTGTGATATTGATCCCTACTTCCTCCTCTTAGGCCAGTGACAGCACATCCATTGATCACATGAGCAGGCTGCAGCTCAGTCCCATTCAATTGGATAGGGCTGAGCTGCAATACCAAGTGCAGCCACACTACAATGCACGGCGCTGTGCTTGAGAAGGAGAAAACAGGTCACAGTAATGAACATCACAGTCCTGAATGACCCCTTTATGTAGTCTAACAATGTAAACCCCTAGATCTGCACTGGAGCTGCGTACACAAAACGGCGGCAGGCTTTTGATCGCTTTTGGCTCGGTTTAGGTGTCAGAATAAAATCTGTTTGTCAGACGGGCCTAACGGGGAGCGCGTATTCTCTACGCAGGGTCTTATTTACATTACGCTGAGCCCCTCGCCTCCTCCGCCGCCCCCGTCGTTTACTTTGAAGTCGCAAATCAATTTCTTCGACTTTCACATTTCATCGCTATTTTAAAAGGGTGAACAAAAAAAATTCCTGACAACGCGGCTGCACGAGAGCAGAGAGCCAATCAGAGGCGGTGACGAGGACGGGATACGGGTCAAATCCTTTTATCTCGCCAACCTCGGCTTACTGACCTGTAATAGAGGATTACAACACACAACATCCCGCTTTATCCTTTCTCCTCGCTCCACATGTTCTTATTCACAGCACAATGGAGGCAGAACAGCGAATACGGCGCTCGCTAATGTGCAACCGGGATTAGCCAACGTTTCCTCTTTAGTCTCCAAATCTATAGGGGTCCCCCGGGGTCAGAGCTGAGAGATCAGGAGTCCTAGCGATGAACCGTCCCTCTATAAGGGGGAAATGATATTTATCTGGTCCTGAGAAAGCTGGGTGACCATGAATAGCGGCGCTGTGGACAGTCAACCAGATGTATGGGAAAGTTGGGTGGCAGCAAACAGAGCTCACCATTGGGGGTCACCCAGCTTTCCCAGATAACATGGACAATGACCCATAACAGCACCGCCGGAATTCTGGAAAAGCTGGGTGACAGTCTGGTGAATACTGCAAGGCTGTCACTCAACTATTCCAGAAACTGAAAACTAAAATCTGCTGTATAAAATGTTATGTTCGTGGGAAAGCTGGGTGAGCGTCTTTGTGAGCGCTGTAAGGTGACTCTTTGGCTGTCACTCAACTTTTCCAGAAATTGAAAACTAAAATCTGATAATTATTTTAGGTTCGTGGGAAAGCTGGGTGACCGTCAGTGGGATCCTTAAAGGGATTATCTGCTCTTGCACTGAAGTGAGTGGGAGCGACGCTGTGTGTAAGTCCACCATGGAGGCGTCTATATAAAGGGGATCTGCACAAGAGGGGTGCGTGCAAGAGGGGTGCGTGCAAGAGGGGTGCGTGCAAGAGGGGTGCGTGCAAGAGGGGTGCGTGCAAGAGGGGTGCGTGCAAGAGGGGTGCGTGCAAGAGGGGTGCATACAAGAGGGGTGCATACAAGAGGGGGTGCGTATATAAGAGGGGTGCGTATAAGAGGGGGTGCGTATATAAGAGGGGTGCGTATATAAGAGGGGGTGCGTATATAAGAGGGGGTGCGTATATAAGAGGGGGTGCGTATATAAGAGGGGTGCGTATAAGAGGGGTGCGTATATAAGAGGGGTGCGTATATAAGAGGGGGTGCGTATATAAGAGGGGGTGCGTATATAAGAGGGGGTGCGTATATAAGAGGGGGTGCGTATATAAGAGGGGTGCGTATAAGAGGGGGTGCGTATAAGAGGGGGTGCGTATAAGAGGGGGTGCGTATATAAGAGGGGTGCGTATAAGAGGGGTGCATACAAGAGGGGTGCGTATATAAGAGGGGGTCTGCACTTCTTTAGGGGGTCTGTACAAGAGGGGTGCGTGCAAGAGGGGTGCGTGCAAGAGGGGGTGCGTATATAAGAGGGGTGCGTGCAAGAGGGGGTGCGTATATAAGAGGGGGTGCGTATATAAGAGGGGGTGCGTATATAAGAGGGGGTGCGTATATAAGAGGGGGTGCGTATATAAGAGGGGGTGCGTATATAAGAGGGGGTGCGTATATAAGAGGGGGTGCGTATATAAGAGGGGGTGCGTATATAAGAGGGGGTGCGTATATAAGAGGGGGTGCGTATATAAGAGGGGGTGCGTATATAAGAGGGGGTGCGTATATAAGAGGGGTGCGTATAAGAGGGGTGCATACAAGAGGGGTGCGTATATAAGAGGGGGTCTGCACTTCTTTAGGGGGTCTGTACAAGAGGGGTGCGTGCAAGAGGGGTGCGTGCAAGAGGGGGTGCGTATATAAGAGGGGTGCGTGCAAGAGGGGGTGCGTATATAAGAGGGGGTGCGTATATAAGAGGGGGTGCGTATATAAGAGGGGGTGCGTATATAAGAGGGGGTGCGTATATAAGAGGGGGTGCGTATATAAGAGGGGGTGCGTATATAAGAGGGGGTGCGTATATAAGAGGGGGTGCGTATATAAGAGGGGGTGCGTATATAAGAGGGGGCGCGTATATAAGAGGGGCGCGTATATAAGAGGGGCGCGTATATAAGAGGGGCGCGTATATAAGAGGGGCGCGTATATAAGAGGGGCGCGTATATAAGAGGGGCGCGTATATAAGAGGGGCGCGTATATAAGAGGGGCGCGTATATAAGAGGGGCGCGTATATAAGAGGGGCGCGTATATAAGAGGGGCGCGTATATAAGAGGGGCGCGTATATAAGAGGGGCGCGTATATAAGAGGGGGCGCGTATATAAGAGGGGCGCGTATATAAGAGGGGCGCGTATATAAGAGGGGCGCGTATATAAGAGGGGCGCGTATATAAGAGGGGCGCGTATATAAGAGGGGGTGCGTATATAAGAGGGGGTGCGTATATAAGAGGGGGTGCGTATATAAGAGGGGGTGCGTATATAAGAGGGGGTGCGTATATAAGAGGGGGTGCGTATATAAGAGGGGGTGCGTATATAAGAGGGGGTGCGTATATAAGAGGGGGTGCGTATATAAGAGGGGGTGCGTATATAAGAGGGGGTGCGTATATAAGAGGGGCGCGTATATAAGAGGGGCGCGTATATAAGAGGGGCGCGTATATAAGAGGGGCGCGTATATAAGAGGGGCGCGTATATAAGAGGGGCGCGTATATAAGAGGGGCGCGTATATAAGAGGGGCGCGTATATAAGAGGGGCGCGTATATAAGAGGGGCGCGTATATAAGAGGGGGTGCGTATATAAGAGGGGGCGCGTATATAAGAGGGGCGCGTATATAAGAGGGGCGCGTATATAAGAGGGGCGCGTATATAAGAGGGGCGCGTATATAAGAGGGGCGCGTATATAAGAGGGGCGCGTATATAAGAGGGGCGCGTATATAAGAGGGGGTGCGTATATAAGAGGGGGTGCGTATATAAGAGGGGGTGCGTATATAAGAGGGGGTGCGTATATAAGAGGGGGTGCGTATATAAGAGGGGGTGCGTATATAAGAGGGGCGCGTATATAAGAGGGGGTGCGTATATAAGAGGGGGTGCGTATATAAGAGGGGCGCGTATATAAGAGGGGCGCGTATATAAGAGGGGCGCGTATATAAGAGGGGGTGCGTATATAAGAGGGGGTGCGTATATAAAGGCACGTCTGCGTTTCTTTTGGGGTCTATATTCATTCTGTTGGCATTATTGGGGTACTACAGTTATTTTGAGGGTCTGGATCTATTTCGGGTGCCAGGTGTGCATTGTTTTCAGGGGTCTGCATTCATTTTGGGGCAGATCTATTAGTGGATCAAATGCTGTAAATTGGGGTCATACCGTATACAGACGGGTGCGGTGTAAGGCCAGAGATTTTGCACAGTATATACAGTCCTTGCCTATCAATCCGCTGACGTTTGCTGTAGAGTCAGTGGCGACTCCTCCGTCACAGCATGAAGGACCCACCAAACAGCCCCCATATTTTAGCTCCCTGACAATCTACAGATACAGAATCCCCCGTTGCAGAGACGTCTCCATATACTGCAGTCACATCGCTATAAGACAGCCCGTCCTCCTGCAGGCTCGGCTATTTTCTTATGCGGCAGGGCGCCTTTCTGGAGCAGGAGTCCGGCTGAGACTGCAATCTCCTCACATCCCGTGGGGTAACAATCTGGAAACCTGAGGCTCCTCTAACCCTCCTGTAGTTCCGCTGTGTGCCTGTAGATGGCAGCGGCAGTCTTTGGCAGACGGAGGCCCCTCGCTCCGGAGTCACGTCTGCTGTAAATTGCACTGCGATGTATATCAAGGATTAGTCACTTGGAATTTAAGCAGTCAATAGATTGTGGACTGCAGTAACTACGAAGCTGTAACTGGACAGATGACAAACCCCCGGCCGGGCCAAATGACCGCTATGAAGAGCAAGCCTCGGCTAGGAAGAGTCATTGTCCAAAAGGAGAGACGCCGTATATTACAGAGATGAAGCGACACGCAAATGTCACGTCTACAACAACAAGGATATTATGTATTAGTGTCTGCGGCCAATGCTATATACACACACGCCTACAGGGTATATACACCTGCAGAGAGCGGAGGAGTATATACAGCAGGTGATAAAGGAAGTAATAGAAGAAAATTAGCCATGGGTTCCATTTAAAGGGTTAATCTCATTCCCACTGCTAGGACTCGCCATGACTGCGGGCACCCCTCCTGTGAAGGTGATGGTTGGGCGCCATTGTTTAACCCCTTCATAAAGTGATGGCGGGTCCTAACAATAACCGGCCTGCCAACACCACAACTAGACTGTGACAGAACTCTGCCACCTTACAGGGGACGTCCACATTTGCAACTTGCAATTTCCAAAACTCTTAGGTGGCTTATGTGCCGTTCTGTGTGTTCCCATGGTCACAGACTACAATCAAGCCCTGTGTAGTCTGACCCTGCTGTCATGTATAGCCCCGCGCCCTGCACACAGCCCCGCACACAGCCCCGCGCCCCGCGCACAGCCCCGCGCCCCGCGCACAGCCCCGCGCCCCGCGCACAGCCCCGCGCCCAGCCCCGCGCACAGCCCCGCACACAGCCCCGCGCCCCGCACACAGCCCCGCGCCCCGCACACAGCCCCGCGCCCCGCACACAGCCCCGCGCCCCGCACACAGCCCCGCGCCCCGCACACAGCCCCGCGCCCCGCACACAGCCCCGCACCCCGCACACAGCCCCGCACCCCGCACACAGCCCCGCACCCCGCACACAGCCCCGCACCCCGCACACAGCCCCGCACCCCGCACACAGCCCCGCACCCCGCACACAGCCCCGCACCCCGCACACAGCCCCGCACACAGCCCCGCACACAGCCCCGCACACAGCCCCGCACACAGCCCCGCACACAGCCCCGCACACAGCCCCGCACACAGCCCCGCACACAGCCCCGCACACAGCCCCGCACACAGCCCCGCACACAGCCCCGCACACAGCCCCGCACACAGCCCCGCACACAGCCCCGCACCCTGCACAGGGTCACTTACATTCTCATTTACCAAAGCTGCTGTTAAACTTGGCCGAGGCTTCTTCATAAATGGAGCAATGAGCGGAGCGAGGGAGGAGCGCTGCGAAGACACAACATAGACAGGGTCAGTTCAGTCACTAGTAAAAAGACAGAAAGGGAATAGATTGTAAAGTGGATGTCAGTGATGTCCTAGGAGATTCCGGGCGGTATTACACGGGCGCGCTGAGCCTTCATTTCCTTTAGTTTGCAAAACTTATTAGACATGTGACATGTTTTTTACACCGATGACCTAACCACAGAATAGGCCACCATTACGGGATTGTGGAGGGTCCAGCACACAGACCCCACATAGTTAATGTTGCAGCTGCCTCCATTGTTGTAACTTACTACTTCAAGTAATACATGTAGAGCTGCAGTTCCATCCACTGTCTAGTGGTGGCGCTGTATTACAGCAACTATATACCTAGTACTTGTATAGGAGCAGAGCCGGGGCATGGCTGGATCAGCTGATCGGTGTAGGGGTCCGGGTGTCGGACCTCCACGGATCAGATACTAATCTACTCTACTGCCGCCCTCATCCATTCCCCATGTACACTTCATTCTGGAGAGTCTGTCAGTCCGCAGCTTGCATTTACCAGAATACAGCGGACAGATCTACATCACACTCCCTTCTACTTTTATAGGGTAAGCCTTAGGATTTTGTCTTTGCTTCTACTGACCCCTTAGGTTTCCCATAACAGGGAGTGACTCCCTTTACACGGAGCAGTGCTGCACGTGTATTACTTCCAGTGCTGACCACTAGGGGGCGCCTGCACACAGGGCCGTGGGGACGTCACTAATACCTGCTCGATGATTTATGAAAAATTTCTGCCAAACCTGCAGGAGCCCGGTGTCCAAATAATGAACTTTTTATTGATCCCGGCCAATTTGCTGACAAATGAAGTCAGTTTGTCTGGTCTTTGGCATTAATAACACCTGACCCTTGTGTCCGGGGGAGGGAGGAGGGCGAGCGGCGGCAGCTAATATTTACATTGTGTAATTGATGTATTTACACAGTGTAATATAGAGGAGATATACAGAGGGGAAAAAAGGCTGATGGGGAAGAATAAAACATGCAGATTACACTTAGGAAGGAAAATTCCTTCAAATGGGGGAGGGGTCTAGGCTCATGAATGAATGACCTAGATCTTTAGCTCAGTGGGGGGTCCGACATCCAGGACCCCACAGATCAGCTACTCCTTGAGTACCACTACCGTGTGATGTCACATGGCCTGTTCACAGCCCAGTCCCATTAAAGTGCATGGGGGATGGGCTGCAATACCAAGCGCAGCCACTAGGGCAATTTGATCGGCATCCCTCCTTTATGAACACTAAGGGGTTAACATCGGATTTATCTTTATTGAAGCCTGGATATAAAGAGTTACATTGTGTATTATTTTTGTATGTTTATATACATGCGTCCTTGTGTTTGTATACGCACCGGTCTAGTCACGTGACTATTGGACCCTACTATTAGGGGCGGGACCAATATATTTAACTTCCTATAGATGTTCCCCACCTGTGATGATGTACTAGCATTGCCATTCCTTGTCACACTTGAAAAAGGGGAGACATCCAAAAAAAAAAAAAGTGATTTTTTTTTCCCATACACACTAAACCTGAGTGAGTGTTGCTCCTCTTCTTTTGGGAGATAGTAGTATCTGCATTATATTACATTCTGAACTATCAGGCAATCAGAAAAGTCACTTATAAGGGTAATAAAGCCTTCGGGAAGAAGTGGCGGATTGTCAGACACCGGATCACTGTATAGACACATATACCGTACACCATTGTATTTACTAGAGAGGAGCGCGTAGGTGTTCGAAATACTCGTACTCGTTCGAATGCTACTCCTATTTGCAGTAAAGATTCGATTCATAACCAGCATTGATTGGCCGAATGCTATACAGTGTATAGCATTCGGCCAATCAATGCTGGTTCTACAGTGCAGTTAAATCACACGGACCCGTTATAGCCTATGGGGTCCGTGCGCTTTCACTGCACAGCGCTCCTCCTAAACACTCTCCTCCTGCTACTCGTGGACTTGGTGACTCCTTTAGTTGAATAGCGGTTTCCCCTGAAACGACCATTTTTTCCCATAGACTGTAATAGGATTCGATATGAAACAAATCTCGAATCTTTCACTACTTGCTCATCTCTAGCACTTACCCTTCGCTCCCGTGGCTTCAGTTTTACAGGTCTCCCCGAAAGCTCCTCGAGATCCTGAGGAGGAGAAGAAAAGTACAATACAATATCAGAAACAGACCGAGACCAGGACAGGCCAAAGCTACATAAGTTGCGACTATCTGAGCTTCGCGCTTATGTGCAGAATGGGATTCGTTCCGTTTTCTCAGTTTCTCCCGAACAACTTTCAAAATTCTGCCAGTCGTCCAACAACAGACAACAGTTCCGCTCGGCCCGTAGTCAGACACGTGACCCGGCACTGAACCTCCCACAATGCATTGCTCTAGGAATAACTACCGCAGCGTCAATCCAGCCTGAGCCTTCCACAGGACTGGAGAGAAAAGATCATAGAAATGAAAGAGAAGTAAAGACTGGACAATAGGGGCAGAGAAAGACGCCGATCCGTCAGGTGGAGCCTCGCACCTAGAGACAGCAAAACGGGACTTTTTTCTGGGTTTTGTGAATGGATTTTCATTCCTTAGCGAGAGGTCTTTAATTCAAGAACAGGATCCGACACCCGTGACCTCCGTGGATTCGAACAAGCGGCGGCGCCCTGCTTCACAGGTCATGTGATCGAGTGACTGGGGCTGAGCCGCGATACGGAGCACAGTCACTATGTAATGTACAATGCAGGGTCTGGTTTTCTGAGAGAATAGAATAGGAAAGGCCATCACTTTATGACTGACAGGTTTCCAATTTCTGGGGTCACCATTAGAGATGAGTGAACACTGTTCAGATCAGCCGTTCCAAACAGCACGCTCCCATAGAAATGAATGGAAGCGGCCGGCACGCGGGGGGGTTAAGCGGCCGGCCGTCAGCAAAGTCAGCATCACAGGTGCTTCCATTCATTTCTATGGGAGCGTGCTGTTCGGATCGGCTGATCCGAACAGTGTTCACTCATCTCTAGTCACCATGAAAGGGGCTGGGCCGCAGGTATCCGGCTTCGTCCCCTTCACTTTCCACCCTGAACAGTAATACACGGCCTTCAAGGGAATAAGTCCCTGGGATTAATTAATTAATAAATATGGGATTAACCCTTTAATGAAAAACTTGTACAAAGATGCCAATGACACCTTGTGACGCCATCTGCTGGTGGTAACACAGTTGGCTCCGCCTCCTTTACGGGGCATCCCGCTTCCATTATAGTATTGTAGAACCTCGCTGCTCCGCACATGAGATGTATTCACCACCCAAAGTAGCTCTTGGCTGCTCGATGGGAGAGAAATTCATCTCTACGAAATATTTACCATAGTAAACATCTGCGCCGTATAAAACCGAAATCTCACTGAAGTCCTAGACGAAAATCTGGGGGGGGGGGGGGGGAGCAGCTAAACTGGGCCCGGACCTGTTTACACAAGACAAGCTATTGGACGGTGCAGACGTTCCTCCAGATAGTAGATGCCCGGGACGTGTAACACAACCCTAAACGGTGAGTGCGGGGGGGGGCTGCAGAACTAAATATTAATGCCGCCTCTGGGAGACACCGCAGGCAGCTCTGGACGGTTCAAATGCATTAAGGAAAGCAAATTACAAACAGGATGTATTCTCAGGAGCGCAGTGTGCAGGCAGGGAGGGAGAGCCAAACAGGGCGGAGGGGGGAGAAGACTCCCCACAGGGACCTTTCTCGGCTGAACGCTCAGCGAAAGACTCCCGGTTACACCGAAAGGGACAGAAATTAGCATTTAAATTGGATGGAATAAGATTTTGTGGTTTTATTTTATTAATAAATATAAACCAGTTGTCAGAAGAGTGAAGAGAGCAAGGGCATGGTGTTGGTAAGGGAAACAAAACCGATTTACATGGGTCCTATAACCTGCCCGAAATACTTGGCGAGACCCCCAGATGCCCTGAGGGCAGAGATGGGAGGAGGTGAAGACGGAGCGCGCTCACCAGGTCGTCGTCAGTCTGGTCGTAGCTGATGTCTGACAAGAAGGAACCGCAAGACTCATCCACCATGGACATCCTATTAAAGAAAAAAATCTGGTGTCAAAAGGGAAATGGCAACAAAAACTTAGACAGAACTACAAAAAAAATCCCTAAACGTAAAAGAATGCCCCAAAATAATAAGTGACTTGTATTTCTGCAGTGTTGGCACTCTATATACGTGTACACACGACCACTGCAGCCAATCACTGGCGATGACCGACATTGGTGACCCTAACCCTTCAGTGTTCTCCCCCCCCTGCGCCTTGCTGAAATATTGCTGTTTCTGTAAATCTGCTGCTCATTCTCAGCGCATGCGCAGAACACTAACTCAGACCAGGCAAGAATCGCTCATTTCTATGGACTTTCGCTTCTGTTACATTGTACCTGGTTCCAACACCATGGGCTGCTGTATTGGATCGTCCACCTCCGAAGAACGCCATGACAGAGTCGCTGAGGGGCACGGCGCTCTGACTGTCGCTCTGTATTAGCTCCCCGATCAGCTGCATCTGACGTTCCTGTGATAAAACACATTAAGGCGGAGGCCTCACGTTGTGGAAACACAGATTTTTTTTGTTTGTTGCAGATTGTTGCAGTTTTTTGAGCCAAAGTCAGAAGTGGAAGGAACAGAAGGGAGAAGTCTAAGAACCTTTTACAGTCACCCTTCATTTTGTAGCCTGCCTTGGCTTTGACTCAAAAAAATGCAATAAAAAAGCTGCATTTCCGCAACGTGGTAAGTCCATATGGACCATGTATAGGGTTTGTACCAAGATTTACACGGATCGCCTATCCAGAGGGGAGGTGAAACACTTCTGAGATCACGGGGTCCTGTATCCCGGGTACGACTGGAGGGCTGGTCTATTATGTGCCAGAACGAACCCTGGATTACTGTACCCTCACCAACTATTCAACTTGGACTAGAATGGCAGCCTGAACGCTCGCCATCCCCTCCAGCATGCATGTACTAGCTCTCCTGTGGATAGAAGATGAGTTGCAGTTTTGTCCTCTGTGGACTCTATGACGTTACCACGGTCTGCAGCTCGGTCTCTGCTCTCTGACGCCGTTTCATCTCCACGTCCACCTGATTGCGGGCGTGCTTCAGCTTCACCTGCAGTGCTGAGCGCTCAATCTCACACCGCAGCAGAGACTCCTGCTTATCCCTCAGCAGCTTCTCCGCCTGCTGCCATTTCTTCCTCGATGCCTCAAAACTCTGAGCAACCTGGATGAAATCTGTGGAGGAGAAAACATGTCAGGAGAGGCAAAACAAAGAATTTACCTACAGAATGTGATTTGTATCTCTGTAAAGGGGTTGTCCAGAAATGTCACATCTTGGTGAGGAGGTGGAGGCAGGTGAAGCATTAAACAAAAAAACAAACAAAAAACATCCTACTCTCCTGTTCAGGCAGCGCTATGCCAGGGCCTCAGGGAGGGCAGCATTTTTGATTATCTAAGCCAGTCCAGGACAAGCTGTCCTGGACTGGCTTAGCACCGAGCGGTGGTTTGGGGAGGCCACTGGAGCAGCGCTGCTCCAGCAGCCTCCCCTCACGCTCAGGCAGAGAGCAGGTCTTCTCCATCCTGTGAACGGCGCTAAGCCCCGCCCCCTTCGAGCTGCCACGCCCCCTGCACTCCGTCACGCCCCTTCGCTCCGCCCCCTCCTCGGGGGGGGGGGGGGGCGGCTTTCTGTAGTTCGCCTCGGGCGGCGAAAGGGGTAGGTTCAGCCCTGCTCCTGTCCCTGGTGCTCCAGTGTCCGGGCCAGCGCCTGCTGTGTCTTTGCCAGCATAAATCCTGCAATGCACGGGACCGTTGAGGCCTATAAGTGGCATCGATAGCCAGAGGGAGGTTCTTATGGCCGCAGATTGGCTAGTTACTCACCTCTCCTGGACTTCAGCACAACTCCCTGCTGTCTGGGGACCGCTGAGATCTGTGATTTGGATGCGTGACCCATGTGACTGCTGAGACCCAATCACAGGCTTCAGTGATGCCAAAGGTCAGCCAGAAGACCCAATGACAGCAGAGAGTCAGACAAGAGCCCAGAAGAGATGAGGAGCCCCTTCCCCCCCTCCTGCATTTTTTGATCACCTCCCTGGGGTGTCCGCTCATTATACTCAAGGATTATACTCAAGGGACTTAAGAGATCCCAAAGTATAATAGAAGTTTGGGCTCGGCAGTGTTTGGTCCAAATAAAATCACCAGGAAAACTACAGAAGATGAATCTCATGAGGTTACCCCGACATATCCTCAACGTAACAGGGACAGGATCTAAATAATCTCCAGTAATCAGAATTTAGATAAAATGCCCGATTAATTTCCCAGCCCGACCTCAGCGATCACGTACTTGGCAGGACTTTTGTAGACAATGGTACGGTGCGTGCTGGACCAGACAGCGATGGAGGAAACCAGACCACTGAGGACCGACTATATATTTTATTTTTTTTAAATGTTTCACCTTCCCAAGTTGTGAAATTCCTGAAAATCCCTGAAATCTATAATTCTAATTAATACAGAAAAGCTAAGAATATAAAGAAGGGAATAAAGAGGACGATAAATACTCATGAAAATGAAATGGTCTAGACCAGGATAAAGGGAAGACTTCATAGTAATCTTTACCCGAGAAGGAGATTTCACCTATATATACCGTCATCCCCTACCGAGATATATATGGGGAGAAGGAACACTGTATACATGTGACAGAGATGTAAGTATCTACTAGAACATCCTCCACCCACTATAATACTACTCCTATGTACAAGAATATAACTACTATAATACTACTCCTATGTACAAGAATATAACTACTATAATACTACTCCTATGTACAAGAATATAACTACTATAATACTGCTCCTATGTACAAGAATATAACTACTATAATACTACCTCCTATGTACAAGAATATAACTACTATAATACTACCTCCTATGTACAAGAATATAACTACTGTAATACTGCTCCTATGTACAAGAATATAACTACTATAATACTGCTCCTATGTACAAGAATATAACTACTATAATACTACCTCCTATGTACAAGAATATAACTACTATAATACTACTCCTATATACAAGAATATAACTACTATAATACTACCACCTATGTACAAGAATATAACTACTATAATACTGCTCCTATGTACAAGAATATAACTACTATAATACTGCTCCTATGTACAAGAATATAACTACTATAATACTACCTCCTATGTACAAGAATATAACTACTATAATACTACTCCTATGTACAAGAATATAACTACTATAATACTACCTCCTATGTACAAGAATATAACTACTATAATACTACTCCTATGTACAAGAATATAACTACTATAATACTACTCCTATGTACAAGAATATAACTACTATAATACTGCTCCTATGTACAAGAATATAACTACTATAATACTACTCCTATGTACAAGAATATAACTACTATAATACTACCTCCTATGTACAAGAATATAACTACTATAATACTGCCCCTATGTACAAGAATATAACTACTATAATACTACTCCTATGTACAAGAATATAACTACTATAATACTGCCCCAATGTACAAGAATATAACTACTATAATACTACTCCTATGTACAAGAATATAACTACTATAATACTGCTCCTATGTACAAGAATATAACTACTATAATACTGCCCCCTATGTATAAGAATATAACTACTATAATACTACCTCCTATATACAAGAATATAACTACTATAATACTACTCCTATGTACAAGAATATAACTACTATAATACTGCTCCTATGTACAAGAATATAACTACTATAATACTGTCCCCTATGTATAAGAATATAACTACTATAATACTACCTCCTATATACAAGAATATAACTACTATAATACTACTCCTATGTACAAGAATATAACTACTATAATACTGCTCCTATGTACAAGAATATAACTACTATAATACTACTCCTATGTACAAGAATATAACTACTATACTACTACCTCCTATGTACAAGAATATAACTACTATAATACTGCTCCTATGTACAAGAATATAACTACTATAATACTGCCCCTATGTATAAGAATATAACTACTATAATACTACCTCCTATATACAAGAATATAACTACTATAATACTGCCCCCTATGTACAAGAATATAACTACTATAATACTACTCCTATGTACAAGAATATAACTACTATAATACTGCTCCTATGTACAAGAATATAACTACTATAATACTACTCCTATGTACAAGAATATAACTACTATAATACTACCTCCTATGTACAAGAATATAACTACTATAATACTGCTCCTATGTACAAGAATATAACTACTATAATACTACTCCTATGTACAAGAATATAACTACTATAATACTGCTCCTATATACAAGAATATAACTACTATAATACTGCTCCTATGTACAAGAATATAACTACTATAATACTACTCCTATGTACAAGAATATAACTACTATAATACTGCTCCTATGTACAAGAATATAACTACTATAATACTACCTCCTATGTACAAGAATATAACTACTATAATACTGCTCCTATGTACAAGAATATAACTACTATAATACTACCTCCTATGTACAAGAATATAACTACTATAACACTACCTCCTATGTACAAGAATATAACTACTATAATACTACTCCTATGTACAAGAATATAACTACTATAACACTACCTCCTATGTACAAGAATATAACTACTATAATACTACTCCTATGTACAAGAATATAACTACTATAATACTACCTCCTATGTACAAGAATATAACTACTATAACACTACCTCCTATGTACAAGAATATAACTACTATAATACTGCTCCTATGTACAAGAATATAACTACTATAATACTACTCCTATGTACAAGAATATAACTACTATAATACTGCTCCTATGTACAAGAATATAACTACTATAATACTGCCCCTACCTATGACTATACCAGCTAGCACAATAGTGGTCTTATCTCTCCCTTATTACTTATGAGACTTTGCTCCGAGTTCCCCTTTAATCGGTCACTTGTTTTCCTCCATTTACCTTCCTCAGTGGCCGCATTGAATTCAATGAGTTGTAACAATCGGTCGATGTAGGATTGCAGCGCTCTCTTCTGTGACTCCCCCATCCTGTTCCACAAAATACAGAAATATAAAGAGCAGGTTACGGTGACGCTCGGCCCATCCACATCCGGCATGATACCTTACACAGCCAGGCAGGGAGGCGCGCGGCACTACAGCCCTGTAATGATACAAAGAATAATGTGATGCCTTGTGACTGCTAGCGCGGTGGTGCGGTGCTAAATTAGGTGTATACTGTCTTGTTAGGAAGTATAAGTGGATTTTCCACCTCAGCATGTGTCACCCTGCCCAGCGACGATTTTCTACACGGCTTTTCATCAACAGGCGTCAAGAGCCGTGACAAATATTCCTCCACAATAGATTCCATCCCGCCCGTACGGTGCGGCCGCTCCTCGTAGCTCAGATATAATCAGGCTTTTCTGCGTGTTACAAAGTCATTCAGACCTGAAACCCCAAAGCGGCGAGGTTAATAAGGACTCCAGATAATACAACAACATGGCGGCTTTATATAGGCATACTGCCCCACAATGCTTTGCATCAGAAGGTATAGACCCGTCAGCCCGAGACAGACCTGACGGAGATTTCCCATGCAGATCTCAATAACAGGCCTGGCTGGGAGATGAAACGTATAAGTGATCATTAGAGGGGATGGCAGGAACGCGTCCGCCCGCAGAGCGCCGCACTATTCTTAGTACATAGGGAGGGGGCTAATGTACATTGGCAGGGGGTAGAAATGTACACGGTGCAGGGGGCGGCCTCCGGGGGCGCTGCAAACACAACCAGAAATTAAAGATCACGTCATGTAAAGATAGATAGAAATACTGAGTCAAAACTGGTGGTGAACAGTAGTGGAATTTAAAGGGATATTCTAGGACTTATCTGTTAAAGGGATTGTCCAGGAGAACCAGTTTTTAGCAAAGAGGTTTGGGAAGGTGGAAAAACAAAAATCGCTTACTCGCCTGTTCCCATTGTTGCGGCGTCTCCCACTGTGGTCCAGTCCTGCCACTCCCTAGTCTGGTTTTGGGAAAAATCCTTGCATGTGAGCGCTGAGGCCAGTAGGTGGGACGTCACTCTCATCCATCAGTGGACACTTCCGCCAAAACAAGACCCTGATGCAGCAGGAACGGACCAGGGTGGGAGAGAACAGAGCACTGGAGACAGGTGAGTATTAGTTTTTTGGGTTTTTCACCCCTTCCCCTGGCCTCCTTGCCAAAAACGGTTATCCTGGACAATCCCTTTAATGATTCCACTTTAGGTTAGGTCATCCATATGTGATAAATGGAGGGGTCCAATACCCAGGGGCCCCCACTGATCAGCAGTATTTGAGCATGTTGGTCTATTAACTAGAATACCAAGCAGAGCGCCATAGATGTTATAGTGGCTGTGCTTAGTATTACAGTTCAGACCCACTCAGCTGATCAGCGGCGGTCCCCAATGTTTGATCCAAACCAATTACATATTGATGATAGTCGAAAAATAACCAAAGTCGAACATCAACCAGAATAACATACGATTTTGTTCCTGGAACACCCCTATAAAGTGAACATGTCCGTGTTATTTGAGACAATATACGCATCAAGGGTTTAGTGTCTCAATGCCCCACACCACACAAGCAGCGGAGCTCACTCGAAGGACAGAATGGGCGTACCTCAATTACAGCCAGATGGATGGAAGTGTCACTTAGAAGGGGATGCGGTGCTAAACAGAGACATCCATCGATGCCCAAGACTGCTGGGGGGCCCATAGTAACCCCCCCATCCCAATCCTAAGAGGACAGCAATGGCCCGGTCGTATCACAGATCCATTTACAAGCCCAAGCACTGATACATTGCAAAGTAGCTATCAGATGTGTGAGCAGGACTAGGTCAGATGTGAAGCTCAACAGCAAGATGCTGAGATTGCTATACAAGGCTCCAAATGTTACGGACCGTGACCGTGCGCCAGCCATGTATCTCACAGACCCGTTCATTAGAGTAGATGCACCGGCGGGAATAGGATCTGCTCCATAGGTCACGGCTCAGTCATCAGATCCGTAAAAACTACGGATGTGTGTACGGGACCATAGTCATGCAGGGTCCATACACCCCCAGGGGTCATCACACCGTGTCAAGCAGCGTACAGGCCAACACATATGTGTGCACTGCCAAGAACAAGACTTGTGTGACTAGATCCTTCATAGTCTATGGGGCTAGCACAGGGCCCGTGTTATGTGCACAATCCTAAGCCATGGCCGGGTGCTTCTGCTGGGGCCTTATTTACCCTGAGGGCAATAGATTGGGCATGTTAAAATCCACCTGCCCAATCCTTGTCTCCTGACCCCGGCCATGAGGATCAGAAAGCTCCCATACCCATTTGATGGTCAGCCGATCCTGCCATAATCGGTGGGTCCATCTTGTATACGGCCAAATCCACTGCAGAGAAATCCGGCCACGTCCAGGCCGACGTCAGCAACTATAAGACCCGGCGCACTCCACCTGCATACAGAACGAGGTGGCCATATACTTTGAATGTCAGTCTGCATTAAGATAATTCGGCGGCGCAGTAACACCGTGCGGGCGCCTGAGTGACAGAGTTGGTTTAACCGTTCAGCTACCAGACAATGGCAATGAGAGGAAAGATTCCCCCCCACCGCTGTATGCTAAATAGAGCTTAGAATAGCAGTTAATGCACAGCTCATATCTCGCTGCCCCCCCTCCCATCCCCCCTCCGCTCCCCGAGTAATTTGATTCTAGAATTTGCTTCCACAAAATGCAGTTAAAGCACATTCATTACGGACAGTTAAGATGAAATTGGACAAGTTCCTTGAGGAAAACCGCAGGTGGAGTTATTGGATTCTGCAGGTTGTATTAATGTACTCCATGAATAGTTTATCCGCATTTCACAGAAACTTTCTTATTCTGGCTGACTTGAAGTTAAAAAATACACGACGTGCTCCACGGTCGGCTGATTTATCAACCCAAGACGGAGCGGGAGGGTGAAATACAAGCGGCCGCTGCACACGGTGGGGGTGGGGGGGCTTATACCATTACATGTCCTCTGAAGCCTCATGCACGGCACTCGATTTGGGATCCATGTGATACGGCTGCCATTCATGTCATGGGGGCATGCATCAGCACAAACAGAGCAGAAAGACAGCGCTGGAAACTTCCGCACCACTTCTTAGTCACTCGTCTTATTCAGGCAGCTGCATGGCCGATCATGGACTGTAATGGGCCAAACATGTGGCCGTCCAGAGAAAAGCAGAGTCTGGACATTAGTGGGAGTCCTGCACCAACATCGATAACAACACAACCCCTTACTGGACAATCACAGGAGACCATCTGTAAGACCAGGCTCATATGGTGGGATCTGTGTAGTTTCCACCCGAAACGTGGCGCGAAAAGACCTGCAAGCACCACTTATCTCTGCATGATTCATGTGGAAACCACACGGACCCCATTACATTCTATGGGGTCTGTGGGTTTCCCAGGTAAAAGCGGTTGCTTTTTAATGTGTATAGGTTCAGGTTCGGGGAGTCCCCAAGCGGACTCCCAAACCGGGCCTGAGCAGGCAAGAAGTGCGGGTGCACAGCAATTTTCTATAAGCACAGAAGACTGTGCCCGGCCCTCTGGAGATAAGCAGCATCCAGGTAACCCAGCACCAACATGAATTATGATGTCCCCTTACTGGACAAGGATATCAGCACATATAAGGGCTTGTTCACAAGGTGGACTTTGGAGGATCCAGTCTAAAAATCAGCAAAAGGAGGCAGAGACTGAAGCAGGACGCTGACAAACATCAGGAACCATGGTGCAAGGCATCTCAGGCTGATCAGCGAGTGCTCTGCAGGGAGCCAGAGGAATACGAGGCAGATTCAATTTTCCTTTGTTTTCTGCCGCCTAAACTACCTCCTATGGGTGTGTTCACATGGCAGAATTTGGGGAGGAATATTCAATGGTTTTCTATCTCGAGCTGTGTGGAACTTGCAGCAGAAAGCAGAGGGTGATCCTGGGGTTTGCACCGTCTCAGATACAACCGGGCTAATGAAGTGTGAGGCCTTGCAGCACAGATAGCGGCCACTCTGCAAGAGCAAGCAGGACACTGTTTTTCTCCCCTTCCGTGTGCATGCTGCAGCGGAGCCGTCCTGCACCTGGGGCTGGGATCGGTTACAACATTTGCATTGCAATAGGTTGAAAAACCTGCAGCAAGAAATTGACAAGCTGTGGGCTCAAACCCCGCAGCACAAGACACTTCGCACCGCAGGATATTTCCAGGGTGTGGACGGGATCTGCAGAAATTTTATCTACTTCACAGCAGGTTAGCCGCAGCAAATCTGCAACATGTGACCCCAGCCAAAGGAGAAACCAGAAGCAGATTCATTATCTCCCATTCCTCTTGTGCCCAATTCTATATGTCTGTGTTTTTTTAAATTTTTCTAATAAAGTTTAGAAGTTTTGAACAATTCTATAGGCAGTGCCTGGTACTGCAGCTCCGTGACAGAGACTGGAGGAGAATGAAGCCTGAGGATTTCAGTTTACAACAACGAAAACCAGACAGATGCCATTATAGTCCATGGGGGCTGCCTGGCACGGTCGGTGACTACTATTTTTGTGTGTCCGTTGTTCTGGTCCTCCCTCTAGCGGGCACAGGGTGGCAGATGGGAACATAGTGTAAGACTACATGAGTGAACATGTGTCAGGTACAGGGGGAAACACAGCCAGCAGCAGCCAGGCCTTCAGAGCCACATTCAGTGTATTCAATGACCCCATGATGAGCACTGTGCTAAACACGGATAGCACACGGACCATGTGAATGGAGCCTAATGTGGTGAGTTCTGTAGCACTAGGCCTCTAGACATTACACAGATACACGTACATACAGGTCATACAGCGCAGCCTCCTCTCACCTCACACGGTCAGCTACTCACTTGATCATGGCTGCCGCCAACTCCCACAATCCACCGCAGGGGCAGGATGCCAGAAATCACATGACCCGCGGCGTCACGTGACCCGCCACCCGCGTAGCGGTACGTAAAGAAAGATTCGGACGTGCCGAGGGCGGTGACGTCACCGCGCATGGGGCGTGTCTGCTTTGGCGCTTCTATAGAATGACTGGAGCCCCGCGGCTGTGTAAAAAACGAGAGGGGAGAGCTGTGGCGGCAACCAATCAGATTGCGGCTTAGAGCTTTAGAGCACCAGTTAGTGAATGAAAGCCGTGTTGTGATTGGTTTATCTGGGGCTTCCTTTTCTCATACATGTTGGGGCACTTGGTGAGTATTGTGGGTACTATTCCGTTATCGGGCCAGCAGCAGCGCAGCCAGCAGCAGCGCAGTTCAGCAGCAGCTTTCGGGACAGCAGTTCAGCAGCGGGAAGTACATCGATGACCCCCCTCCCCCATCCTTCTCCTCCTGCCAGTGCTGCCCCCCAGCTCTCCTTACATCTTCCCCGTACCCTCTCCCCGCCACACGACTAGGCCTCACCTCAGCGCTAGTACCGAGACCGAAAGGAAAGACACCGGGGCTCAATCCAGGCCCTGACAAGAAACACGCCGACTATAGGAACGGTGAGCTACAGCGAGCCGGAGGGACAAACTTTCTGCAGCGTCCGGCGGCTATCTAGTAGCATTCATTGCTCAAGATTTACGGTGAGGCCTATTACAGGGAGAGGGTACGGGGCAGATGTAAGAAGAGCTGGGGGGCAGCACTGGAAGGAAGAGGAGGATGAGGGCATCGATCGATGTACTGCCTACTACACACAAGCACGGCCTCTATCATCGGGCCAGCATCGGCTTAGTCATGTGGCGGGGAGAGGGTACGGGGTAGATGTAAGGAGAGCTGGGGGGCAGCACTGGAAGGAGGAGGAGATGGAGGGGGGGTCATTGATGTACTGGCTACTGGGCACAAGCATCGGGCCAGCAGTCCTCGGATGTCATTGTAATTCCCGCTGCTGAACTGAACTGCTGTCCCGAAAGCTGGTGCTGAAATGCGCTGCTGCTGGCCCGATAACGGAATAGTACCGTATTGTGTTATACAGGGTGCAGGGCAGGGATATGGCTGATGATGGTGTCACTGATTGTGTTGTGTCATTGCTGGGCGGAGAGGAAGGCGACAGAGTGTCACAATAATGTAGGGCTAGGCTCATGTCTAACTGGAGACTTCTTTAAAATGGGCATAAAGGTCTTACATTGTATTATCCATAGGAGAGGGGATGAGAGCCCGAGAACTGCGACCCCCTGTAATCAGGAGAATGGAGGCTGAAAGTCTCTGCAGCATATATGTGAAGGTTTCCTGACCAGTGCTCCATATACTTCTATGGAAACTAACTTCTACAGTCATGGCCAAAAGTTTTGAGAATGACACAAATCTTCTATTGTCACATGATCTGCTCCCTCTGGTTTCTGTGTGTTTGTCAGATGTTTTTATCACATACAGAAATAGAATTGCAATCATATTCTGAGTAATAAAAGCTTATAGTGACAGTTAGAATGAGTTAATGCAGCGTTGCAATATTTGCAGTGCTGACCCTTCTTCTTCAGAACCTCTGCAATTCTCCCTGGCATGCTCTCAATCAACTTCTGGACCAAATCCTGACTGATAGCCGTCCATTCTTGCACAATCAATGCTTGCATTTTGTCAGAATTTGTAGGTTTTTGTTTGTCCACCCGTCTCTTGTTGATTGACCACAAGTTCTCAATGGGATTAAGATCTGGGGAGTTTCCAGGCCATGGACCCAAAATTTCTATGTTTTGTTCCCTGAGCCATTTAGTTCTCACCTTTGCTTTATGGCAAGGTGCTCCATCATGCTGGAAAAGGCATTGTTGATGGCCAAACTGCTCTTGGACGGTTGGGAGAAGTTGATCTTGGAGGACATTCTGGTCCCATTCTTTTTTCATGGCTGTGTTTTTAGGCAAGACTGTGAGAGAGCCGATTCCCTTGGCTGAGAAGCCACCCCACACATGAATGGTTTCAGGATGCTTTACAGTTGGCATGAGACAAGACTGGTGGTAGCGCTCACCTCGTCTTCTACCAATAAGCTGTTTTCCAGATGTCCCAAACAATCGAAAAGGGGATTCATCAGAGAAAATGACTTTACCCCAGTCCTCAGCAGTCCACTCCCTGTACCTTTTGCAGAATATCAGTCTGTCCCTGATGTTTTTTCTGGAGAGAAGTGGCTTCTTTGCTTCCCTCCTTGAGACCAGGCCTTGCTCCAAGAGTCTCCGCCTCACAGTGCGTGCAGATACACTCACACCTGCCTGCTGCCATTCCTGAGCAAGCTCTGCACTGCTGGTAGCCCGATCCCACAGCTGAAACACTTTTAAGAGACAGTCCTGGCGCTTGCTGGTCTTTCTTGGGCACCCTGGAGCCTTTTTGCCAAAACGTAACCTCTCTCCTTGAAGTTCTTGATGATGCGATAGATTGTTGACTGAGGTGCAATCTTTCTAGCTGCGATACTCTTCCCTGTTAGGCCATTTTTGTGCAGTGCAATGATGACTGCACGTGTTTCTTTACAGATAACCATGGTTAACAGAAGAGAAACAATGATGCCAAGCACCAGCCTCCTTTTAAGGTGTCCAGTGGTGTCAATCTTACTTAATCATGACAGATTGATCTCCAGCCCTGTCCTCATCAACACCCACACCTGTGTTAATGGAGCAATCACTGAAACGATGTTAGCTGGTCCTTTTAAGGCAGGGCTGCAATGATGTTGAAATGTGTTTTGGGGATAAAGTTCATTTTCTAGGCAAATATTGACTTTGTAAGTAATTGCTGTTGAGCTGATCACTCTTTATAACATTCTGGAGTATATGCAAATTGCCATTAGGAAAACTGAAGCAGTAGACTTTGTAACAATTACTATTTGTATCATTCTCAAAACTTTTGGCCATGACTGTACCAGCAGAATAGTGAGCGCAGCTCTGGAGTATAATACAGGATAAGTAATGTAATGTATGTACACAGTGACTGCACCAGCAGAATAGTGAATGCAGCTCTGGAGTATAATACAGGATAAGTAATGTAATGTATGTACACAGTGACTGCACCAGCAGAATAGTGAATGCAGCTCTGGAGTATAATACAGGATAAGTAATGTAATGTATGTACACAGTGACTGCACCAGCAGAATAGTGAGCGCAGCTCTGGAGTATAATACAGGATAAGTAATGTAATGTATGTACACTGTGACTGCACCAGCAGAATAGTGAGCGCAGCTCTGGAGTATAATACAGGATAAGTAATGTAATGTATGTACACAGTGACTGCACCAGCAGAATAGTGAGCGCAGCTCTGGAGTATAATACAGGATAAGTAATGTATGTACACAGTGACTGCACCAGCAGAATAGTGAGCGCAGCTCTGGAGTATAATACAGGATAAGTAATGTAATGTATGTACACAGTGACTGTACCAGCAGAATAGTGAGCGCAGCTCTGGAGTATAATACAGGATAAGTAATGTAATGTATGTACACAGTGACTGCACCAGCAGAATAGTGAGCGCAGCTCTGGAGTATAATACAGGATAAGTAATGTATGTACACTGTGACTGCACCAGCAGAATAGTGAGCGCAGCTCCGGAGTATAATACAGGATAAGTAATGTAATGTATGTACACAGTGACTGCACCAGCAGAATAGTGAGCGCAGCTCTGGAGTATAATACAGGATAAGTAATGTATGTACACAGTGACTGCACCAGCAGAATAGTGAGCGCAGCTCTGGAGTATAATACAGGATAAGTAATGTAATGTATGTACACAGTGACTGCACCAGCAGAATAGTGAGCGCAGCTCTGGAGTATGATACAGGATAAGTAATGTAATGTATGTACACAGTGACTGCACCAGCAGAATAGTGAGCGCAGCTCTGGAGTATGATACAGGATAAGTAATGTAATGTATGTACACAGTGACTGCACCAGCAGAATAGTGAGCGCAGCTCTGGAGTATAATACAGGATAAGTAATGTAATGTATGTACACAGTGACTGCACCAGCAGAACAGTGAGCGCAGCTCTGGAGTATAATACAGGATAAGTAATGTAATGTATGTACACAGTGACTGCACCAGCAGAATAGTGAGCGCAGCTCTGGAGTATAATGCAGGAAATAATTCTGTATCAGTAAATTATATAAAGTGATTGGTTTCATATAGACATGTCTTTATTGGGTAATTTCAGGCCACTTTACCTCTTCTCTTTAACCAACTAACCTTTATTTCTTCCTTTTATTAGTGTACGTATCCTCCCGTATTTGCATATTCCAATGTCTTGCAGAAAGCAGCGGTGGCATCAGGAAGGCTGACAGCAGATAGACGGGATGTGACAGCAGATAGGTGAGTGGACATGTTATGAGTAATGGACGTTGTCTCATCTATGGCGCCATCTCATTTGGTATTCTCCGCTTATTACCATGTCCAGGACGTGCTTCTAACTTAATCAGGACTCCGGCGGTGCTTTGCATGTGAAAAGAGAACTGAGCTTGCTGCATGTGTTTGGGGGAATTGGAGATAACACGCGTGACTCACACAGGGTCAGCGGGGGATCTTCTGTGAGGAGGGGCTCTGCTCCCAGGAATAGGTCCATGTTCTTATCATATCATTTTGCTGTTTGTATTATTTTCTCTGACTCGGCGTTCCCGGAGCATCGCCCGGGGGCCTCTCTTTGATCCAGTACTATCGCTCCACGACTCTGGCATCTCTGTTTTCTGGCGAATAAAAAAACCTTCATCCCGATTGTGGATGTGCTATGTTATCAGAGGCGAAAATATATCGCAGCCAGGAAAAGGGTTAAAAGAAGGGCTGAGGGGTAGACTTAGCGTTTCCATTAGATTGGGCCGCATCTGAGAGTTTCCAGATATAACTTCCTATACAATATAAAGCTGAAGTATATCCGTACGCTCAGATACTGTCTCGTGCAGGCAGAGCAGGGCTGAGTTTGTCATTGAACACGACGCACTTAGAGGTCACATTATAGTTTTGTGGTTTTCCATAGGACTGCAGGTAAATTAAAGCCTTGCAATATCCCAACCCTCCTACATCTGATGAACCGGTAAGTGAAGCAGTCAGCCATGTTCTTAGTCAAAAACACCCACCAATGGCATTTGATCCAGTATAATGTGTATAACCTTGTTCTGAACACCCCAGGATCGATACAGACCATGCACCAGACTCTTTAAGGCGAAGACCCCATGGGACGTCCCACTGCACAAAAGTGAAAAACCGCAGTGGCAATGCATCGCTTTAGACAGAAAGTTTGCAGAGCTTTCCTCCACGGACTTTCTGTTACAATTAAACCTGCGGGGAAACCGCCAGTGCTTCCGTAAGTTTAAAGGGATTCTATCCTTAAAATCACATTTTTTCTCTTGATTTTTTTTCTATTCTTCTCCTAACTTTAGATGTCTTCTCCGCGCCGCCGTTCGGTAGAAATCCCAGTTTTCGTCTGTGTGCAAATGAGTTCTCTCGCAGCACTGGGGGCGGTCCTCATCACTCAAACAGCACTGGGGCCGTCCCCAATGCAGCGAGAGAACTCTCCAGCGTTGCCTCCATCTTCTTTAGGAACTGCCTCTCTGCGGGTCTTCTTCCGGAGCTGGGTTCAAACTTCTAGGCCTCCGGCAGAGCTGACGGCGCATGCCTACAGGCTACAAGAAAATGGCCGCTTACACAGCTTGTGGCCACGCAGTCTGCTCTGCCCAAGGCCTAGAAGTTTCAATCCAGCTCCGGAAGAAGACCCGCAGAGAGGCTGTTCCTGAAGAAGATGGAGGCGGTGCTGGAGAGTTCTCTCGCTGCATTGGGGACACCCCCAGTGCTGTTTGAGCGCTGAGGACCACCCCCAGTGCTGCAAGAGAACTTATTTGCATACCGAAGAAAACAGGGATTTCTACCGAACGGCGGTACGGACAAGACATCTAAAGGTAGGAGAACAATAGGCTTTCTTAAGACTATTCCTACGTGTAATCGAGAAAAAATGTGACATTCTGTAATTTCCAACACCGTGCCAGATGTGAAGGAACTGATGGAAGGAAGTATGATTGCAGGATCAGACTACTCGGGGTTTGTTTGTTGTCTGTTACCATGAAGATGCAGAACTTTTTTTTGCATTTTTGATTATTAAGACTATTTGCAAAATTACTTATGGTAAGTTTCATTTTAGATGCTTTGGCACAGTAAAAATTGGGTGCAAAAGTGCATCTGTCTACGAGCTCCCTATAGACAATCGCTGCAGGGGTCTCTAGCAGCCCCCACTCCTATATACTCATCCTAGAGAGATACATGCAGGCAGTGCTGGAGTGATGCAGAAACCTGCTGCACTTGTACTTTAGGTATTTGCTTCTTTCCATTCATTTATGGGAAATATTGCTGACCACTGCGAGACATCATCATAAAAGCCAGGCAGTCATTTTATGGAGGTGCCCGGGCTGCACTTATAAACTGCAGTGCCAGCTTCTCGGATACCTGAAGCCATCAGCGGCTGTCACATGCCCCTCGGCAGCCGGGAGGCATGGCGCACACATCCCATTTCTCTTCGGTGCTTCACAGAGGTCAGCGTGAAATCGGACACATCACAATAATGTTTCTGTGGATGAAAATGGCAACAAACATCCCCGGGGATAGATTATATATTAGGAGGCAGTGGATGCTGGAAGCGTGAAAAACACAAGGCTGCAGGTGACGGAACGCGGATTGCTTAGACCTTCACCAGAGAATAGCCATTGGCAGGGTTAGACTCTCTGCTGTGGAACTACTACTCCCAGCATGGCTGTCTTTGGGTGGTTTTTAAGTTTGCTATGTACATTTTGTTGTTACCCCAATACCTATTGCAGTTCAGCAGTAATGTCTGTTTTCTGGGGAAGCCACTTGTGGCAAGACCGTTACAGCTACAGCACTCCCTACAGGAGAAATGTAGTATTGCAGCAATTGGAATACATGACGGGGCGAGGTTTGGGTCAGGGGATGAGGGGCTAGGTTTGGAATAGTGTGAGACAATTTTCCATGTTTGGTTCTAGAATGGAACGGTTGAAAAAGGGTTATCCCTGGCATAGCGTGAATCCAGTAGAGGGCGCTGCCTCAGCTCTAGGTGTGTTAGCCTAGTGGTTTGATAGGAATTTCCTCCCACAGCTAACACCCCCTTCACCTTGGGATTTGTTCTTGTAGCATAGTCCAAGTATCACTACCTAAATATGCCTAAATGCAAACCTATACAGACATAGACACAAGGGGTGGCGCCACCTACTGGATCCATGCCGGGCCAGGGGGTGTAAATATCCTTCTGGCACTGGGATAGGTGGCCTTTTTATATAAGATGGTGCCGTCTACATAAATCATTGGTTCCCTGACCCGGTCAGGGCCTTTAGTAAGACTGGTGTACGATATGTTGGTCTTAATACATCTACCCCATTTTTACCAGCCAAATTCCTCTGGTCCACCTGCAAATATACACTCACTGCTAGGCCAAGCATGCATGTGCTATCACGAAGGAGAGGGGAGGAAGCTGCTGCCAGGGCGAAGTTTCAGCACACCGCAGCAGGGTTTGGCCGCCATTCCTCTTATGTGTGCGGCCTGCTTTATCCGCAGCAGCCATCGGGCATTCATCTGGAATATTAGAAACTACTGGCTGATTGTTTCCACGCACCGGGATACAATATTCTTCTATGTTTGCAACATTTTATTAAAATAAAAAGAAATAATTGAATCCGTCTTGTTTTCACCTGAGGCTCACGGATTGCAGGGTTGGGATTACAAGGCAATTAACCTCACATACACAACGCTGTCGCCTTGTTTTTCTTTCATTTTTTTTTTTTTTTTGCCATAGGATGATGATATTCCAGTGTATTATGCAGATGGGAGGTTGGACGGCGGCGGGTCCGGGGGTCAGTGCTACTACTTGACACATGGATTAATATAGGTATACAGTGGAGAGATGGTCGCTGGGTAGACAGGCTCACATCTCCTCTATTTCTTATTATTGAGGACACTTATTGATCACCAGGACGAGGGTCCCTGTGAGGATGGAGGATGCACATGTGTGGTTGCCAGTCCATTCGTTCTCTGCAAACATTTTTTTTGCAATGGTTTGCTACCCTGGAGGTCACAATCTGACCCGTTAAACCTGACTAGGAATTACAGCGGGGGGCGCCATCTACAGACAGTATTGTTTTGTAGTTTTCGTCATTAGATGAAATTGCAGAGGTGCGACTAATGTTGTTCCTTGTCTGGATTTTCTCCTAGGTGTTTCCCACTTGGCACTGACCAGTAGGGGGCACTGCCTCAGATGTGGATTTAATAGCTGTGCGGTCTGGCGAGCTGAGTACACCAGCCCATCACGGGTAACGCACCCTGCACCCTGGTCCAAGTCACAATAACTAAATATGTGTTTCCTAAATGCAGCACTAACCCGCCTGGTGTGATGTGGACACTCGGGGTGACTAACAGTCACCGGACACGGGGTGGTTCCTAATACTAACAGTCACTGGAGGTCACATGGACACGGGGTGATGCCTAATACTAACAGTCACCGGAGGTCACATGCACACGGGGTGGTTCCTAATACTAACAGTCACCGGAGGTCACATAGACACGGGGTGATGCCTAATACTAACAGTCACCGGAGGTCACATGGACACGGGGTGGTCCCTAATACTAACAGTCACTGGAGGTCACATGGACACGGGGTGATGCCTAATACTAACGGTCACCGGAGGTCACATGTACATGGGGTGGTTCCTAAATCTTCTGGAACCTCGTACATTCTAGAAAGCACCATCTAGCTATAATAATAATAATAAATTTTATTTCTATAGCGCCAACATATTCCGCAGCGCTGTACAATTTGTAGGGTTCAAATACAGACAGAAAGATACATAACAAAGAAAGTTATTTCACACAATGGGACTGAGGGCCCTGCTCACAAGATCTTACAATCTATGAGGTAGAGGGGGTGACACAAGAGGTAGCAGGGGCGGCATTGCTTATACAGGGGTCAGACAATGTGTAATAGAGGTGACTGTCATTACACAAACATAAGACTTTATGAGCCGTCACCAGTCGTGTCCTGTAACATGTGGATGAAGCTCGGACCTATAAAGTTATCCTGAGATGACATCAAATCATGTGGGGTAATGTGGGAGCGGGGACAGCGGAGGGTTAAGGGTTTACGTTAGACATTGTGATCGGCCGGTCTGATAAGATGTGTCTTTAGTTTGCGTTTGAAACTGTAGAAATTGGGAGTTAATCTGATTGTCCGGGGTAGAGCATTCCAGAGAAGTGGTGCAGCTCGGGAGAAGTCTTGTATACGAGCGTGGGAGGTTCTGATAATAGAGGATGGAAGTGTTAGGTCATTGTGTGAGCGGAGAGCACGGGTTGGGCGGTAGACAGAGATGAGGGAGGAAATGTAGGGAGGTGCGGCATTATGGAGAGCCTTGTGGATGAAAGTGATAACTTTATATTTTATTCTATAAGGAATAGGCAGCCAATGTAGTGACTGGCACAGACCAGAGGCATCTCTGTAGTGTCTAGCCTGATAGATGAGCCTGGCCACTGCATTCAGAATAGATTGTAGAGGGGAGAGTTTAGTGAGGGGAAGACCGATTAGTAAGGAATTACAGTAGTCAAGGCGAGAATGAATCAGAGAGACAATAAGTGTCTTTAGTGTATCTCTGGTAAGGAAAGGACGTATTCTGGAGATGTTTTTGAGGTGGAGGTGACATGAACGTGCGAGTGATTCATTATGAGGGGAGAAGGAAAGGTCTGCGTCAAACATGACCCCGAGGCAGCGGGCCTGCTGCCTAGGAGTTATAGTAAGGCCTGAGACTGCAATGGATATATCAGGGACAGATCTGTTAGATGGTGGAAACAGTAGTAGCTCAGTCTTGGAGAGATTTAGTTTCAGATAGAGCGAGGACATGATATTAGAGACAGCAGAGAGACAGTCACTGGTGTTCTGTATGAGTGCAGGGGTGATGTCACGGGAAGATGTGTATAATTGGGTGTCATCAGCATAAAGATGGTACCTGAAGCCAAATCTGGCGATGGTTTGTCCAATGGGGGCTGTGTAGAGAGAAAAGAGCAGGGGGCCGAGGACTGAGCCCTGAGGAACCCCAACAGCAAGGGAAAGAGGGGAGGAAACAGAGCCTGCGAATGATACGCTGAAAGTGCGGTCTGAGAGATAAGAGGAGAACCAGGAGAGCGCAGTGTCCATGAGGCCGACTGAGCAGAGCAGAGTGAGGAGGAGATGATGGTCAACAGTGTCAAAAGCTGCAGAGAGGTCCAGAAGAATAAGAAGAGAGAAGTCACCATTGGATTTAGCCATTAGGAGATCATTGGAGACTTTATAGGGCACCTTATATGTAACGCTTCCTCGGAAAAGTATGCAAATCAGCTATCCTCCAGAAGGAAGAAAACGGTCTCTAGCGCCACTTATAGGTCGCTACCCTGTACGTCATCTCCATGATTCTTCCCCAAAGTTCACTGCCGGTAAACTTTATCCTTTCCCCTATAAAAGTTAATCTGATCCAAAACGAATCCAGAAATAGTCATTGCGGGGCGGCTGAGGTCACCCTCACAGAGCTGCCTGCTAGCAGTGGAATATTCATTGTCAGCAGGCAGCCAAGAAGGGGCTTTTCATTGCTCGTCTGTGAACCGAGCTGCTGATTCCACGATCTTTATACTATTTTTTTCATGCGATTCTTGGCGGTGCATAAATAGAAGCTGTAATAGTAACTCTTCCAGCGCCCCTCAGACATTTGGCTATATGCTGTAATTTCGGGAGAAATGGGCTGATTAGCACACCAATGGCGCACGTCGCCAGCCCCGCTGTCATTACCGGGGTGCTAATCTCCACAATGTGATAAAAGCCGCAGGTTTGGGAGAAATGTCAGGTCGATTCCCGGAATAGCCTCTCAGGGTGCGACAGAGGGACAGAAAATCACTTCCTTTGCATTTTCTAGAGACAATCAAGGATTCTGATGGGCTTTCCAATCTTTAGGTTTGTATCCGGAGTAGATGGGCTGCAGGTTGTTATAACTCAAGGTATTACAGGATCCTAGGACTGCCAGGGATGTGCAGCCCTAATGGAAATCGGGGCCTATAGATATGACTTAGCTCTGATCAAGCCTGAGATAGTCTACAATCCATCTACTTGCTGCTCCTTATATCCCTGTTATTTACATGCAGTGAATCGGCGGACAAACTACATTTCCCAGGATCCATCTGCCTGCTCTCATTCTGTGTACCCTTTCCATTCTCCCCTGCAATGAAATCATAGGTAATAAATCCCTCCGACGTGAGGTCACACGATTTTGGGATGTTTTATTTGCAAGTTTCAATTCCATCCAAACCACCCCACAAACACAGAGAGTGAGAGAAGGCAGATGCATTATGGGAAATGTAGTTTGTCCACCGATTCACTGCATGCAGAATTGTGCAAAGGATGCACAAGGGAACAGTAAGGATTTAGCACTGAAAGCTGGAGAACCCCTTTAAGTTTTACATTTTCGTCCCTATGCTTTTAGGTTTTTTGCACTGTCCACAGAAGTAACTTCTAATGCTGGATCAGCTGATCAGAACAGGATCTGGGTGTTGGACCCCACTGATCAAACACTAATGGCCTATCCGGTGCATTTGAGGCCACAAAACCATCGTAATAGTGGGATAGTGCTTGGATATGCCATCACTTTATATACAGTGGAGGTCCGGATCCTCAGAATGAAGGGGGTACAGTTCTGGTGTAAGCACTCACGACCTAAGTGTTCCCTTCACAGTGACTCTTCTGCCTCCCTTTCTTGTGCACAAGGAACTGCAGCTGTTCCCATTGACTTGCATAGAGCTGAGCTGCAGTCCCTGCCCAGTACGTGGTTGGGCGCACAATGATGGGGTAAACCAATGTTATGTGCCTTTCATTCTCAGCATCAGAGCATATTCTAGATCTGTGTCATCACTTTGTAAGATCGGAATACCACTTTATTCTGGCTGGCAGTCCATGTTACCTTCACAGTTTGACATTTGTTAAGCTGCAGGAGGATGTTTGCAGTCGCTGCTTTCTTCCGCAGGCCGCTGTAGCAGTGCAGGAAGCATGTGAGCGCCTGGAAACACGTCGTACTGCATCTGTATTTTAATTAAAGGTCTTTAATCACTTTTATGCCGGGATCCTTCCATCCTTCTCATTAGCCTCACATCTGAATTACTGCACTCAGGAGCACCGTTCTCTCTTCTTCTTCTTTACTGCTGTCACCTCCTATATTTTTCCTGGAAGAAGATGTCCTGTGTCTACCTGGTCAGCAAGGGAAGCGCACAAGTACTCTGTGGGGTGATGAGGAGATTTGCCAGAAGGTTTCAGATGTTGTCATTCATAGGACTGGTTAACCGGGCTCCATATTTTCTGCGTGATGGTTTCATGTCTGCAGAGCTTAATAGGGTTAATCCCATTATCCAGACCTATAGTGTCAGATCATTGGGGATCCCACCACCGGTTCCACCAGGAGACTGAAAGACTGAATGGATCACCAGTGCACTTGTATGCAAACACCGGAGTCCCCATAGCAGTGAGTGGAGAGATGGTCGTGCGGGCGCTCCATTCGCATTCACATGGAGGAGACAGGGGGTGCTTTTAGTTTCTCATTCTCAGGATCGCTGGGTAATCTGACCCTTATCCTCTGTCCTGCGGATAGGACATAAGTATCCTTAATGCTACAACCCTTTAGGTCAGAAAAACGCAGCGTTTTACAGTCATTGTAAGGTGGACGGGATTCTGGCAAATCTCATCCACACCTTGCGGAAAAATACGACACACTGTGATTTCTCAAACCGTTGTGTAGAGGTGGCAGCGATCCTCTGAATGCTGCAACCTCTTCAATCATCTGACTGGTGGGGGTCCTGGATGTCGGACCCCACTGATCACATATTGGTCTTAAGCATAGGTCAAGTCCTTGAAAAGAACCTAGACGACAGACAGATACATGTTACCTGCACTGATACATTGTAACAAACTATCAGGAGAGAGATTTGTGCTGCTGATGTGTTGCATTAGAGGGATTTTGGGAGAGGATACAATGGTAACAAACCCCCCGAGTGTCTGGATAGGATAACAATGTTCTCATTGCGGTATGCACTTCCCAATTAGAGGTATTGTTCATTAGTTATGGCTCCTGTTCACACCTAATGAGGGGAGTGATAAATCTCGGCATATTTTGGAGAGATCAATTTTTATGCAAATGAACTTCACGCTGGAGAAGATGAATATTTCCCTGTTTATCACGCTCACCTATTCCCCGCTTCACTGACGACTTTCTAAAACTTTTGACAAGTTCAGCTGAATTTAGGCTCTGCAGATTTTCCGCAAAGTATGGCGGCGCATCGGGGTTTTACCACATTGCTTTGCACAGAAAGTTCTGCTTCCATTATACCTATAGAGAAACCGCCATTAAACCATCCTTGTTGATGGTGCGGTCTCCACGTTGACGGTGCGGTCTCCATGTTGATGGTGCGGCCTCCATGTTGACGGTGCGGTCTCCATGTTGATGGTGCGGCCTCCATGTTGATAGTGTGGCCTCCATGTTTATGGTGCGTCCTTCTTGTTCTCCAGCATATCCCACAGATGATCAGATTAAGATCTGGGGAATTTAGAGCCGTCAGCACTTTGATCTCTCTGTCGTGTTCCTCATTTCTGAACAGTTTTGCAGAGAGGTCACAGCCGTCATGGAGGGGGGTACTTGGCGATACAATGTTTAGGTGGGTGGTAGATAACACAGTCTAATCCACATGATGTCAGCACCCAACATTTTGCAGCAGAACATTACCCTACCTCTGCCGGTGCCTTCTTCCTATAATACCATCTGGTGTCATCTGTTCCCAGGGCAAGTGACACATACATCCGGCCATCCACATGATGTAGCAGAGCCGAGTGTGCACAAGGGTTCTAGTGCACCCTCGGCTCTGCTACATCTGATGGGCTGACCGGCACATGGTATAGTTGAGCAGAACTGGCTCAACACTGCTAAGTCTCTGCATTCCCATAGGAATGCATTGGCCAGCCTTCGGCCAATCAGCGCTGGCTCTGCTGGAGGAGGCGGAGTCTAAGGTCGGACCTGAATGGAGACTGGTGTGGAGCGATCTTAGACTCCGCCTCCTCCAGCAGAGCCAGCGCTGATTGGTCGAATTCCGTACTCTGGCCCATCAGCGCTGTCCAATGCATTCCTATGGGAAAAAGTTAGCTTGCGAAAATCTCAAGCTGACAGGGATTTCCATGAAATAAAGTGACTTTTATGCCCCCAGACATGCTTCCCCTGCTGTCCCAGTGTCATTCCAGGGTGTTGGCATCATTTCCTGGGGTGTCATAGTGGACTTGGTGACCCTCCAGACACGGATTTGGGTTTCCCCCTTAACGAGTATATGTTCCCCATAGACTATAATGGGGTTCGAAACCTGTTCGAACACTCGAACAGTGAGCGGCTGTTCGAATCGAATTTCGAACCTCGAACATTTTAGTGTTTGCTCATCTCTAGTGACGACACATCCCATATACAGGAATCTGTGATGTCCTAGGTGTACTGACACTTTTCAGCAATCTGCCCTTTCTGTGGACTACCCTTCGCTCCCTGCACCTCATAGAGCCGTGTGCGCCCATGAGGCTGCTGGTCCTTCCTTGGAGCCCTTTCGGTGCTTATTAGGAACACCCCAAGACCTGCTTTATGACCCAGCCATCAATTTTTGCCTTTGTCACAGTTGCTCAGATCCTTGCACTTACCAATTTCTGCTTTCCACACAACTCATTGTTGACTTGCTTAATAGATCCCTTGTCTGCCAGGCTGTGTGGTCAGCAGATAATCCGGGCTATTCTCTTCCCCGGTCAGTGGTCTCCATGTTATGGCTGATCGCTGTACACATTGTGCATTTCCTGCCAGTTTCCCTGTGAATCACGTGCCTATAATAATTCTCTATACTTCCCAGGCCTTTGTGCCCCGTAATTTGGTTATTTTGTACTTATGACCGGGAGCCTTGGCGTTTTGCACTTTCCCTGCGCTCAGGTATTTACCTGAATCATTGGTAATTGTATTTACATGGCCGTGAGAGGCGGCTTAACCCGGTTACAGCGCCTTGTGCCTTCTGCAAATCACTCTCCATTGAATCGGCTAAATCCCATATTGCAGAGGTAATTGCTTGTCTTGTGGGGTCTCCCGTATAACACGGGCTGCGCGGTTGACAAGTCGAGATTCCAGCCTGCGTTTACCGCTGCCTGGCAGATAAGCGGTTAATTTCCTAGGACCCAGAAATAATGACATGAATATGACTCGGTCATTACATTGACTTTGCGAGGTCACTCGTCCTTTAGATATTCTCCCACCAGCCTTTATTCTGCGCATCCCCTGCAGCCTCTCGTACATTCAGAGGCCCCCCAGCTTTTCGTACATCGCTCCCCCCTCCCCACTTGTTCTACACTGTTCTGCTTTCTATGGCTCAGTTTAACTAAATCAGTGGTGGGTAACCTAATTTAATCAGAAAGCTACAGGCATGTCCCTAAAGTACCCTCAAGGACCCTGCTCGTCACATGACAGAGGGGCCGCATCTCGAAAGTCGGAAGAACATAGCAATGCGATGTTATTACCGTCTGTGCCGAGGACGGATTGTTGTTACAGGCAAAAAGTTGTAAAAAAGAAAAGAGGAAAAGCAGAGAAAAGCCAAAAATTTAAAGCGATATTACAGGTTCATTCCACTGAAAACAATCGAGGGTGGAATTAGAAAAGGAAACCACCAGCTTTTCTGTAGATATAATTAACATACTGCGATTTCCAAAACCATAACAGTTTTGGAAATCGCTGCGTATCTGCACCGCGTATTTTTTTCAGCAACATTTACGCCACATGGAGCCCTGGCCAGTGAATGGTGGGGCCCCGTGGTGACCTTTTGACATGGGGCCCCACTGACCGACGCTGAAGACCCCGACCAAATGCCCCCTTCCCCCGCGCATTCCTGCGCACACTATTATTGCCCCATAGTGGCCCCTGCTCACAGTATTATTGCCCCATAGTGGCCCCTGCACACAGTATTATGCCCCATAGTGGCCCCTGCTCACAGTATTATGCCCCATAGTGACCCCTGCACACAGTATTATGTCCCATAGTGGCCCCTACACACAGTATCATGCCTCATAGTGGCCCCTGCACACAGTATTACCCCCCCCCATAGTGGCCCCTGTACACAGTATCATGCCCCATAGTGGCCCCTGCACACAGTATTATGCCCCATAGTGACCCCTGTACACAGTATCATGCCCCATAGTGGCCCCTGTACACAGTATTATGCCCCATAGTGGCCCCTGCACACAGCATTATCCCCCATAGTGGCCCCTGTACACAGTATTATGCCCCATAGTGGCCCCTGCACACAGTATTATCCCCCATAGTGGCCCCTGCACACAGTATTATCCCCCATAGTGGCCCCTGTACACAGTATTATCCCCCATAGTGGCCCCTGCACACAGTATTATCCCCCATAGTGGCCCCTGCACACAGTATTATGCCCCATAGTGGCCCCTGCACACAGTATTATCCCCCATAGTGGCCCTGCACACAGTATTATCTCTCATAGTGGCCCCTGCACACAGTATTATCCCCCATAGTGGCCCCTGCACACAGTATTATGCCCCATAGTGGCCCCTGCACACAGTATTATCACTCATAGTGGCCCCTGCACACAGTATTATCCCCCATAGTGGCCCCTGCACACAGTATTATCCCCCATAGTGGCCCCTGCACACAGTATTATGCCCCATAGTGGCCCCTGCACACAGTATTATCACTCATAGTGGCCCCTGCACACAGTATTATGCCCCATAGTGGCCCCTGCACACAGTATTATGCCCCATAGTGGCCCCTGCACACAGTATTATCACTCATAGTGGCCCCTGCACACAGTATTATGCCCCATAGTGGCCCCTGCACACAGTATTATGCCCCATAGTGGCCCCTGCACACAGTATTATGTCCATTAGTGGCCCCTGCACACAGTATTATCCCCCATAGTGGCCCCTGCACACACTATTATTGCCCCATAGTGGCCCCTGCACACAGTATTATTGACCCATTGTGGACACCCATGTACAATAACTATACTCTGGGGTCTTTTCGGACCCCAGAGTATAATAATTGGGGACCCAGGGGAGGATACAAACATGAAAAACGCTGTTACGTACCTATCCCCGGCCCCGATGCGATCCCTGTTGATATCGGCCATCTTCAATGACATATGGCACATCACAAGATCCGGGCCTGCGTCACAACGTCACTCAAGTAGGCCCGAAGCCTGCCTAGAGCGCGGAGAGGTAACAGTGTTTTTTATGTTATACTCGGGGGTCTGGGAGTACCCCTTTAACCGCGCTTCTGCTCCTGAGCAGGTGAGAGTGTTATTCCCGCGCACACGCAGGGTGTACGCCTCACATCCTGCCGCCGCTACGTAAACCCTTTCATTGCACAGTAAGTAATTACAGTATAAGAAGGAAATGTAAATTAGCGCGCGGCTCCATTGTGACATTTTGACCAAACAGTATACAAATTCACCGCAGGAAGAGCGTTCCCTTGGCCTCCGCCGCCTCCGAGCTCCATAAAGGTCATTTTTCAAGTAGCTGGATTAAGGTATTTTAAAATTACATCTTTTTTTATTTTATATATATAAAAAATCGTGTCGCCACCCGCTCGTCTCCTGGGCATTCAACTACATTTTACCAGCGTGTTGACCCCATTATTTCACACTCACGGTGTAATGAGCTCTCTGTACACAAAGCCAGCAAGCAATCTTGCTCTGGGATTTTATCCATTAACCCCTGCGCGTTTTTTTTTCCCTTTACAAGAGGGACCTTGTTCGGAGGCGCAATGCTCTGCGGGGATCAGCAAGGAGCAATTCAGGTCTCCGGTCCCACTCTGCAGTCTGAGCCCGTACGCAGGGTACATTATAGATGGATGTATTAATAAAACAGAACCTGCCCGTTTTATTGCACGTAATTATATATAATGGTCGGGACGTGGAGCGGCGACAGATCTGCAGAGTGGGAATGAGAGCGGCACATCACCGGGGAGGGAACAGACAGTCATATCCAGGGCACGAGCCTTTATAACTGTGGTCTGCAACCTGTTGCAAAACTACAACTCTCATCATTCCCTGACGGCTTGCAACGTGCGACACAAATAGCTTCGTGTTCTTTGTTCAAGCCACAGCGTGCGTGCAACACTTGTACTAACAGGACTTTAAAGGGGTATTCTGGGACTTATATATTGGATCTGACACCCAGGACCTTGTCTCACAAGCATTGTGGCCTCTTGCCTGTGCCGATGATGTCACGTTCCTCTGTCGCATGGTACAGCGGCAGCTCAGTCTCATGCAAGAGAAAAGTGCTGAGCTGCACTACCAAACACAGCCACTACGATAAATAAGGCGCTGTGCTTGGGATTCAGTGTAGACGCTATAGGACCCCTACCCTTCACATATCGCGTATACGCCTTCAGTATATTGGTCCCCTTTAACCCCTTAAGAAATGGCCCGTAGCAGTTCTTGAGTTGTTCACGCCTGTCAAGTTCCTGGTCTTGGAAAAGCTGGGTCATGACCAACATAGACACCCTTGTGATGTTGTGATCCAGCTTTCCCAAAAACCAGAATGGCACACCATCCTTGTTATTTAGGGGGGCTTCTCCAAGGGTCCATGGTGGCCTCCTCATGAACATCAGGTACATCGCTATTCACTTGAGTGGGACGGAGCTGCAAAAACCCTGATATGTAGGGTTGAGCCGATCTTGAGATTTCAGGATCGATTTTAAAATCTGATTTCTGATCATTTTCCAGCCGATCCCGATCATGAAATTTACTCGATCACCGATCTTTTCCGATCCCGATTGCTCAATTGACCCATGAACATGATACCAGGGTGTATAATAACTGCTGTGCAGGACTTGTTGCAAGTTTCTGGGGGTTTTACCAGAGGAATTGACGCAGATCAGGTACTTGATACCCGGGTAAGGGGCAAGTAAAGGTAAATGGATTGGCGGGTAAGTTTGTATCTTGTGTTGAGAGTTCCACTTTGCAGAGAATTCTCTCTTCTTTCCAGGAGGGTGTTGTGCGAGCGGCTGCTAATTCTTCGAGTCTTCTCCTCTCGCTGCTCCTTATCTCTGAGAACATATTGTAGATACTTGTGTGTTATAGGATTGTTACTTCACTTCTCCCAGGGGTCCGTTTGGGAAGATTAAAGTGTTAATCTCTGTGCAAAACTCCTAAAACTTTCCCATCATTACCCACAATGCAGTCAGTGGGACATAGTCACATAGAGTTATCCTATAAGAAATGTTCTGGAACTTTCTAGATAATCTTTTTGTATCTATTTTTCACCACTTTTAGAATCTCTGCTTTCTCTCAATGGAGTGTCAGTGCCCTTGCCCCGCTGGAACTCCATTTATTTCTATGGGGCTGCTGCAGATATGGAGGACACAGGGGGACATTTGGATCCTTGTTCTGGTGGGGTGTTGCTATAGGGGGTGTAGAGGCAGCAGTTGCTACTGAGCCCTGGACCGTGTGGGGGCACCATAGGTCCCTCTGCCATATAAAATATACCACGATTTTGAATGGCACATGCTCATTTTTGCATTAGGGCATCAAACTTCAAGTTATGCCTCTGGTTTCGCAGTCGGATCCCCAGTAATCTGACATTTATTTCCATCCTCAGGGTTGTCCTGGGTCATAAATGCATGTATAAGAAGAGGGCTAGGCATAAAAGAGTCCTGATTCTTACTTGCACCCTGTCCTCCATTTCTGCACTGATCCGGCTGTCACTCCTACCACTGTTTGTATACAGAGCAGCTGCAGGGATGACATCACATTGATGACATCACTGCTACAGCTGCTTTATATAAAGATACATCTGGGGTGGGGGGTGTAGTTAGGCCCAGTGCAGGCACAAAGGGGGGGATACAGGTATAAATACTTTTTTCTTTATCGCCCCCTCTTCCCCTCGCTACATGGATTTAATCTTATGATCCCGGACAGCACCTTAATATCCATAACTGTCCAGACTAGGACTTAACCTTTCTAGACTCCAGACTGATACATTTTACCTGCACTGATACATTGTAACACACTTTCATCAGTAGGATTTGCACTGCACTGCCATAGGTCTTGTCGCTATCTTCCCACAGACCAGTAAGGACATAGAAGTCTGCATAACTATGTAGATTGCATAACTATGTAGATTTCCAGTCCATGGTCTCTGTGACTGCAGCAACGGCAGGTGAGAGCCCCGACTATCCCCAGGGCTGCCGGATGTGCCGATGTTTGCACATGGACTCAGGATTGCTCTAAGCGTTTTTTGCCGATGCGCAGTCTCATTAATAAAATATGTGGCAACATCAGAACCAAAGCTAAATTCCAGGCTGGAGGAGGTGACGTCTCTGCCGGCGCTGATTCTCCGGGGCTGGATACCTGTTAGGTTCTCTCTTGGTATTCTTCCTACCTCTCTGATCATTTTCTGTTACTACATCTCCTCTTCCTCTTGCTGTCGGGGTTCCTCCGGGCTCAGTCTTAGTTGTCTTTCTCTCTATACAGCTCCATTTGGACAAACCGTCAGCAGATTTGGCTTTCACTGCCATCTTTATGCTGATGATAACTAATTGTATACCTTGTCCTGTGACATCACCCCTGCAGTATTACATCTGTCTATGACATCATGTCCTCTCTCCACCTGACACTGAACTTCTTGTGTTTCCATGGTGTGGGGGTTATATGTGATGAATGTGGGGGCCAAGGGCATCCTTCTGTCCAGCCATGGCCTCCACCCTGTGCCAGTCATTGCTCTGGTTGCTCGTTCACTCCAGAATACAATGGAAGCCTATCACTGTCCCGCACAGCGCGGCTCCTCCATACATCTCTGTCTCTTGCCCTGCTAATGCTCTCCCTTCTCCCTAACACTAACATCCTCCATGGTGTGACCTCCCACAACCATCTCCAAAACTTCTCTCATGCTGCACCATCTCTCTGGATTGTGCTACTGGGACAATGAGCTTATCCGCAACCTCCACCGATGTCCAGGAATTACAGGGAAGACGCTGGGAAGGAAAAAGAAAAACAGAACATAGAAAAATCAAACTCACTTGTCCCTGACGCTTCAGTGTCCGCCATCGCTGTCCATTCTAGTCCTGCACGTGAACACTGAGGTCAATAAGTAGCCACAGGAAAGGAACCAGTGATGTCTGTGAGTGACGTCTATTTCATCATAGATTGTAAGCTCTTGTGAGATGAACCCTCAATCCTCTTATGTCTAGTTACATTGTAAGCTCTTGTGAGGCAGATCCTCACTCCTTCTGTCTCCTCATAGATTGTAAGCTCTTGTGGCAGACCCTCTCTTGTGACAGACCCTCACTCCTGTCTCCTCATAGATTGTAAGCTCTTGTGACAGACCCTCACTCCTGTCTCCTCATAGATTGTAAGCTCTTGTGAGACAGACCCTCACTCCTGTCTCCTCATGGATTGTAAGCTCTTGTGACAGACCCTCACTCCTGTCTCCCCATAGATTGTAAGCTCTTGTGACAGACCCTCACTCCTGTCTCCCCATAGATTGTAAGCTCTTGTGAGACAGACCCTCACTCCTGTCTCCCCATAGATTGTAAGCTCTTGTGAGACAGACCCTCACTCCTGTCTCCCCATAGATTGTAAGCTCTTGTGACAGACCCTCACTCCTGTCTCCCCATAGATTGTAAGCTCTTGTGACAGACCCTCACTCCTGTCTCCTTGTAGATTGTAAGCTCTTGTGAGACAGACCCTCACTCCTGTCTCCTTGTAGATTGTAAGCTCTTGTGAGACAGACCCTCACTCCTGTCTCCCCATAGATTGTAAGCTCTTGTGACAGACCCTCACTCCTGTCTCCTTGTAGATTGTAAGCTCTTGTGACAGACCCTCACTCCTGTCTCCCCATAGATTGTAAGCTCTTGTGACAGACCCTCACTCCTGTCTCCTCATAGATTGTAAGCTCTTGTGACAGACCCTCACTCCAGTCTCCTCATAGATTGTAAGCTCTTGTGAGACAGACCCTCACTCCTGTCTCCTTGTAGATTGTAAGCTCTTGTGACAGACCCTCACTCCTGTCTCCTCATAGATTGTAAGCTCTTGTGAGACAGACCCTCACTCCTGTCTCCTCATGGATTGTAAGCTCTTGTGAGACAGACCCTCACTCCTGTCTCCTCATGGATTGTAAGCTCTTGTGAGACAGACCCTCACTCCCGTCTCCTCATAGATTGTAAGCTCTTGTGAGACAGACCCTCACTCCACGTGTCTGAATTCTCAGCTCATTGCTCTGTATTGTCTGATTTTGTCTATCCATGACACCTCTGATATGTGAAGCTCTGCTGCTGGCGATATATTAATTATGATTATTAATATTGTCAGTATCCTGCTTGTGCCACTAGGTGGCAGTATATTCCAAGCCCTGCGCGCCCCGCTCCTCGCAGAGTCATCTAACTTTTTATAAGGTCACTATTGTATATTTAAACATAGTACGAGGGGGAAAAGTGCACAAATAACTGGCATCTGCTCCCACCGAATTACATCTGCCAGCTCCTGGGCACACATTTTACAAGCCTACATTGCATCGTCCCATGCAGCTTTAGTATTTCTCCGTGCCGGTTATTATAACATCAGTCAATCCTTGATCACACCGAGGTAGGAAAGTTTATGAGCTGTAACCTGTAAGGAGGCCGAGCCGATGAGTGACAGGCGGCCGCATCCTTCCAAATTGCAGATGACACATGGTTATAGGGGAGGGGGCGGAGGCGATACCCCAGACCCCAAGCCTTAAGGGGACCCTAAAAATAGGCACTAAGAGAACAAAGATAGTACTGGATGAGGCTTCTCTAGTTAGTGATACTCAGTTTGTAGGTGCAAAGATTTTTCTGCAGGGTAAGTAGAACATCTTAAAGCAGTGGTAGGGAATAGAGATGAGCGAGTACTGTTGGGATCAGCCGATACGAACAGCACGCTCGCATAGAAATGAATGGACGTAGCCGGCACGTGGGGGGTTAAGCGGCCGGCCGCCGTCAAAGCGGAAGTACCAGGTGCATCCATTCATTTCTATGGAGCGTGCTGTTCGGATCGGCTGATCCGAACAGTACTCGCTCATCTCTAGTAGGGAACCTTCGCCTCTTCAGCTGCTGTGAAACTACAACTCCCAGCATGCTCCATTCACTTCCATGGGAGTTCCAAGAACAGCAGAGCCAGTATGCATGCTGGGAGTTGTAGTTTTGCAACAGCTGCAGAGCTGAAGGTTCCCTACCCCTGTCTTAAAGTTGCAAATTGCAACCCCCATTAGCTAGAAAGGGAGGATGTCTCTCTTGAGAAGCAAGGTTGACCACTGTTTTGTGTATACAGCTCTTATACAGACCTATGCGTCTTCAGACAACAAACCAAACCCTGTGTAGTCTGATCCTGTAGTCAGGCTCCTTAGTTGTACATTACTCACAAAAAGGGGTGACGTCCTTGAATCCCAAAAGTGCAAATCTCCCTGACCCAGCGGATTGCTCCTGTGCCTGCCATACTATGCAAGACATGGGCCAAATCACAAAAAAAAGGGTTGTGACTGGTCCGTTTTGTGCTTTCATCCCAAAACGTGGCATGTCAGGGCCCCCCCAAAAAAGAGGGGCCACATAAAGGGGGCAGGGTCATGTTAAAACATTTTCTGCAAGCCGTATTGACTCTAAGTATCCAGGAATAAGGAGCAGGATGGCAGAACAAGACTACACATGATACGTATGTCGTCTATTACCACGGAGATCTGCATAGAAGCGTGAAATTCGGGAGCCCCTATAGACAATGATACAGAGGAATAGAATAACTTTATTGGTACGACAGTTATGTGACTTTTGGGGGTCAACAATAAATTTAAAGGGATATGGGGGTGGTGAAGTATAAGGGTTACCCCTCCCCCGCCATTACATGCTGTATACATAAGATGGCAGAATTTTTTTTTTTTCTAATACAGACCTTGCAAAGTGACTTCTTCTTCTTCCTATTTGAGATGCATTAGCGGAACCGTACAATGGTTGTGAAGATGGACGGGGCCTTTGTGCTGGAGGATTTTATCTCTTGTCTCCTGCTCTGCCGAGTCTCCCTCCGCCATAAAGACTTGAACTTGGAACTATACAATTTGTTCAATAGCTAATCCTGACAGAAACCACTCAGGGAAAGGCTTTATGGCTTCAAGAGCTCAATGAATGGTTCTCTAATACCTAAGAGCCGCTCCGTTCAAAAGTCAGAACCTGCTATTCTTTGCAAGGAATATGGAATTTGTATTTATCTTGTTGTTCCTGTTGCGGCCACTTGGGGCGCTGTTGCATCGGAACCTATTGTATCGATTGCCTTGCAAAAAGAATATTTGTTAGCTGAGGATTCTAGGAGCTTACAATCTATCAGGAGATGGGGGACGCTGGGAATTAAGCTGTCCATACACTTTACATAGAAGGAGAGACGAGAGCAATTCTGCCCCGCTCTCTTTGTTTCACATGCATGCTTGGCTTAGAAGAAAACCAATGGTAAACTCTTGTGGCATTGGCTTATGTCCCCGATAAAAGGATCGGGCATTTGGAGACCCTTAACCCCCAACATCTGCCGCAGGGAGTAAGTTTGAAGGTCTCCATACACATGAAACAACCTGTACGGCCAGCTTCAATGTGATGATGAAGGGTGGCGCATTCTAGAAAGCCGGGGCAGCACAAGAGAAGGATATGGGAGTGGGTTACAGGATATTAAAGGGGTATTCTGGAGTTATTTTTGATAATTGATTTCTGACCTATCCTTAGGATAGGTTATCAATTCAGGATGCGTGGGGGTCCAACACTAGACCCCCCCTACGTTTACCTGTTTGAAGTGGCATTGACGCTGCCTGAACACCGCTACAACTTCATATATCACGTTCACCAGTCACATGACTTGATCAGAGTTCAAATGAATGGGCTGAGCTGCAATGTGGCCACTATAAAGATGTCTGCCGCCAAGAGCTGGCCAAGGGCCCCGGCCAGTCCTTAGGATAGGTCATCAATATAGAAATCCTAGATAAACCCTATAATCCATCCTCTGAGCCAGCAGAAGAAATCCACAAAGGACTGCAGAATGTAAACGCCGCGTCACCCTGTCACCGACTCCTCGCACAAAATACGGCAAGTTTACTTTTTTATCATCTCAGTCTATATGTAGAATTATGGGCCGCCGTTATGGCGGTTTGCAGCTCCTCGGCAGATGCAGGCGGTAAGATGAAGGCGTCTTACAGCAGGCTGAGAAGGTAAAGGGCCAATAAAAAAAAAATGACTGATCCTAAATCTGTGGCGCTCGGTTTCCCCTGCCGTCCGGGCGCGGCTTGGAGAATTTCATGTTATATGATGGTAAATGTGTTCACCCCACTAGACATCTCCTGACATTGGCGTAGCAGATTTCATTCAAACTTCACGTTCCTCTGTTATTCCTCTTGAAAATGTATGGGAATCAAAAGCTGGACTTGTCAGTTGTGTGTTGTACAGGGCGCTAACTGCACAGGGCCAAGACAATACCCACTGACCAAGGCAATGGTCACACCCAGTTGTCAATTTAGTCATGCATTTCCCAGAATCGCAACAGAGGAATGGGGCTGTGTAGAACCCTAGACATAGAAGCTTCAGGATTGTTACTTTGTCAACCTATCTATGCATGGAAACATGTCTTACCAAAATATTTCTGCATAACAGGCGTAGCTAAGAAAGACAGAGCCCCATAGCAAGCTTCTAATTGGGCCCCACTCGGTGTAATGCCCCACTTACTGAGCCCTATACAAGACATTTCCTCCTTTATTGGCCCCCATACAGAAGGGCCCCCATTACAGGTCTCCATACAGTAAGGGCCCCATTACAGGTCTCCATACAGTAAGGGCCCCATTACAGGTCTCCATACAGTAAAGGCCCCCATTACAGGTCTCCATACAGTAAGGGCCCCCATTACAGGTCTCCATACAGTAAGGGCCCCCTTACAGGTCTCCATACAGTAAAGGCCCCCATTACAGGGCTCCATACAGAAGGGCCCCCATTACAGGCCCCCATACAGTAACGGCCCCCATTACAGGTCCCCTTACAGTAAGGGCCCCCATTACAGGTCTCCATACAGTGAGGGCCCCCATTACAGGCCCCCATACAGTAAGGGCCCCATTACAGGTCTCCATACAGTAAAGGCCCCCATTACAGGTCTCCATACAGTAAGGGCCCCCATTACAGGTCTCCATACAGTAAGGGCCCCATTACAGGTCTCCATACAGTAAAGGCCCCCATTACAGGGCTCCATACAGAAGGGCCCCCATTACAGGCCCCCATACAGTAATGGCCCCCATTACAGGTCCCCTTACAGTAAGGGCCCCCATTACAGGTCTCCATACAGTGAGGGCCCCCATTACAGGCCCCCATACAGTAAGGGCCCCCATTACAGGTCTCCATACAGTAAGGGCTCCCATTACAGGCCCCCATACAGTAAGGGCCCCCATTACAGGCCCCCATACAGTAAGGGCCCCCATACAGTAAGGGCCCCCATTACAGGTCTCCATACAGTGAGGGCCCCCATTACAGGCCCCCATACAGTAAGGCCCCCCATTACAGGCCCCCATACAGTAAGGGCCCCCATTACAGGTCTCCATACAGAAAGGGCCCCCATTACAGGCCCCCATACAGTAAGGGCCCCCATTACAGGCCTCCATACAGTAATGGCCCCCATACAGTAAGGGCCCCCATTACATGCCCCCATACAGTAAGGGCCCCCATTACAGGCCCCCATACAGTAAGGGCCCCCATTACATGCCCCCATACAGTAAGGGCCCCCATTACAGGTCTCCATACAGTAAGGGGCCCCCATTACAGGCCCCCATACAGTAAGGGCCCCCATTACAGACCTCCATACAGTAATGGCCCCCCTACAGTAAGGGCCCCCATTACATGCCCTCATACAGTAAGGGCCCCCATTACAGGCCCCCATACAGTAAGGGCCCCCATTACATGTCCCCATACAGTAAGGGCCCCCATTACAGGTCTCCATACAGTAAGGGCCCCCATTACAGGCCCCCATACAGTAAGGGCCCCCATCACAGGCCTCCATACAGTAATGGCCCCCATACAGTAAGGGCCCCCCATTACATGCCCCCATACAGTGAGGGCCCCCATTACAGGCCACCATACAGTAAGGGCCCCCATACAGTAAGGGCCCCCATTACAGGTCTCCATACAGAAAGGGCCCCCATTACAGGCCCCCCATACAGTAAGGGCCCCCATTACAGGCCTCCATACAGTAATGGCCCCCATACAGTAAAGGCCCCCATTACATGTCCCCATACAGTAAGGGCCCCCATTACATGCCCCCATACAGTAAGGGCCCCCATTACAAGTCTCCATACAATAAGGGCTCCCATTACAGGCCCCCATACAGTAAGGACCCCCATTACAGGTCTCCATACAGTAACTGCCCCCATTACAGGCCCCCATACAGTAACTGCCCCCATTACAGGTGTCCATACAGTAAGGGCCCCCATTACAGGTCTCCATACAGTAACTGCCCCCATTACAGGCCCCCATACAGTAACTGCCCCCATTACAGGTGTCCATACAGTAAGGGCCCCCATTACAGGTCTCCATACAGTAACTGCCCCCATTACAGGCCCCCATACAGTAAGGGCCCCCATTACAGGGCTCCATACAGTAAGGACCCCCATTACAGGTCTCCATACAGTAACTGCCCCCATTACAGGCCCCCATACAGTAACTGCCCCCATTACAGGTGTCCATACAGTAAGGGCCCCCATTACAGGTCTCCATACAGTAACTGCCCCCATACAGTAACTGCCCCCATTACAGGTGTCCATACAGTAAGGGCCCCCATTACAGGCCCCCATACAGTAACTGCCCCCATTACAGGTGTCCATACAGTAAGGGCCCCCATTACAGGCCCCCATACAGTAAGGGCCCCCATTACAGGTCTCCATACAGTAAGGGCTCCCATTACAGGCCCCCATACAGTAAGGGCCCCCATTACAGGCCCCCATACAGTAAGGGCCCCCATACAGTAAGGGCCCCCATTACAGGTCTCCATACAGTGAGGGCCCCCATTACAGGCCCCCATACAGTAAGGCCCCCCATTACAGGCCCCCATTACAGGTCTCCATACAGAAAGGGCCCCCATTACAGGCCCCCATACAGTAAGGGCCCCCATTACAGGCCTCCATACAGTAATGGCCCCCATACAGTAAGGGCCCCCATTACATGCCCCCTTACAGTAAGGGCCCCCATTACAGGCCCCCATACAGTAAGGGCCCCCATTACATGCCCCCATACAGTAAGGGCCCCCATTACAGGTCTCCATACAGTAAGGGCCCCCATTACAGGCCCCCATACAGTAAGGGCCCCCATTACAGACCTCCATACAGTAATGGCCCCCCTACAGTAAGGGCCCCCATTACATGCCCTCATACAGTAAGGGCCCCCATTACAGGCCCCCATACAGTAAGGGCCCCCATTACATGTCCCCATACAGTAAGGGCCCCCATTACAGGTCTCCATACAGTAAGGGCCCCCATTACAGGCCCCCATACAGTAAGGGCCCCCATCACAGGCCTCCATACAGTAATGGCCCCCATACAGTAAGGGCCCCCATTACATGCCCCCATACAGTGAGGGCCCCCATTACAGGCCACCATACAGTAAGGGCCCCCATACAGTAAGGGCCCCCATTACAGGTCTCCATACAGAAAGGGCCCCCATTACAGGCCCCCCATACAGTAAGGGCCCCCATTACAGGCCTCCATACAGTAATGGCCCCCATACAGTAAGGGCCCCCATTACATGTCCCCATACAGTAAGGGCCCCCATTACATGCCCCCATACAGTAAGGGCCCCATTACAAGTCTCCATACAATAAGGGCTCCCATTACAGGCCCCCATACAGTAAGGACCCCCATTACAGGTCTCCATACAGTAACTGCCCCCATTACAGGCCCCCATACAGTAACTGCCCCCATTACAGGTGTCCATACAGTAAGGGCCCCCATTACAGGTCTCCATACAGTAACTGCCCCCATTACAGGCCCCCATACAGTAAGGGCCCCCATTACAGGGCTCCATACAGTAAGGACCCCCATTACAGGTCTCCATACAGTAACTGCCCCCATTACAGGCCCCCATACAGTAACTGCCCCCATTACAGGTGTCCATACAGTAAGGGCCCCCATTACAGGTCTCCATACAGTAACTGCCCCCATTACAGGCCCCCATACAGTAACTGCCCCCATTACAGGTGTCCATACAGTAAGGGCCCCCATTACAGGCCCCCATACAGTAACTGCCCCCATTACAGGTCTCCATACAGTAACTGCCCCCATTACAGGTGTCCATACAGTAAGGGCCCCCATTACAGGGCTCCATTCAGTAGCTGCATTTTTTTTGTTGCATTTTCTTTTTAGCGCTTCCGTTATATTTCTCATTCCTCTTGATGACACTCTTGGCTTTGAGTAAAGAAAAAACGAGGCAGCAAAATCTGCAACAAAAAAAATGAAACTTTTCCTCAGTGTCTGGCCTCCGTCTAAGGCTGTGTTCACACTTGTGAAGCCTTTTACAAAGAGTCCATCCTATTGGATGGGTAAAACAGTATGGAGACCTGGCACAGCCCAGATCTGACACTCATTGTCCTGCTCCTATTACAAAATACAAAAGTGAAAAACTTGACGTAAGTGTGAACAGAATCTAACAGCCTGCGCCGATCATGACGACTCTGTATATGAACAGCGCCATGAGAATATCTCATCTGCTAAGGAGCCGGGTGCCTGTATGTGGGTTTAGGTAACAGCCGGTTCCAGCGCTGCCGTCTGGAGTACGATCACAATACGCCTTGTGTGGGGTTGTAAATATTTTATTCGGCTTTGTGTATGATTCACAGATTTTTGTCTAACATGCGGGGGAGGAAGGAGTAAATACCTCAACAGACTGCGGCAGCCGCCTCCGGCGTAGGGTCTCGGGGCCCGCGACGTGCCTAAGACGCCGTTCACGTCACATTTGGGGATTACAGTGGTTAAATATGTTTTTCTTCTATTGTAAATGCATCTCAATGTATATACTGTACGAGGGGGGGTATACGGTTGTCACGGAGCGAAGGTATACGTCTTCCTCCGGATGGTCTTTTGAATCAACACGGACGCAAGAGGTCGGGAGACAACAGCAATTTATTGTAATCCACAAAGTTAGTAGCCGGTGGCGGTCACATCAACCGTAACAACAATAAGTCCACAGAAGTCACAATCCAATGATAACTTTGGCTCCTTGGTCCTGTAACTATATCCTGGCTCTCTGCAGAGCTGTGCACAGGCCGGCTAACACATACTAACTCCAGCTACAACTATATCCTAAGACTGTTACACCTATATCTGTGGGTGGGAAGGGCTGAGTCACAGATCCTTCCCCCCTCACCTATACCAAGGAGAGCAGACTCCCTGTCTACTATGGACAATGCACCATCCAACATCTTCTTGGAGACACTGATCAGATTATCTCCACCCATTGTCCTCACTGGTCCTCACTAGTTAGAGGTATTTGCATACAATGTGCTAACACACTAGACCCTAATCAGCCAACTACACATTGATGTATACAACAGGTTAGAGAATACATTCCACATGAAATATATATTACACATTGCCTATAGTATAGACTCTAACCATCCCGTGACAACCCCTCCCCCTCTCAAAACATGTGCATGACACAATTGGCCTACACAGGTAAATTGGGGAATGCACATCAGTCTCTATAGCTCATATGTCCTCCTGCCGGGATAACCCATCTGCGTTCTGGTGTTGGTTCCCTCGGCGGTACTGAATGGTAAAGTTGTAGGGTTGAAGGGCTGGCATCTGGCAGAAAATCCGGTGGATCCATGTTGGCTTCTCCCTGAGCTTGGCTTCGGGTCACTGCTCCCACAAAGTGGCACTGTAGATTTCCAACATCGTTGCCTAACAGAACATCAGCCGGCAGCCCGCTCATCACACCAATTGTGCATCGTTTTGGTCCATAACCATAGTCAAGTTCCACGGTAGCTTTAGGAATACGTTTCCGAGTACCTCCTGCCAACTTGATAGAAATGCCAGGGCCCTCCTCTAGGGCCTCGGGTCGCACAACTCGGGGGTCCGCTACCGTTAGGAAAGCTCCCGAGTCCCGGAATCCAACAACTGTTCGGCCATCCAGTAGGACCTCCTGCAAGTGCTTCCTCTGAAGGTTTGCGGGATGTGTGGCGGAAGGCTGAATCCCATAGACCCCTGGAGGTGGAACAGATGGGTCATTCATGGAGTCATCTGGAAATGGGGCCAAACTTTCTGTCCTAGGAGTGGTTCCCAGGTAGTGAATAGGCCGGGATGCCACGGTGGCCCGTGCCCCCATGTTAGCAGGGCAACTAGCTTGCAAATGTCCAGGCCGCCCGCACCCAAAACATCTGCGCTCTAGCATTCTTCCAGTAGGTCATTGTCTAGGGACAGGGTTGTTCATAGCTGGAGGCCGATGGGCTGGGGCAGGGGTAGAGGGGGAATTGTAATCCTGAGGCCGGGCACGAAAGGTGGGTGGCTGGCTGAAGGGTGTCTGGCGGACTGTGGTAGTTTTCCGCTCCTCTGCAAACAACCTCTTCCACTGCGGCTTGATGGTCAGGCCCTCATCTGCAAGAGAAGCAGCTTGCTCAACTGTGGCTGGGTTCCGTTCCAGCACCCACTCACGGATCTCAGCGGGGCACTGGGAAAAGAACTGTTCCTTAAGTATGACTTGGAGGATCTTATCGACTGTGACAGCCTCCTCTCCTTCTAGCCAGCGCTTGCATGCTTGCTTCAACTTGTGGGCGAACATGTGGAAGGAGCTTCCCCCATTGTAAGACAAAGAGCGGAACTGAACTCGGTAGGTCTCTGGAGTGACTGCATAATACTTCTGCACCGCTCTTTTAATGGCCTCATAGTCCCGCTGATCACTAGGGTCCATGGCTCTGAGAGCTTCCGCAGCCCCATCTCGTAGGTGCCCCACCAGATACCGGACCCAATCCTTCTCTGGGACTTCCATCAGGTGGCACTGGTGTTCAAAGTCCTGAAAATATCCATCAACATCCCCAGCCGCTTCATCAAAGGTCTTGAAGTGTTTATGGGAGACATATGGTGGTTCTCTCACTGTTGGGCTGGGGGTCGACGTTTGATTATAATTCCGCGCAGTTATCTCAGCCATTCGCATTTCATGCGCCATTCTTTCCTTTTCATGCGCCATTCTCTGTTCCTCCTTCTCCGTTTCCTGAGCCCTCTGTAATGCTCTACTCCTTTGCTCTGCAGTTGCTTCTAGCCCCAGCACTGCCAATTCCTCCTCATACAAAACAACCCATCTGCTCTTTTGGGTCTGTACCTGCCACTCCCGTATCTCTACTGTCTCCTGGGGGCAGCCCTCCTCATGGTCGCTTTGCAGGGTCATCTCCTCCAGTGCCTCGATCAGTTGCTCTTTCGTTCTTCCCTGGTAACTCAGGTTTAGTTCCCGGGCCCTTACTTGTAGACTTGCCATAGTCCAGTTCCTGTATTCTGAGGTTGTGGCTCCATTAATCGCTGAGCTGCTGTAGTCCATCTCGCTGTCCACTGTTGATCCCACTGCTTCCACCAGTTGTCACGGAGCAAAGGTATACGTCTTCCTCCGGATGGTCTTTTGAATCAACAGGGACGCAAGAGGTCGGGAGACAACAGCAATTTATTGTAATCCACAAAGTTAGTAGCCGGCGGCGGTCACATCAATCGTAATAACAATAAGTCCACAGAAGTCACAAAACAATGATAGCTTTGGCTCCTTGGTCCTGTAACTATATCCTGGCTCTCTACAGAGCTGTGCACAGGCCGGCTAACACATACTAACTCCAGCTACAACTATATACTAACACTGTTACACCTATATCTGTGGGTGGGAAGGGCTGAGTCACAGATCCTTCCCCCCTCACCTATACCAAGGAGAGCAGACTCCCTGTCTACTATGGACAATGCACCGTCCAACATCTTCTTGGAGACACTGATCAGATTATCTCCACCCATTGTCCTCACTGGTCCTCACTAGTTAGAGGTATTTGCATACAATGTGCTAACACACTAGACCCGAATCAGCCAACTACACACTGATGTATATAACAGGTTAGAGAATACATTCCACATGAAATATATATTACACATTGCCTATAGTATAGACTCTAACCATCCCGTGACAACGGTGATGTATAGAGAGCCTAAGGGTGTATTCTGGCGGGTTCATATTTGTATGACTAGGTAGTTACTGACTTATACGTTAAAGGGTTTTCTGCTTTGGATAATCTACTTGTCAGAAGGGTCCCTTAGGAATAATCTGGTTACAAAGTGACCCCCTACCCTTGTTAAAACCCCCAGCGATCAGCTGTCATCTGTGGGGAAACGCGGCAGTAACTGTTAGGTTTCCCTGCAGCACCCCCACAGGGCAGGTTGAGTATTACACAGTTTCTATTGACCTTAATGGGACATGACCGCTCCTCCAGAGAGAGAGACGCTCTTTGTAACCGCTCTCCACCCAGGTCAAGGAATGAGAGTCCTGAATAGAGGAACCTAAAGGATACAGTGTATGACCAATGCGACCCGAGATCGAGGGTCCAGAGTGCCCCATGTGAATGGAGTCACATAGACACTGCTCCATTCACTTTTATGGGACTGGCAAAGATTTGCATGGTGGAGTGATGGCTGAGCAAGTGAACCCTGGCACCATTCACACGGGGTACTCAGGGGACCCCTGAATTCTTAGTTCTAAATAGGGAGTATGACAAATGGGGTTTTCTAAACCAGGCAATGCCCTATGTCGGAGTATTAACATTACAGCAGGGAGACAGGGTAGGAGACTATAGGGGATGGTAGGCCCAGAATCTGAGGAAGGAAGGGGGTCTACATTAAGGCTGCTTATGCTTCTTTGATCTTCTTTGATGGCTGGCAGTCAGGCTGGAGTGAGAAGATTTATGATGCACATCCTTCCACTTTCAGAAAGGAGAATAGAGGAGAGAAGGACAATGAAAATACTGCTAAAGTGTACAGATAAGATGATGGGACTGATGGATGTGAGAAGTTACCCCTGAGGTCACAAGTTGAGATTTTGTCGCAAGTGCCAGGATTACTTAGTTACACCCCTGAGGAGCCCTTCCACTATTACCTGTTACTGTAGGGGGTGGAGGCACTTATAGGTGTAGAATATAAAGATTTGCAAAAGGACATATGTATGTCCACTGGGGTAACTATAGGGGTCACAGTGCTTGCAGCTGCGACTGGGGACAGAAGTTAGGGGGTCCTACAGGTCACTCTCAAATTCTTTGATCTCCTTTCTTTTGATGGCTTGCACTCGCTGGGTTTATGATCCTTGCCCTCTGGTGCGCTGGAGTGAGACATTTTACGATACACAGCCTTCCACTGTCAGAAAGGAGAACATTAATTTTTTAGACAGGCTGCGGCTCTAGGCAGGGGGCACCAACAGGGGAGGGAAATGATGGGAATCTTGTGTGTACAGACAGGTTGTACGCAAGTCTTCATGGTGTTCTTGGCCAGATAGTGAAGGAAAGGATAATGTCAACGCTTTGGATAGGACCTGAGCGGAGAAGGACATCCCAAGCTGAGCTTTTGCACCAGAGCACGAGACTTAAAGGGATTCTATCATTGAAATGCTATTTTTTCTCACTAACATGTAGGAATAGCCTTAAGAAAGGCTATTCTTCTCCTACCTTTAGATGTCTTCTCCAAGCTCGGTAGAAATCCCGTTTTTCTTTGGTATGCAAATGAGTTCTCTTGCAGCACTGGGGGCGTCCCCAATGCTGCGAGAGAATTCTCCATCTTAGTCTGGAACGGCCTCTCTCCGCGTTTTCCTCCAGTGCTGGGTTCAAACTTCTACGCATGCGCAGTCGGCTCTGCCATTTTTTTGTGGCTGCTTCCGCCTTGTACTCTGTTGAACTATAGGAGCTGCGCAGTACGCTTGTGTAAGCGGCCACAAGAAAATGGCTGCCCAAGGCTCGATGGCAGAGCTGACTGCGCATGCGTAGAAGTTTGAACCCACGCCGAAAGAAGACGCGGAGAGAGGCCGTTCCAGACAAAGATGGAGATTTCTCTCGCAGCATTAGGGACCGCCCCCAGTGCTGCGAGAGAACTCATTTGCATACCGGGATTTCTACCGAACGGCGGCGCGGAGAAGACATCTAAAGGTAGGAGAAGAATAGCCTGTCTTAAGGCTATTCCTACGTGTTAGTGAGAAAAAAAAATGCATTTCAATCATAGAATCCCTTTAAATTATGCACCTATGTATATCCTATTAGTCTGAATGGGTTCTAGCCACTGGGACCTCCAAGATCCAAAGAATTCGGGATGCCCGGCCATTACCAAAGGATCCCCACTGAACAAATGCAACAGATCTGTCACCGTTAATTGTAGTGCTGCTCCTGCCTAGTTATTGCACGGCTGTGCTATATAACGGGAGTCCGCCATCAGTAATGACATCTCTTTGCACACGGAGACGGATGTCTTCTCAGAAGATTAGCTTTAACAGCTTTGGTTTTGCTCAATTAGTTCCTTGCATTTAATCTTTCTTCCTGTGATAATATTTATTGTGGATGCGGCGGCTCCGGCCCCGTCCTATCATGCGGTTACAGGTAATCCCCTATCTAACTGATCGCCGCCGGCCCCCCTAAATACAAGCTGCTCCTTAATGCCGCTATTACAGTGCTAAAAATGTAAAGTGCGGGGTCAGAGACAGACAGCGAGCGGGTCATTAATCACAGGCTTTCCTGGCTGTCATAGCGAGCCGCAGAGCCCGGCACAGAATTCATCAATAAGTGGATAATTGTATTTTTTTTTTGTTTAGAAATTTGTTTTTGGCAATCTTCGAGCGGCTCGTCCAGACTTTAATAAATTTCCCCGTACAGGTGGATCTGTGCAGAACGCGCCTATTGGCCGCTGCTGGATACAAGGGACATTGAGGAATGAAGCAGCGGGGAAAAAAGCAAAATAACATGACATTGTGGTTGCGGTTTGGATGTTAATGGTTACGATTTATTGGGGTAAATGCTCTTTTTCTTTTTGTTGCATTGTTTATACTTTTGCAACTAAAATAACAATTTTGCTACTTTTTTTCGTACACAGCTGCTAGGTAGAGCTATGGGTCTCCATGGTTAGAGACTACAGACCAACCCCAAGTCGTCTGATCTGCAGTCATGTGTTACAAGTTTGCAAATAGTCTTAATTAAAATTCTTTAACCATTTCATGTACACAGCCCCTACACAGGGCTATGTGTCTCCAGGGTTACAGACTGTGTAGTCGGATCCTGCAGTCATGTGTTCCTCTCCCCCTCCTCTTACAGCCCTATGTAAATAGCAGACCCAGGGGGCATTTGTTACCATTTGTACCCCACAATTACATCTCGGTAGTAAAAGTACAGCTGTCCATCCTCTTAGATGCTGCCTTCGCTATAGGTTAAAGGGATCCTATCATTAAAACACAATTTTTTGTGACTAACACGTAGGAATATCCTTAAGAAAGGCTATTCTTCTCCTACCTTTAGATGTCTTCTCCACACTGCCGTTTGGTATAAAACCCAGTTTTCATCGGTATGTAAATGAGTTCTCTCGCAGCACTGGGGGCGGGCCCCAGCGCTCAAACAGCACTGGGGGCGTCCCCAATGCTGCGAGAGAACTCTCCAGCGCCGCCTCCATCTTCTTCAGGAACGGCTTCTTCATGCGTCTTCTTCCAGTGCTTCAGGCAGGGGTGAAACTACCTTTTCTGCCGCCCTCCCCCCACCCCCCCGGGAGGAGGGGGCGGTGCGGAGGGTTGGGGCGGAGTGGAGTGAAGGGGGCGGGGTGGAGCGAAGGGGGGGCGTGGCGGAGCAGCGTTAGCAGGCAGAGAGCAGGCAGGGAGAGGACCTGCTCTCTGCCTGTGCGTGAGGGGAGGCCGCTGGAGCAGCGCTGCGTCCACAGGGCCTCCCCAATCCTCCGCCGGGCTGCCGAGACGGTGACGCTAAGCCAGTCCAGGACAGTTTGTCCTGGACTGGCTTAGGTAAGCAAAAATGCAAACTTCTAGGCCTTGGGTAGAGCTGACTGCGCATGCCCACAGGCCACAAGAAAATGGCCTCTTACTTACAGTATGGTGGAGATTCCCTGTGACGTCCCGTATACTGTACTGCAGCTGTCTTTATCTGTGTGTAGCATCAGGTCCTCTGCCTGCCGCCGCTGCCGTCTTCCGATGATCGCCCCTTGAAGTTCGCAGGCTGTCATAACTCTGCCACTTATGTCGCTTACTTTGTATAGCGGACAGATGTTGCTGTCATATCACTTAGTCTGCGCCTCTCAGAAGACAACGCAGCTCATGACCTCTGCAGGAATGCCACGGCGTACAATACGGCTGCTGCTGGCTTTATACATAGCACTTCAGATGTGGGTTTGTTATTACCGGGCCGGGCTCTTCCCGGGGGCCCCGATGCCGGCGTGCAGAACTAATTGCTGCCGGCACCTGACTTATCAGAGTCATTTCCATTGATGTCAGTAAGTTTACAGCTTCTGCTTACCGGATTTTGACGGCTCCTGGGTGTGAGTGTGGTCTCAAATCCAGGACTCTCCAAGTATTGTGGAACTACAACTCCCAATATGCTCAGTCAGTGAATGGAAACCCATAAGGATCCAATACTGCTCACAGCAGAAGGTTTGCTTCAGTTCTATCCAGTTTAGACAATCCTCTAGCACTCCGGTTTGTTTTACCTGCAGTGATACATTGTAACCAAATGTGATGACAGGAGAGAGATTTGTGCCAATGCTGTGCTTACAGAGGACTGTCGGCGTTGGATACAATTGCAGCAAACCCTCAGCCTTTCTAAGTTTTACTTTTGTTTGGTATTTCAACCTTTTACAACCAAATGACTCTCAATTTCAGACAGTAGAAAGTCTCCACTCAAACATGCCCTTCCCCCTCTGCTCATTTCCCTGAGATGTAGGGAGCGGTTTGGTGGGATTATCTTGCTATAGCGTCCCTGTCCTTATTATTACGGGAACATCCAGTAAGCTGAGATATTGGGACTTGTGTGTTGGCAGTATTGACAGTATCTTCAAGTTATGCCTCAGGTTATAAGGAGCTACACATAGTCTACAGTGTGAAAACTCCAACAAACAGCATCTTATATCTCAGCTTCTTGTACCCCTGTGACATGGAGGGGAGGATCATATCCGTATTAACAGCAGTCATCTCAGACTTTGAGAAGAACAAGTGTCATGTCTTTGAGATGCTCCTCGATTATATGACTTCTTGTCGGCGCCCTGATCAGCAGAGAGGCTCAGTACGAGGCGGGCGAGAATCTATTGTGTGCAGGACCAGGCTTTGTTTCTGTGTTCTCTTATATAAAATTAGTGCGCTTTTCCTCCTGACATGTTTATGAAATTCTGTTCCCACCGGCCCTCGTACGACTTCTATCAAATTCTGCAGATTTTATGTTTTGTTATGCTCTTTCATATATGAGCACTTGTGATGTATTTATGAAGTTATTGCTTTCCAGCTTAAGAGCGCAGCGTTCTCCAACCTGATCCGAATCTAAGAAGAACCAGCTCTGTGATAGTGATAAAAAATGTACCGTACTTATCTTCAGAAAAGAAAATCTATAAGTGTAACGTAAGGAGATACTTCCTCTATATAAGTAACAGGTAACAGACGCCATAAGGAAAGGATCCGGACTCTGATGTAGCTGGATAAAGACCACTGACTGTATACATAGGGGCAGTATTATAGTAGTTATATTCTTGTACATAGGGGCAGTATTATAGTAGTTATATTCTTGTACATAGGAGTAGTATTATAGTAGTTATATTCTTGTACATAGGGGCAGTATTATAGTAGTTATATTCTTGTACATAGGGGCAGTATTATAGTAGTTATATTCTTGTACATATGAGGTAGTATTATAGTAGTTATATTCTTGTACATAGGAGTAGTATTATAGTAGTTATATTCTTGTACATAGGAGTAGTATTATAGTAGTTATATTCTTGTACATAGGAGGTAGTATTATAGTAGTTATATTCTTGTACATAGGAGCAGTATTATAGCAGTTATATTCTTGTACATAGGAGTAGTATTATAGTAGTTATATTCTTGTACATAGGAGTAGTATTATAGTAGTTATATTCTTGTACATAGGAGTAGTATTATAGTAGTTATATTCTTGTACATAGGAGTAGTATTATAGTAGTTATATTCTTGTACATAGGGGCAGTATTATAGTACTTATATTCTTGTACATAGGAGGTAGTATTATAGTAGTTATATTCTTGTACATAGGAGGTAGTATTATAGTAGTTATATTCTTGTACATAGGAGTAGTATTATAGTAGTTATATTCTTGAACATAGGAGCAGTATTATAGTAGTTATATTCTTGTACATAGGAGGTTGTATTATAGTAGTTATATTCTTGTACATAGGAGCAGTATTATAGTAGTTTTTTCTTGTACATAGGAGTAGTATTATAGTAGTTATATTCTTGTACATAGGAGCAGTATTATAGTAGTTATATTCTTGTACATAGGAGCAGTATTATAGTAGTTATATTCTTGTACATAGGAGCAGTATTATAGTAGTTATATTCTGGTACATAGGAGCAGTATTATAGTAGTTATATTCTTGTACATAGGAGCAGTATTATAGTAGTTATATTCTTGTACATAGGAGCAGTATTATAGTAGTTATATTCTTGTACATAGGAGCAGTATTATAGTAGTTATATTCTTGTACATAGGAGCAGTATTATAGTAGTTATAGTCTTGTACATAGGAGCAGTATATTAGTAGTTATATTCTTGTACATAGGAGCAGTATTATAGTAGTTATATTCTTGTACATAGGAGCAGTATTATAGTAGTTATATTCTAGTACATAGGAGGTAGTATTATAGTAGTTATATTCTTGTACATAGGAGTAGTATTATAGTAGATATATTCTTGTATATAGGAGCAGTATTATGGTAGTTATATTCTTGTACATAGGAGCAGTATTATAGTAGTTATATTCTTGTACATAGGAGCAGTATTATAGTAGTTATATTCTTGTACATAGGAGCAGTATTATAGTAGTTATATTCTTGTACATAGGAGCAGTATTATAGTAGTTATAGTCTTGTACATAGGAGCAGTATTATAGTAGTTATATTCTTGTACATAGGAGCAGTATTATAGTAGTTATATTCTTGTACATAGGAGTAGTATTATAGTAGTTATATTCTTGTACATAGGAGTAGTATTATAGTAGTTATATTCTTGTACATAGGAGTAGTATGGAGTAGTATTATAGTAGTTATATTCTTGTACATAGGAGTAGTATTATAGTAGTTATATTCTTGTACATAGGAGTAGTATTATAGTAGTTATATTCTTGTACATAGAAGTAGTATTATAGTAGTTATATTCTTGTACATAGGAGTAGTATTATAGTAGATATATTCTTGTACATAGGAGCAGTATTATAGTAGTTATATTCTTGTACATAGGAGGTAGTATTATAGTAGTTATATTCTTGTACATAGGAGTAGTATTATAGTAGTTATATTCTTGTACATAGGAGCAGTATTATAGTAGTTATATTCTTGTACATAGGAGCAGTATTATAGTAGTTATATTCTTGTACATAGGAGGTAGTATTATAGTAGTTATATTCTTGTACATAGGGGGCAGTATTATAGTAGTTATATTCTTGTACATAGGAGCAGTATTATAGTAGTTATATTCTTGTACATAGGAGCAGTATTATAGTAGTTATATTCTTGTACATAGGAGTAGTATTATAGTAGTTATATTCTTGTACATAGGAGCAGTATTATAGTAGTTATTTTCTTGTACATAGGAGTAGTATTATAGTAGTTATATTCTTGTACATAGGAGCAGTATTATAGTAGTTATATTCTTGTACATAGGAGCAGTATTATAGTAGTTATATTCTTGTACATAGGAGCAGTATTATAGTAGTTATATTCTTGTACATAGGAGCAGTATTATAGTAGTTATATTCTTGTACATAGGAGCAGTATTATAGTAGTTATAGTCTTGTACATAGGAGCAGTATTATAGTAGTTATATTCTTGTACATAGGAGCAGTATTATAGTAGTTATATTCTTGTACATAGGATCAGTATTATAGTAGTTATATTCTTGTACATAGGAGCAGTATTATAGTAGTTATAGTATTGTACATAGGAGCAGTATATTAGTAGTTATATTCTTGTACATAGGAGCAGTATTATAGTAGTTATATTCTTGTACATAGGAGCAGTATTATAGTACTTATATTCTTGTACATAGGAGGTAGTATTATAGTAGTTATATTCTTGTACATAGGAGTAGTATTATAGTAGATATATTCTTGTATATAGGAGCAGTATTATGGTAGTTATATTCTTGTACATAGGAGCAGTATTATAGTAGTTATATTCTTGTACATAGGAGCAGTATTATAGTAGTTATATTCTTGTACATAGGAGCAGTATTATAGTAGTTATATTCTTGTACATAGGAGCAGTATTATAGTAGTTATAGTCTTGTACATAGGAGCAGTATTATAGTAGTTATATTCCTGTACATAGGAGCAGTATTATAGTAGTTATATTCTTGTACATAGGAGCAGTATTATAGTACTTATATTCTTGTACATAGGAGGTAGTATTATAGTAGTTATATTCTTGTACATAGGAGTAGTATTATAGTAGTTATATTCTTGTACATAGGAGCAGTATTATAGTACTTATATTCTTGTACATAGGAGTAGTATTATAGTAATATTCTTGTACATAGGAGCAGTATTATAGTAGTTATATTCTTGTACATAGGAGTAGTATGGAGTAGTATTATAGTAGTTATATTCTTGTACATAGGAGTAGTATTATAGTAGTTATATTCTTGTACATAGGAGTAGTATGGAGTAGTATTATAGTAGTTATATTCTTGTACATAGGAGTAGTATTATAGTAGTTATATTCTTGTACATAGGAGTAGTATTATAGTAGTTATATTCTTGTACATAGGAGTAGTATTATAGTAGTTATATTCTTGTACATAGGAGTAGTATTATAGTAGATATATTCTTGTACATAGGAGCAGTATTATAGTAGTTATATTCTTGTACATAGGAGGTAGTATTATAGTAGTTATATTCTTGTACATAGGAGTAGTATTATAGTAGTTATATTCTTGTACATAGGAGTAGTATTATAGTAGTTATATTCTTGTAAATAGGAGCAGTATTATAGTAGTTATATTCTTGTACATAGGAGGTAGTATTATAGTAGTTATATTCTTGTACATAGGAGTAGTATTATAGTAGTTATATTCTTGTAAATAGGAGCAGTATTATAGTAGTTATATTCTTGTACATAGGAGTAGTATTATAGTAGTTATATTCTTGTATATAGGAGCAGTATTATAGTAGTTATATTCTTGTATATAGGAGTAGTATTATAGTAGTTAAATTCTTTTACATAGGAGTAGTATTATAGTAGTTATATTCTTGTACATAGGAGTAGTATTATAGTAGTTATATTCTTGTACATAGGGGGTAGTATTATAGTAGTTATATTCTTGTACATAGGAGGTAGTATTATAGTAGTTATATTCTTGTAAATAGGAGCAGTATTATAGTAGTTATATTCTTGTACATAGGAGGTAGTATTATAGTAGTTATATTCTTGTACATAGGAGTAGTATTATAGTAGTTATATTCTTGTAAATAGGAGCAGTATTATAGTAGTTATATTCTTGTATATAGGAGCAGTATTATAGTATTTATATTCTTGTACATAGGAGCAGTATTATAGTAGGTATATTCTTGTACATAGGAGGTAGTATTATAGTACTTATATTCTTGTACATAGGAGTAGTATTATAGTAGTTATATTCTTGTACATAGGAGTAGTATTATAGTAGTTATATTCTTGTACATAGGAGCAGTATTATAGTAGTTATATTCTTGTACATAGGAGCAGTATTATAGTATTTATATTCTTGTACATAGGAGTAGTATTATAGTAGTTATATTCTTGTACATAGGAGTAGTATTATAGTAGTTATATTCTTGTACATAGGAGTAGTATTATAGTAGTTATATTCTTGTACATAGGAGTAGTATTATAGTAGTTATATTCTTGTACATAGGAGTAGTATTATAGTAGTTATATTCTTGTACATAGGAGCAGTATTATAGTATTTATATTCTTGTACATAGGAGTAGTATTATAGTAGTTATATTCTTGTACATAGGAGTAGTATTATAGTAGTTATTTTCTTGTACATAGAAGTAGTATTATAGTAGTTATATTCTTGTACATAGGAGGCAGTATTATAGTAGTTATATTCTTGTACATAGGAGTAGTATTATAGTAGTTATATTCTTGTACATAGGAGTAGTATTATAGTAGTTATATTCTTGTACATAGGAGTAGTATTATAGTAGTTATATTCTTGTACATAGGAGTAGTATTATAGTAGTTATTTTCTTGTACATAGAAGTAGTATTATAGTAGTTATATTCTTGTACATAGGAGTAGTATTATAGTAGTTATATTCTTGTACATAGGGGCAGTATTATAGTAGTTATATTCTTGTACATAGGAGGTAGTATTATAGTAGTTATATTCTTGTACATAGGGGCAGTATTATAGTAGTTATATTCTTGTACATAGGAGTAGTATTATAGTAGTTATATTCTTGTACATAGGAGGTAGTATTATAGTAGTTATATTCTTGTACATAGGAGGTAGTATTATAGTAGTTATATTCTTGTACATAGGAGTAGTATTATAGTAGTTATATTCTTGTACATAGGAGGTAGTATTATAGTAGTTATATTCTTGTACATAGGAGGTAGTATTATAGTAGTTATATTCTTGTACATAGGAGTAGTATTATAGTAGTTATATTCTTGTACATAGGAGTAGTATTATAGTAGTTATATTCTTGTACATAGGAGTAGTATTATAGTAGTTATATTCTTGTACATAGGAGTAGTATTATAGTAGTTATATTCTTGTACATAGGAGTAGTATTATAGTAGTTATATTCTTGTACATAGGAGGTAGTATTATAGTAGTTATATTATTGTGCATAGGAGTAGTATTATAGTAGTTATATTCTTGTACATAGGAGTAGTATTATAGTAGTTATATTCTTGTACATAGGGGCAGTATTATAGTAGTTATATTCTTGTACGTAGGTGCAGTGTTATAGTAATTATAGTCCTGTATATAGGGGCCTTCTGGGTGAGGTCTGTATAACTTTTTATCAGTATATTGTCTTGCTTACTACATTACTTGTATATTTTGAGCATTTTACTAAGGCTCTCTTAAAGACTTTATATCTCATATCTCCAGTGTCATATAATGTATAGAATCTGCTTCTCTAAGTTCTATTATTTGCATTTATTCTCCATATATATAGATGCACGCCATATTTTCCCGGGTATACTCCTCAGTGCTCATTCATTCTTTCATAAAGGAATGGACATCTAGTGGATTGGGTCTCCAGGCAATGTAATGACGATGGGTCCAGGACTTGTCTGTCCTACTCAAGTACAGGATGGCAAAATTGGTGTAAATGTGCTCGGCTGTCAGTACAAGTGGGGAAGATATATAGATGCGTCCTGATACATAGCGTATAGCAATGCTTACTGCTCTCCGTTGGGCTCAGTCAGCCCATTACAGGATGTAAATATATGTGTACTCTGTGCATGTATTACCATAAAATGGGTGATGTGCAGATTCCGCACTGCAGTCCTGTGCGCTCTGTAATATGGGACATAAATGTATGAATAAAAGATATAGGTGTAAGCTTTCCTCCTTTACTAGAGACCCATGCTCCTCATAATGTGCTCTGGTTAAAGGGCTGCTCCAGGCGGGCCCCATATATTGCTGTTACAGTTGTAGCATTGAAATTTATATGTCGTCCTATATTTTGTACTATGTAAAGCTCCCTGCCTGGACAAGACCAAATATACTGTTCACCCAATGCCCCCTGATCCATGAATACAATGACAAAACTGTTGTAAAGACTGACACATATCAAGGTAGGAGAGATCAGTAGCGTTCACAGAATCTGGGTAGCTAGGGGACGCGAGAAACCTTCGTCACCCTCTTGGGTTCCCTATCAACTTTTCCCAGTTCAATAATATAAACCAAAAAAAAGAAACCTATTGCTGTGTGCATATAAATTTGCAGTATATAATATATCCCATAGGCATACCTCCCAACTTTTGAAGAGCCAAAAGAGGGACAAAACATGTGGCGCCTGTGCATGCCGTGGCAAACTTAGCTCCCCCATGCCCATTTCCATTCATTTTTCATGTGCCCACACACATTATTATCCTCCTATAGTCACCTGTGAATTATATTCCCCTCTCCATCTCTCCCACAGTTTCATATAACCCCTTTATCTGCCCCCAGTTTCATGTCCCCCCTCCATCTCTGCCCCCAGTTTCATGTCCCCCCATCTCTGCCCGCAGATTCATGTCCCCCCCCTTCATCTGCCCCAGTGTCATGCCGTTCTCCCCCCCTTCATCTGCCCCAGTGTCATGCCGTTCTCCCCCCTTCATCTGCCCCAGTGTCATGCCGTTCTCCGCCCCTTCATCTGCCCCAGTGTCATGCCGTTCTCGCCCCCTTCATCTGCCCCAGTGTCATGCCGTTCTCCCCCCCCTTCATCTGCCCCAGTGTCATGCTGTTCTCCCCCCCTTCATCTGCCCCAGTGTCATGCCGTTCTCCCCCCTTCATCTGCCCCAGTGTCATGCCGTTCTCCGCCCCTTCATCTGCCCCAGTGTCATGCCGTTCTCGCCCCCTTCATCTGCCCCAGTGTCATGCCGTTCTCCCCCCCTTCATCTGCCCCAGTGTCATGCCGTTCTCCCCCCCTTCATCTGCCCCAGTGTCATGCCATTCTCCCCCCCTTCTTCTGCCCCAGTGTCATGCCGTTCTCCCCCCTTCATCTGCCCCAGTGTTATGCTGTTCATCCCCCCCTTCATCTGCCCCAGTGTCATGCTGTCCCGCCTTCATCTGCCCCAATGTGATGCCATTCTCCCCCCCACTATATGCCCCCAGTTTCATAGGCCCCCTACATTACGTTCCCCTCAATGTTTAACACAGATACTTATACTCACCTTCCAACGCTCCCCCGCCGCTCTCTCACTCCACTCACATAGTTGTAGGCCCGATGTGACGTCATCACATCGCGCCTACACACGCCGGAAACCGGAGCGCAGCAGTAAGGCAGTTATACATTTTGGAGGCAGAAATGGGAAATATGAAAAAAGTTGTTGCACCTTAACAACTGAACTAACCTGCGTCTTTAAGGGGTTAAAGAGGTGGGACTTATTCTAAGTTGCCCATAAAAGGGCGGGTCTATGCATTTGTGGGGCGGGACTTAGAACTGGGAGGTGTGCAGCATTTATCAGTGTTCATCCTGATCCTCCTGGTTCATCATTATAGAACTGACACGACTATCGGAGAATGGATTGATTTAAAGGGACACTTTAGAAAAGACTATTACACAGAGTGGGCGGAGCCTGACACCAAGGAGAGAAGTGCTGTGCCATGCTCCGCCCCCTCAGGCCTAGATATAACCCGGTTTAGTCGTTATCCCCAGAGTGTTCCCTCCTAAAAGGAGACGATTCAGTAACAGAATAAAGCAGTGACATGAAACGAGGTGTCGGAGCAGGAGATAAGCCGAGGCCGCCGAGAGGGGAAGCCAAATATTAGAGCTCGTGTCTATGTCTGTGTTTGGTTTTACGAGTGAATTGTTTAACATGTGCTGTTTGATCGGGTTATAAAAGGGATGATAACGGCGCGGACGATGTTTGCCCAGCAAATTACGCCACGGTTACGAGCATGGAAGGCGCAGCCGCACGCTCAGATACAGGGGGAGATACGCAGATACACATCACACATGTAACTAATCTTCTAGGTGTTATTATGCAGGCATAGTAATGCACTATTCTGTAGCACCATATTAACCGGGCACTGTATGGCAGTATTATTTATAGGGTGTTATGCTAGTATTCCTCATGTTACTCTCCATTTCCCTCACCTATCTTGCTTGACATCCACCAGTGACCGTGACCCGGCACATACATGGGCTTATTCCTCCTGTCTCTATCATTAGACATGCACACTTGGCCCCATGGTTCAGATGGCGATGGGTGACAATGTGCATATACTGGAAAATCGTCCATAGCCCTGGGTGTCAGGATCCGTAATTCTAGGACACGGGTCATCTGGTGTGTGCGTGTAGCTGCTATATGACTGTAGGTCCCAATGGGCGCCTGCTGAGACTTTCAGTTCGCCTTGTTACATTTCCTCCCACTAACCCGGCAAGGAAAGAGTTACAGCACAATATCATCTTATACAGCCGACTTATAATATTCTCCTTTTTTTCCTTCTTTTCTCACCATAAGGAAATGTCAGCAGTCATTGGCCCTCCAGTAATTCCATCCAATTTTTATCATGGGCTCGCACACTTGATGGAAATATCCAAAGTCAGACAGGCAGGGTGAATCGTACAAGGAAATAATAAGAAAAAAAAACCAGGAAAAAATGTATAGCATGAGACAAATCCTACAGTTGTCTCCCCCGCGGTCAGGGAGATTGGCTTGGAAGCCGCTTTACTTCTCAGAGAGCAAATCTCCCCAGGACTGCCGGCTCCTGCGGCGTCCCATAATCCTGCAGCGACTCCAGACAATACCTCCTCTCACATGTGAGCCCTTATTCTGCTGCCCGCGGGCTGGAGCTGCCATGCTGAAATCACTGGCGACTGCAGAGCAGACACAGGCGAGATTTAGATATAGGGTATATAATGGGCTCATGAGATGCCAGACATCGTGGCGATCTCACAAAGTCACCGGAGCGGAGGTAAAGTCACGTGCAGATGTAGCAGAGCTAATCCCGACTTCTACAATGACCTTCTATGATAAGATAACTTGCTGCAAAAGTCTAACCAATTGCAAAAGTTCAGATATACCCTTGGTTCACATCTGTGTTTGGAAATCCGCTCGGGGAGGCCCCCCAAATGGACTACCAAACGCGGTGTGCAGTGAAAGCACATGGATCCCATAGACTATAATGGGGTCCGTGTGCTTGCCGCGCACTGCCCTCACTAATCATGCGGACACGAAAGTAGAGTGTGAACTAATTTCCCGTCCACATGTTCCCTGCGGAGATCTCGCGTAAGCACACGGACCCCATTATAGTCTATAGGGTCCGTGCACTTTCACTGCACACCGCTTGCAAATGCGTTCGGTAGTCCGTTCAGGGGGTCCCCATGCGGATTACCAACGCAGATGTGAACGAGGCCTAACTCTGCTACATCTGTGTATCCCTTATTATAAGGGTCCTCATTGTATATGGAGAAGTTCTGCCTAACTGACCGACGCTCCATTCACTTCTAGGAGATTGCTGGAGATTGTGGTGTTAGAAGCCCCATAGAAGTATATGGAGCACCGGTCAGTCAAGGGCAGCGGTGCTTTATTTATAGGGAGGGTGCAGCGAGACTTTGGGTCACGGGGAATGGACGCAGAGGGAGGGGGCTCTGTCTTTGTCCACCACTCTATCACTATTTAAGTCCATTGCTCTTATTCCATGGCGGATGAGAACAACGGACATTCACAATAGTAGTGTGAGAGCCTCAGTTACAATGGAAAAGTGCAATATTAAAAAAAAAGTAAAAAATAAAGTGTATTTTGTGACCTCAAGGCGCAAACACATAAAGACTATACATACAATATATAAAGTGTCAGAAATACAACAGGGAACCCATTTTCTATTGAAAACAATATATCTTCAGATATCGCCCTGATCTCATCATCATCCAGTCTGTCTGGGATGACATGAAGAGACAGACGGATTGGAGCAAGCAACATCCACAGAAGATCTGTGCTTAGTTCTCCAAGATGGCGGCGGGAACAACCTTCCTGCCCATTCTGTTTGCAAGTACCGAGAAGAACTGACGGAAGGGAAAGGGCAAAGGTCACACCGAATATTGATAGTATTTACATTTCTCTTTACTTCATTCACTTCATTTTATTCCCTGACAAAAACAAACTATCAACATTTCCACTGCTAAAAGAATTCTTACTCTGCAGCATTTTTCTACACCTGCCTAAATCTTTTGCACAACGCCTTAGAAGCCGATATCTGAGACGTCGAAAGACGACTCCAGAGTTTCCATTCACTGGAGATATTCCCGCTCTACAATAACAGACCCCTGCATAAAATGGCGCATCCATTTGTTGACTCGGGAGAGATAATTGACTTCGGCACAACAGAAGGCAAAATGAAAAATTTCCTGTAAAGACGGAGACATTAGCGGCGTACGGAGAGTCCAAGAATAGCCGCATTCACTCTCTTTGTGGCGGATTAATAAAGTCATTTAGGATCCAGCCTACATCTCGCCTCGGCGCGGACCAATGAATGGCCGTCACGCGGCGCTAATACGGGCTCCATAAGCCTCTCATTTCTGTAGGTTCTATTTAGGGGAATTACCGGCGAGGCTTTGGCCATTATGGCGGCCGCAGCGCGCGGTCGCACGAGTTAGTTTCAGGTATTTTTGCTCTTTTGTACTTTGGATACGATTTATGGTAGAAGAATAAGAAGCTGAAATATCCATATTCAGAACAAGCCTTCCTCTGCAAAGTTATTGTAATGGATTCAATGGAGACTCCGCAGACGACGGGAGGAAGAAGAGCCGGAGTGAATAATAAAGAAACCTGAGTCTGAGTCTAATCACACTGAATATATTCCTGAAGATATGGACGTGCTTCTTCTCATGGCAGCCTGGGACAGTGTGTACAGATGCCAAACCCTGAGTGTAACAGAGACAGAAGCTGGAGAGGGACGAGGAGATGGCGCAAGACACTGACCCCATCCAAAGCACAGGTCTGGGACACTGGGGCCTATTCGTCTCACTTTCTTTTGGAAGCCTGGGGGCAAATAATGGCAGAATTACCAGGACGTTTCCAGTGTAGATGACACAAGACCGAATGTGACCTGTGATACATAAGTGAGGGATGTATGGAGGTATTCAGTGACGTAACTAAAGGATTGTAGGCCCCGGAGCGATCTCTTGTCCAGGGGCCCCATGAAGTCCCAAAGACTAGAGGTCTATATTAGGCAGGGGTATAATAATAAATGGTGGAGAGGATGGAGTCATAGCAAGGCTCTAGGATCTCTGTACTGTGACATCACTGTGTGTATTATCCTGTACTGTGACATCACTGTGTGTATTATCTCTGTACTGTGACATCACTGTGTGTATTATCTCTGTACTGTGACATCACTGTGTGTATTATCTCTGTACTGTGACATCACTGTGTGTATTATCTCTGTACTGTGACATCACTGTGTGTATTATCTCTGTACTGTGACATCACTGTGTGTATTATCTCTGTACTGTGACATCACTGTGTATTATCCTGTACTGTGATATCACTGTGTGTATTATCTCTGTACTGTGACATCACTGTGTGTATTATCTCTGTACTGTGACATCACTGTGTATTATCCTGTACTGTGATATCACTGTGTGTATTATCCTGTACTGTGACATCACTGTGTGTATTATCCTGTACTGTGACATCACTGTGTGTATTACCTCTGTACTGTGACATCACTGTGTGTATTATCTCTGTACTGTGACATCACTGTGTGCATTATCCTGTACTGTGACATCACTGTGTGTATTATCCTGTACTGTGACATCACTGTGTGTATTATCCTGTACTATGACATCACTGTGTGTATTATCTCTGTACTGTGACATCACTGTGTGTATTATCCTGTACTGTGACATCACTGTGTGTATTATCCTGTACTGTGACATCACTGTGTGTATTATCTCTGTACTGTGACATCACTGTGTGTATTATCTCTGTACTGTGACATCACTGTGTGTATTATCCCTGTACTGTGACATCACTGTGTGTATTATCTCTGTACTGTGACATCACTGTGTGTATTATCCTGTACTGTGACATCACTGTGTGTATTATCCTGTACTGTGACATCACTGTGTGTATTATCTCTGTACTGTGACATCACTGTGTATATTATCCTGTACTGTGACATCACTGTGTGTATTATCCTGTACTGTGACATCACTGTGTGTATAATCCTGTACTGTGACATCACTGTGTATATTATCCTGTACTGTGACATCACTGTGTGTATTATCTCTGTACTGTGACATCACTGTGTGTATTATCTCTGTACTGTGACATCACTGTGTGTATTATCTCTGTACTGTGACATCACTGTGTGTATTATCCTGTACTGTGACATCACTGTGTGTATTATCCTGTACTGTGACATCACTGTGTGTATTATCCTGTACTGTGACATCACTGTGTGTATTATCCTGTACTGTGACATCACTGTGTGTATTATCCTGTACTATGACATCACTGTGTGTATTATCTCTGTACTGTGACATCACTGTGTGTATTATCCTGTACTGTGACATCACTGTGTGTATTATCTCTGTACTGTGACATCACTGTGTGTATTATCTCTGTACTGTGACATCACTGTGTGTATTATCCCTGTACTGTGACATCACTGTGTGTATTATCTCTGTACTGTGACATCACTGTGTGTATTATCTCTGTACTGTGACATCACTGTGTGTATTATCTCTGTACTGTGACATCACTGTGTGTATTATCCTGTACTGTGACATCACTGTGTGTATTATCTCTGTACTGTGACATCATTGTGTGTATTATTCCTGTACTGTGACATCACTGTGTGTATTATCTCTGTACTGTGACATCATTGTGTGTATTATTCCTGTACTGTGACATCACTGTGTGTATTATCCTGTACTGTGACATCACTGTGTGTATTATCCTGTACTGTGACATCACTGTGTGTATTATCCCTGTACTGTGACATCACTGTGTGTATTATCCCTGTACTGTGACATCACTGTGTGTATTATCTATGTACTGTGACATCACTGTGTGTATTATCCCTGTACTGTGACATCACTGTGTGTATTATCCCTGTACTGTGACATCACTGTGTGTATTATCCCTGTACTGTGACATCACTGTGTGTATTATCCCTGTACTGTGACATCACTGTGTGTATTATCCTGTACTGTGACATCACTGTGTGTATTACCTCTGTACTGTGACATCACTGTGTGTATTATCCTGTACTGTGACATCACTGTGTGTATTATCCTGTACTGTGACATCACTGTGTGTATTATCCTGTACTGTGACATCACTGTGTGTATTATCTCTGTACTGTGACATCACTGTGTGTATTATCCCTGTACTGTGACATCACTGTGTGTATTATCCTGTACTGTGACATCACTGTGTGTATTATCCTGTACTGTGACATCACTGTGTATATTATCCTGTACTGTGACATCACTGTGTGTATTATCTCTGTACTGTGACATCACTGTGTGTATTATCCTGTACTGTGACATCACTGTGTGTATTATCTCTGTACTGTGACATCACTGTGTGTATTATCCCTGTACTGTGACATCACTGTGTGTATTATCCCTGTACTGTGACATCACTGTGTGTATTATCCCTGTACTGTGACATCACTGTGTGTATTATCCTGTACTGTGACATCACTGTGTGTATTATCCCTGTACTGTGACATCACTGTGTGTATTATCCTGTACTGTGACATCACTGTGTGTATTACCTCTGTACTGTGACATCACTGTGTGTATTATCCCGTACTGTGACATCACTGTGTGTATTATCTCTGTACTGTGACATCACTGTGTGTATTATCCTGTACTGTGACATCACTGTGTGTATTATCCCTGTACTGTGACATCACTGTGTGTATTATCCTGTACTGTGACATCACTGTGTGTATTATCTCTGTACTGTGACATCACTGTGTGTATTATCCCTGTACTGTGACATCACTGTGTGTATTATCTCTGTACTGTGACATCACTGTGTGTATTATCCTGTACTGTGACATCACTGTGTGTATTATCCTGTACTGTGACATCACTGTGTGTATTATCTCTGTACTGTGATATCACTGTGTGTATTATCTCTGTGCTGTGACATCACTGTGTGTATTATCCTGTACTGTGACATCACTGTGTGTATTATCTCTGTACTGTGACATCACTGTGTGTATTATCTCTGTACTGTGACATCACTGTGTGTATTATCCTGTACTGTGACATCACTGTGTGTATTATCCTGTACTGTGACATCACTGTGTGTATTATCTCTGTACTGTGATATCACTGTGTGTATTATCTCTGTGCTGTGACATCACTGTGTGTATTATCCTGTACTGTGACATCACTGTGTGTATTATCTCTGTACTGTGACATCACTGTGTGTATTATCTCTGTACTGTGACATCACTGTGTGTATTATCCTGTACTGTGACATCACTATGTGTATTATCCTGTACTGTGACATCACTATGTGTATTATCCTGTACTGTGACATCACTGTGTGTATTATTCCTGTACTGTGATATCACTGTGTGTATTATCCTGTACTGTGACATCACTATGTGTATTATCCTGTACTGTGACATCACTGTGTGTATTATTCCTGTACTGTGATATCACTGTGTGTATTATCCTGTACTGTGACATCACTGTGTGTATTATCTCTGTACTGTGACATCACTGTGTGTATTATCTCTGTACTGTGATATCACTGTGTGTATTATCCCTGTACTGTGACATCACTGTGTGTATTATCTCTGTACTGTGACATCACTGTGTGTATTATCCTGTACTGTGACATCACTGTGTGTATTATCCTGTACTGTGACATCACTGTGTGTATTATCTCTGTACTGTGATATCACTGTGTGTATTATCCCTGTACTGTGACATCACTGTGTGTATTATCTCTGTGCTGTGACATCACTGTGTGTATTATCCTGTACTGTGACATCACAGATTGAGGTGGGGCTGGAGAATTCTCTCGCAGCATTGGGGACACCCCTAGTGCTGCGTGATAACTCATTTGCATACCAATGAAAACCGGATTATATACCGAACGGCGACACGGAGAAGAAATCTAAAGCTAGGAGAAGAATAATCTTTCTTAAGGCTATTCCTACGTGTTAGGGACAAAAAATTGACTTTTAATGATAGGATCCCTTTAAAGATTTTAATTTGGGGCCCAGGAACCTCAGATCGGTGCTATGGTACAATCTGATCGCCATGGCTTCTGAGCACTGTCTTACAGTACAAGACCCGGAGATACAATACTGACATCCATCACCATTGGCTCATCAGCCTAAGTGCGTGGCGCGGGCGTATTCCCTGTAACACATGCTCCATGACAGCTCTATATATTTTCATCTGCACAATTGCATTATTGATCATTTCATACTTCCAGTCCTTACAGAGTTGACGTCTTGGAGATGCCAAGACCCCGTCGTGACCTGGCACTCCGCAGGGATGTGTTGCACTTGGCATGATACAATGTGACTCTCCAGAGACCCTCATCCTTCTAGTCTATGACCCTCCTCGTTCTGGAATCTTATGTCTGATCTTACAAAGAAGCTGCAGCAGGTAGAGAATGGGCGGGATACTGGGAATACATGGAGGCAGGTTCTCCTGTGCTTTCCGGATGTTTGATGTGTCAGGGGAAGTTGTGAACAGATGCTGCATCTTCTTGAGATGGTCTGAGGGAGGCGGCAGAGGGAGGTGCCCACTCAGCCCATCTGGATGGCAAATCCAGAGAGGACTGACTGATAGAAACTCAGGAGCTGCTGATCAGGCAACCTGCATGACAATTGCCAAGGGACGGGTGGATGTGATGGGAACATGTTGGCGAGGGAGGAGTATTGTATTCCTACAGGTCTATACATAACCTACCAGGAAAGCTTCTCTGGAGGGATCCCCCGTGGGAGTGAATCCTTATATTTAACCTTCTCCTTGCAGACTTCCAGCTGCCATTTCTGGACTGACATTTGATGCATGAGCACGGAGTAAGGGGTCGGATAGGTTTTAGGGTTAAATTGTGCAATTTCGACTTATTCATAAAAAGGCATCGGTGCATTAAAGAAGGTAATTGCATTGATGGGAAAGGCATTACATTCTTCAAAAACCTCCTGGCAGAATGAAGGAGATGTGCCAGGCATGCATTAAATTGGACACCCCTGTAGATTTCCTAATTTCTTAACTTAGAGGGTTTGCTGATAGGAGCAAAACAGATTACTCTACAGTGCAAATCCTCCAGGATGCCGGAATCCTTCTTTCTTTAATATCTGAATATGAAAACCGTCTTGGATGCGGTAGAGCCGACAGTCGGCAGTGAAGGAGACGGCGTTGCAGATGTTAGGATGGAACACGTTGTTTTCCTTCTTTCCTAAACTACTTTTTCGACTTGTTCAATCATGAGATCGGTGAAGCGAGAAGAACATATTCTGGGATGCTAAAATATCTGGACGTGTTTCATTCGCAAGGTGCGGAATAGACATAAAAGACATAAAGCTAATGCATCGGGTGGCCTTCACTCTGTTCGACTTGGTGTGACCAAGTAGTAAGATAACTTATTCGGCTGGAATGCCAAATCTGCGACCATCCTCCTTCCTTATTACAACCTCTAACTCCTGTCTGCATGACTTCTCCCGGGCTGCACCCGTTCTGTCCTAGTTATACATTGCATAAAGTGGGTTGTACCTGGCACCTCCACAAGATGGGAGGTGGTATCTGGGAACAGTCACCTCTATGGGAAAGAGAAGCCAAAAAATAGTGTTGGGCTATCTCAGGCAGACCTGTACAATTGCATATAGTGGGCATGACTGCAGCAACAATGAGGTGGGGCATGTTCAAGGGCTGGGTCCCAGCAATAAGACCCCTACTGATCATATGCTTATCCCCTATACTGTAAAACAGGGAGAACTCTATAACCTCTAGAACTGGGACTATTGGCTAGCCCAAGGCAGTGAAATCCAGAGCACAGGTGCAGCATGGGAGAAGTGCTGGAGATAGAAATATTAGGAGGTAATAACACAGGGTGATCATCATAGGTTATTTTCAATCCAAATGAATTGCCAGTCTTGTAATACATTGTTTATGATACAGCCCTTTAAACTTGTTAAAATGTATCAACTCCAGTCAGTTACAAGATGGCAGAACTATTGCTATCACCTTCCTGTCTCCTGGTACTCAGTTATCCCCAGCATTTACAGTAGGGCCAAATTAGGTAAGAACCGGACGGTAAAAGAAACAAGATATCACAATACTAGCGGGTAACAAGAATGCAAGGAAAGAGGAACGAACCAGGAGATGACTGGAACAAGATGGTAGTCAGAAGATTGAACTAATGGATGATGGTGATGGTAGTCACATAATGGAACAAGTGGATGATGGTGATGGTAGTCACATAATGGAACAAGTGGATGATGGTGGTGGTAGTCACATAATGGAACAAGTGGATGATGGTGGTGGTAGTCACATAATGGAACAAATATTGATGGGGAAGAGATGATTAAGTAATGACCCTGTCCCAGAATATTTCCTAGCTCTACCTTTAAACACTGACCCAAACACCACACCATTGCCTGTACTGTCTAATGGGAACCCTAATATACAATACTGACCCTGACATGAACAACAGGAGAGCACTGGGACCCAGAGACAAGAAAACAGAATTAAGCAGATCTGAACAGACAAAAAACAGGTTTCTACAAACTGAGCACAAGAATCTAGAAAAAGAACTAGAACAAACCTCTGGAGTAAAACAATACTGTGCTAGGGACACTAATGGATGAGAACAAGAGACTGAAGTTTATAGTGAGTTATTGGATTACACACATAGCACACGCTGAGACCAGCAAACAAACCTTAAGAAACCAGGAGCTAATCCGGTATCTGCAGCCAAGTCAGACACCCTCGGTGGTCATGTAGATCATTGATGGCTCTGGTGACGCAGTTGTGTAAGCGACAATAAACTAATAGGTGACAAAACCAAAGGAGATCTCCCGCAGTTTTCTAAGAAGGTGCGTGTCCTGCTATAGAGGTCCTTATGAGCTTCAAGGTAGTAGAAGGGTCTGACTATGAGTGTAGGGGAACATGTATTTGAGAACTGGTACCCAGTGGAGAAATGAATGATATACAACTATAGGAGAAGAGATTTGGATTGCCTTCCAGTACAGACATAAGAAAGCAGAAGTTGGCCATAGTTGTTACTTCCAGTGAACCTGACCTGCTACGGGGACTTAAGCGATTGCTCTACAGCTTTTGTCTCTGGAAGGTTTTACTCCCTATTTGTGGTTACAGAGTATCTGGTAGTGAGGAAGTGCTGGCGGCTAATGATGTCTATTAATATCCTGGATGACATCAAGAGGCTGCAGAGAGAAGCCACAGACCCACCTCATGTCTCGATTCCTGGAAAAGCACTTTGTACCGAGGTGAGCGAGAAGTCAGAACACAAAGTCCTGTCTAGTGGAGCTCACAAGCCACTCACTACCCTGAGTCACCGACTAGAATGGTCTCCTATAGTGGACTGCTCTATGTAGGTGCCATAGTCATGTCTGTAATGAGATAATTAATGACCTTGTAATTCACAGATCTTCTTCATCCTCCACTTAATGGTCTAATGTGTGAGTCCGTTAGAGAACTTGTTATATATACTTACTGTATACAGACAGTGGCATTTACTTTCCCTGCTCATTTATGGAGGTAATAACTTCATTGACCTCCACGTGGCGTCATACTAAGGAGGTCGTCTTACTTACTGAGAAAATGTTCTGTATTCCCGAATAACCCCTTTAATTTATATTATTCTAAATGTATTGAAGCAGTATCAATAGATAGATAGGAGATAGATAGATAGATAGATAATAGATAGATAGATAGATAGATAGATAGGAGATAGATAGATAGATAGATAGGAGATAGATAGATAGATAGATAGATAGATAGATAGATAGATAGATAGATAGAAGATAGATAGATAGGAGATAGATAGATAGATAATAGATAGATAGATAGATAGATAGATAGGAGATAGATAGATAGATAGATAGATAGATAGATAGATAGATAGGAGATAGATAGATAGATAGATAGATAGGAGATAGATAGATAGATAATAGATAGATAGATAATAGATAGATAGATAGATAGATAGATAGATAGGAGATAGATAGATAGATAGGAGATAGATAGATAGGAGATAGATAGATAGATAGATAGATAGATAGATAGATAGATAGATAGGAGATAGATAGATAGATAGATAGATAGATAATAGATAGATAGATAGATAGATAGATAGATAGGAGATAGATAGATAGATAGATAGATAGGAGATAGATAGATAGGAGATAGATAGATAGATAGATAGATAGATAGATAGGAGATAGATAGATAGATAGATAGATAGATAGGAGATAGATAGATAGATAGATAGATAGATAGATAGATAGGAGATAGATAGATAGGAGATAGATAGATAGATAGATAGATAGATAGGAGATAGATAGATAGATAGATAGATAGATAGATAGATAGGAGATAGATAGATAGATAGATAGATAGATAGATAGAAGATAGATAGATGGATAGATAGATAGATAGATAGATAGATAGGAGATAGATAGATAGATAGATAGATAGATAG